>NC_092378.1:61648879-62008879 GCF_030028105.1 Mobula birostris | reverse complement strand
GGACTACAATATAAAAGCGAGGATGTAATGTAATGCCCAGACTCTAGAAGACATTGATCAGACTACATTTGGAGTACTGTGAGCAGTTTTGAGACTCATATCTAACAATTGACGTGCTGGCATTGGAGAGGGTCTAGAGGAGGTTTACAGTAACGATCCTGAGAATGAAAGGGTTAAAGTATACAAAGTAATGGATGGTTCTGGCCTGTATTCGCTGAATTCAGAAGAATGGGTGCCAATCTCATTGAAACCTATTGAACACTAAAGGTCTGGATAGGGTGGACATAGGGAGGATGTTTCCTATAGTGGGGGGGGGGTTTAGCACCGGGGGGCAAAGACTCAGAACAGGACGTCCTTTTAGAACAGAGATGAAGCGGAATTTCTTCACCCAGAGGCTGGTGAATCTGTGGAATTTTTTGCTACAGATGGCTGTGGAGGCCATGTCATTGGCTATTTTTAAAGCAGAGGTTGATAAGTCCTTGATTGATAAGGGCATCAAAGGTTATGGGGAGAAGGCAGGAGGATGGAGTTGAGAGGGATAATAAATCACCATGATGAAATGGTGGAGAAGACTTGATGGGCCAAATGGTTTAATTCTGCTCCTATATTTTATGGTGTTTGCAGCACCTGCCAAATTCATCCCACCAATCTCCTAAACGTTCGCTCCTATGTACAGGCTGTACGTAAGTCGGCTGTTCAAGGCCCAGAGAGGACCTGAGTGGAAGGGGTGCAAAGCAGCGGGGCTCTTGTCAGCTCCCTGTTGGTGTCTGGCAGAGCTGGATCTGGCTGGGTTCCTATTTGTGGAAACCCGCTACCTTAGGCTTCCTGCTGGGGGTTGCAAATAACTGACTGAGTAAAAGAAATTGATCTGAATCTCACTCACATTTGCAGGTGCCAAAAAATCATTGTTGTAAAATTGGTTACGGTTTCTCTGTGTGCTATATATATATCATCACATTTCTTCAAATTCTGCTATTTGCAGCAACCAAGGTGGTTAAAAAAGAGATCTTGCACCTTATGTTGCAGCACAATAAAACTCTGGTTAGACTACACTTGGTCACCTCATAGTAAGGAGGATGTGGAAGCTTTGGAGAGGGTGCGGAATAGATTTGCCAGGATGATGCCTGGATTAGAGAACATGTCTCAGGAGGATACGCTCAGCGAACTCGGGCTTTTCTCTCTGGAGAGAAGGAGGATGAGTGGTGCTTTGATAGAGGTGTACAATTTAATAGGAGGCATCAATCGAGTGGACAGCCAGAGACTTTTTTCCAAGGTGGAAGTGGCTAATACACGGGGGTGGGGGGGGGCATAACTTTAATGTAAACACGGGATTTTCTGCAGGTACTGGAAATCCAGAATAGCACACACAGAATACTGGAGAAACTCAGCAAGTCAGTCAGCAGCGATGGAGAGGAATAAACAGTCAAGGTATCAGGCCAAGACCCTTCATCAATGTGGGTACCCTGATGAGGGATCTTTGCCCAAAACGTCGACTGTCTATTCCTTGCCGTGGTGCTGACTGACCTGCTGAGTTCCTCCAGCATCTTGTGTGCATAATTTTAAGGTGTTGTGAGGAAAGTATAGGGGGAGGTCAGAGGTAATATTTTTACACTGAGAGTGGTGGGTGTGTGGAATAGGCCTCCAGGCGTGGTAGTGAAGGCAGATAGATTAGAGACATTTAAGCGACTTTTAGATAGGACAAAAATGAAAGAAAAATGGAGAGCTATGTGGGAGAGAAGGGTTAGATTGATCTTAGAGTGGATTAAAGGGTTGGCACAACATTGCTGTACTGTTCTATCTTCTATATGACCACTTTCCAATAGGCCAGGGTCAACACAGACTTGGACTAATTTAACTAGATTTCTGTCTGAAGCCCACTCAAGATTTTAAAAAACATGACTCAGAGTGTCTTTCAAAGAACAGTGATCACTATAGAGCAGCACAGGCCCTTCGGCCCACAATGATGTACTGACCTTGTAACCTGCTAAAATCAATCTCATCCTTCCCTCCTACACAGACCTCCATTTCACGTGAAGTCACGCTGACAGTTCCGATGTCAGAGCTGGGATTGACTGGGAATGGTGTGGTCTGACGGTTCTGTTATCAGAGCAGGGATTGACCAGGAATGGTGTGGGCTGACAGTTCCTATATCAGAGCTGGGATTGACTGGGAATGGTGTGGTCTGATGGTTCTGTTATCAGAGCAGGGATTGACCAGGAATGGTGTGGGCTGACAGTTCTGATGTCAGAGCTGGGATTGACTGGGAATGGTGTGGTCTGACGGTTCTGTTAGCAGAGCAGGGATTGACCAGGAATAGTGTGGGCTGACAGTTCCTACATCAGAGCTGGGATTGACCAGGAATGGTGTGGTCTGAGGGTTCTGATATCAGAGTTGGGATTGACTGGGAATGGTGTGGACTGACAGTTCCTATTTCAGAGCTGGGAGTGACCGGGAATGGAGTGGTCTGACAGTTCTGACATCAGAGCTGGGATCGACCAGGAATGCCATGGTCTGACAGTTCCTATATCAGAGCTGGAATTGACTGGAAATGGTGTGGGCTGACAGTTCTGATATCAGATCTGGGAGTGACTGGGAATGGGGTGGTCTGATAGTTCCAACATCAGAGCTGGGATTGACTGGGAATGCTGTGGAGACCAGTTGGCCAAGTGAGATGAATGTTAAAATGCCAAAGCTATGGGAGGAATTGCCACCAATTCTTCCTGCCCTGCCCTCCTGAGGTAACACCACAGCCAACAGCAGCCCCTCAGCCAGCAGACACACCACTGACAGATTTTCAGTTGATGTAATGTATCTAAGATGATGTGCTGGGGCCAATTACCAGCTGTGTTTAGACAGCTAAGAAAAGACACCACACCTCAGAAACTACAGTAACACCCTGCAGTCAATCCCCGCATTGCTTCAGTGGGTGTGTTCTTGTTTCAGATCAGTCAGCTAAAATAAGTGTTAGGTTTATTTAAATTATGGGCCTATCAAATGTTAGATGACATTTCCCAAGTGTTACTTCAAACAATGAATTTTTACCTTTCACAATTGTTCATTTATCTTTGTAACCAAAGAGGAGTTCTTTGTAGCATAGTCATGGTTAGATTAGAGATCAGATTAAATTTATTTGTCACATTGACAAACAGTGAAATGTGTCATTTTCATCAATAACCAACACATAAACACAGGATTCTGCAGACACTGGAAATGCAGAACAACACACCCACACACACAAGTTGCTGGAGGAACTCAGCATGTCAGGCTGCATCCACAGCTTATACAAGGTGGCATAACTTGAAGGTGCTGGGAGGGAAGCATAGGGGAAGGTATTTTGACAGAGAGTTGACGTTTCAGGCCAATACACTTCATTAGGACACAACACAGTCCGAGGACGTGCTGGGGTAGTCCGAAAATGTCACCATGTTTCCAGCACTAATATAGCATGCTCACAACTCTCCAACCCTTTACTAACCTGTACATCTTTGCAATGTGGGAGGAGACTGGAGCACCCAGAGGAAACCACACAGTCATGGGGAAAACATAAAACTCTTTACAGAGAGCGGTGGGAATTGAACCCTGGTCACTGGCACTGAAATGGATTACGTTAACTGTTTTGCCACCGTGACACCACAGTTACTGAGTCATACTACAGGAGTTCAGCTCTTTAACCCATCTTCTTCATTCCCCATTTTTGTTCCCTATCTTAAAATTTTGCATGATTACTTGTGAATTCTGCAATGATTAATTTCTGCAAGCCGAGATGCTGTACACAGTGCTTGCTTGTACTTTCTCCACCACTCTGTTACAGTCCTTTAGTTAAAGGAAATCAGTATCTGTCACGGTGTGTTCTGGCAACAATTGAACGCAGGTGTGGAGGAACGACAGGCTCCTGTCTAGAGATGGAAGCTAGAGTTTATACATAATAACTCCAACATGACATTGGTGGCTTGAGCGAGTGACACTGTGAGACAAATCATTCTCAAAACGAGGACCCTGCCATAAGCACTAATTAGGAGTCCACTTTAAATAATTACAGTATAGGGATCCCCCGCTTTTCGAATGTTCGCTTTCCGAAACCTCACTGTTACAAAAGACCTACATTAGTACCCTGTTTTCACTTTCAGAAGGTGTTTTCACTGTTACGAAAAAAAAGCAGCGTGTGATCAAAAATTCAGCGCATGAAAAAAATCAGCGCGCGATAAAAGGTCCCGAGCAGCCGCTCTCCCCCGGATTCGGATTGGCATTGCTTAAACACATGCCTGTGAGCAGCCATTTGCAAGATGGATTCTAAGATGTCGGAAAAGCCTAAAAGAGCTCTTAAGGGTGTTACACTTAGTGTAAAACTAGACATAATTAAGCGTTTCAATCGTGGTGAACGAAGTAAGGACTAAGTGAGTTTGGCTTGTGGAAGCTGACGAAGATGATGTTGAAGAGGTTTTGGCATCCCATGACCAAGAACTGATAGATGAAGAGCTGATGCAAGTGGAAAAGGAAAGGATAATAATCGAAACCGAATACAGTAGCGAAAGTGAAGCAACTATGTGAGATTTTCGCTGCAATGATAAAATATGACTTTAATTTTGAAAGGGTACATCGGTTTAGGGGATATTTTCAGGATGGTTTGAGTCCTTACAAAGAACTGTATGATAGAAAAATGCGCGAGTCTCAGCAGTCAAGCAAGCCTTCCACATCAGCCACAGCAGACGACGAACCTCGACCTTTGACATCGAGGCGGTAGTTATAGGAGAAGATGAGCTGCCTGCTCTAATGGAAACAGATGACGAGATGACACCCCGGTGTCCCACCACCCCAATCCCCGGGCCGCGGACAGATACCGATTCGCGGAGAATGCGGCAGTAGCCTGGAGGCACACAGCACATCTTTAAGAAAAAAGCCGAAATAAACATGCTAATTAATTAGGTGCCGCCCGACACGTAATTGTCGGCCCAGATCATAGGCGCGCAGTCCGAAATCGGCACTGATCTGGGCTGACGATTACGTGTTGGGCGGCACCTAATTAATTAGCATGTTTATTTTGGCTTTTTTCTTAAAGATGTGCTGTGTGCCTCCTGGCTACCACTGGACCCCTGCATGCTTTGCAGCAATGTATCGGTTGGTGGCCTGGAGGGTGGGGGATACTGCACCACCCCAGCCTGCGACGACTCAGTCTAACACACCATCATCAGTGTGCTCTGCGCTGTCTTCCCGATTCCGGTAAGTGATACTACACTGTACATACATTATTTCTACTTTATATCGGCTGTGTATTGTTAAGTGTTATATGGTATGATTTGGCAGCTTCATAGTTTAAAGGTTACTGGAGAGCGCTTGCACCGTGTTTTTGCCAATAGCGCTTGCGTGAGATTTTCTGCCGACGGCGCTTGCGTGAGATTTTCACTACAGAGAACAGTTCAGTAATGACTGTGGAAGAGTATTTCTACTTTATATAGGCTGTGTATTTATCATATCATTCCTGCTTTTACTATATGTTACTGTTATTTTAGGTTTTATGTATTATTTGGCATGATTTGGTAGGTTATTTTTGGGTCTGCGAATGCTCACAAAATGTTCCCATATAAATAAATGGTAATTGCTTCTTTGCTTTACGACATTTCGGCTTACGAACTATTTCATAGGAACGCTCTACCTTCGGATGGCGGGGGAAACCCATACCAGTCAAAATAAACTTGACAAGATTAAACAGGAAGCATACGTGCTAAATGATTTAGGTTAAGACAACAATGAACAAATACAGGTGTTCCAGAAATCTTGGCGTTCAGCACTCTACGGGCTTGCTGCAAGGCTCACGACAGTATCAGCTTACAGACAACAAATTCCCACTAACAACATATAGTAAATGGCCGATAGACCTGTTCTTAGTGCTGATGACTGAGTGAATAAATACTTTCTCTTGATATGTGCTGACAGAATGGAATGATGGTCTTCATCATCTGTCCTGCTGGGAGCAGTGGACATATCTGATCCAGACCAGGTATAGATGGCAAATGAACAGGTTGAAGATGGAATCATAGCTGGTTTAGCATCCAGGCTAATGTTTATCACAATCCACCTGTTTCACTCACGTTATTACTCATGCTAGTTCCTTTAAAATATTAACCCCATTTTAATTGGAGAGGAAGTCTCCTACAGTTGGGAGTCTAGGACAAAAGGGCAAAGCCTCAGAACTGAAGGACATCCAATTAGATCAGGGATGAGGGCAAATTATTTAGCTAAAGTGTGGCTAATCTGTGGAATTCTTTGTTACAGATGGATGTGGAGGACAAGTCATTGGGAATATCGAAAGTGGAGGTTGGTAGGTTCTTGATTATTCAGGGTGTGAAAGGCAGGAGAATGGGGCTGAGAATGATAATAAATCATTCACAATGGAATGCTCTTAGAGTCATAGAACACGATAGCATAGATGCAGGCCCTTCAGCCTATCAGATACCTTTGATATTTCCCTGTACTTTTCTTCCAACATTTTAAAGTTATGCTCGCTCCTATTAACCATAGATGCTGCCTGACCCGCAGAACTATTATTCTGCCCGCTCCTGTTCACCTGTACCCAGACCATAGTCCTCCAAACTTCTCCCACCTATTCAAACCTCGCTTCAATGTTGAAATCAAACTTGCATCCATCATTTCTGCTCTGATAGCTAATGCTGTAATGGTCTCAAGTTAATTACTTGAATTTGAAATACCCATCTGCAATGGTGTGATTGGAACTCATGTTTCCATTCCAGGTCATTGGTTTCTATTCCCTTTTATATCAGATCACCTGGGAGAGCTCCCTCAGTTTCCTTTAAGATTATGTCATGGCACCTCTTACATCCACATCAGAATGATGGTCAGTTCAATGTCTGTCACATAACGCTGCAGATGCTGGAAATCCGAAACAAAGACGTGTAAGTTGTATATAATTTGTTAATTTAAGTTTACGTTAACCTACGTTTGTGCTTGTCTTGCAGTAGAACGGATTAGGGCCACTCAGCCCATCAATCTTCTCTGCCATTCCATCATGTCCCTCTCAACCCCATTCTCCTGCCTCCCCATAACCTTTGACTCTCTAATCAAGAACCTATCAACCTCCATTTTAAATACACTCAATCACTTGGCCTCTACAGCTGTCCATGGCAGTGAATTCCACAGATTCACCGCCCTCTGGTTAAAGAAACTCCCCCCCACCTCTGTTCTAAAGGGACATCCTTGTACTCAGATGCTGTTCTATCTGGTCCTAGACTTCCCCACTATAGGAAGCATCCTCTCCACACCTGCTGTATCTAGGCCATTCAATATTCAATACACTTCAATGAGATCCCCCTTCATTCTTTTGAATTCCAGTGAGTACAGGCCCAGAGCCATCAAAGGCACCTCATAAATTAACTCATTCATTCCCAGAATTATTCTCGTGAACCTCCTCAGGACCCTCTCAAATGCCAAACATCTTTTGTTAGCTAACGGGCTCAAATTTGCTCACAACACTCCATGTGTGGTCTGACCAATGCTATATAAAGCCTCAGCATCACACCTTTACTCTCCTAAGACCATAGAACGATAAGGCAGAGGAGCAGAATTAGGCCATTTGGCCCATCGAGTCTGCTGCACCACTTCATCACGGCCGATCACTTTTTTAATATGTATTGTTTCTGGCTTTTTTGCACAATTTTTAATCTATTCAATATACATATACTGTTATTTATTTATTTATTTACTTATTATTATTATTTTATTTTGTTTTTTCTGTCTAGATTATGTATTGCATTGAACTGTGCTGCTAAGTTAACAAATTTCACGACACATGCCGGTGATCATAAACCTGATTCTGATTCTGTTCTATCCGCTCCACCCCCACCGCCTCCATCTTCTCTGCAATTTAAAACTAACACCTTTTTCACTCTCCCTTTTTAATAATGGGTCTTCAACTTGAACCATCAACTGTTTATTGCCCTCGATAACGTTTACTGTATTTTCCCCCTCCATAGATGCTGCTTGACCTGTTGACTTCCTCCAGACTATCGTGTGCGTTGCTCAAGATTTCCAGCATGTTTCTGGACATGAAACATTAATTCTGTTACCCTCTCCATGAATGCTGCCTGACTTGTTGAGTGCTTCCAGCATTTTAGAGTCAGTGAGACAAACAGAACAGAAGGAGGCCTTTCGGCCCATCAATTTCATGCCAGCCATTGGTGGCCACTATACCCTCTGGTTCAGTCATCTTTTGCCACAGGGAAATGTTTCCTGGTATCCACTCTATTGAGAGTATGAGTCATGAAGTCATAGAGTAATACGTCTTGGAAACAGACCTTTCGGCACAATTCATCTATGCTGACCAAGATGTCCACATAAGTAGGTTCCATTTGCCCAAGTTTGGCCCATATCCCTCTAAACTTTTCCTATTCCCTTGTATTTTTCCAAATATCTTTTAAATGTTGTTATTGTACCTTCCTCAACTACTTTCTCTGGCCTCTCCTTCCATATACTCGCCACCCTCAGGTCCCTTTTAAGTCTTTCCCCTCTCACCTTAAACCGGTGCTCTTTAGTTTTTGTTTCTTTTTCCCCAGGGAAAAGGAAAATGGCTGCATTCACCCTTTCTGTGCCTTATTCATGCCCCATTGATAATAACAAAGAACATGGAACAGTACAGTACAGGCACAGGTCCTTAGGCCTACCATGTTGTGGCAAACTACTTAAGCTAATGACACTTAATCTTTTCTGCCCAGAGCCCTCCATTCTTTCATTAGCTAAGAACCTCTTAGGTCCCTGTGGAACATCACTGATTATGGACCTCCAGCTAGAATGAAACCCATTGACCCCAACCCTCTGTCATCTATGGGCAAGCCAATTCTAAATCCAAATGGCCGTGCTGAACTGTCGAATGCTTTGCTAAAAATCCATGTCAACAACATCTGCTGCTCCACCCTCATCAATCAACTTGGCCACCTTCTCAAAAAACTCAACCTAATAAGTCTTGATCTGCTCTACACAAAGCCATATTGACTTTACCTAATTAGGGCAAGCTTTTCCAAACATTAGTGAATCCTATCTGAAAGTGTCCTCTCCAATAAGCTTCTCTGCCACTGATGTGAAACTTGCCAATTTACAATTACCTTCCTGAACAAGGGAAGCTATTGCTAGTCTATGCCACAATTCATCCTGTTTTTCTTCTCATAATTTTGTACAATTTTATCAAAACCTCCCTTCAGCCTCCTCTACTCCAAGGAAACAAACCCAATGTCTCCAGTCTCCTCTCAGAACTGAAACACTCTGTCTTCGTTTCATTTTAATATCTCACCTTCAGCTACAGGGGATGCTCCTTTCAATATGCAAACGAAGGGCCTAATAAATACTGTAGGAACATCACTAGGAATCATTCAGCAATAAACAGGAACATTCACCAGCTCTGAAGGTGATCAACCATAGGTTAGAGCAAATATATATCTATTTAATATTTCTCTCTTCAATAATGAGGTAACTGCAATCATTGTGTGTAGTTTTCAAAGTTCAAAGTAAATTAATTATCAAAGTGCATATATGTCACCTGAGATACATTTTCCCGCGGACATTCACAATAACTACAAAGAAACTCAATCGAATCGATGAAAAACCGCACATGACAGATACGGGCAAACATTCAATATGCAAAAGACGACAAAACGTGCAAGTACAAAAAGAAAAGGGGGAAAAAAGCAATAAATATTGAGAACACGAGTTACAGTGTCCTTAAAAGTGGATGCATAGGTTGTGGAATCAGTTCAGTGTTGAGGTGATTGAAGTTATCCCCTCTGCTTCAAGAGCTCGTTGGTTGAGAGGTAATAACTGCTACTGGACCTGGTGGATGTGGTGGTCTTGGGCCCTTTATCTGAGAAAGGATGTGCTGGCATTAGAGAGGGTCCAGAGGAGCTTCACAAGATTGATCCTTGCGAATGAAAGTATTAGGAGCATTTAATGGTTCTGTCCCTGTACTCGCTAGCGTTTAGAAGAATAATGGGGTATCTCATTGAAAGGCTTAGATAAAGTGGAAGTGGAGAGGATATATCCAGTAGTCGGGGAGCACAGCAGCAGAGGGTACAGATTCGGACTAGAAAGGCATACATTCAGAACTGAGATGAGCAGGAATTTCTTCAGCTAGAGCTTGGTGAATCTGAGGAACTCACTGCCACAGATGGCTGTGGAGGCCACTTCATTAGGTATATTGAAAGCGGAGGCTGATAGGTTCTTGATTAGGAAGGATGTCAAAGGTTACGGGGAGAAGGCAGGAGGGTGGGGGGGTTGAGTGAGATAATAAATCAGCCATCATCAAATAGCAGAGCAGACTCGATGGGCTGAATGGCCTAATTCTGCTCCTATGTTTTATGGTCTAATCACATAAGTTCATAAGCAACATAGTACATTTTGCTAGCAAGCCACGTTGTTGTACTGCTGGCTTCATCTGCTCCTGGAGCTAACATTTTAAATGTGTAAAAAGAGGGTGTTAACAAGTGTTAAAAAGGGCCTGGAAGAAGATCTTGTATAGAGCTGTAGCTCAAAGCTGTGGTAAAGAAGGGAAAGAGTTCTGCTGAAAGAATGCAGAAGTATTTTTGAAATGACCCACTTCCTCTTTTACAGGCAATACACGAGCCAGGCATTTTCTGCGATCGGGCAGTAGAGGAAGGAACAACAGCTACCAGGGTGAGGCCCCATTTACAGAGTTATGGAGCACTACAGCTCCAAAACAGGCCCTTCAGCCCATCTAGTCCATGCCAAGCTGATCTACTGCCTAGCCCCACCTACCTGCACCCGGACCATATTCCTCCAAATGCCTCCCATCCATGTACCTGTTCAAATTTCTTTTAGATTTCACCATAAGACCATAAAACATACGAGCATAGGCCTTTTGGCCCGTTGAGTCTGCTTTGCCACCCCTCCATGGCGGATTACAATTGAACCGCATGTACTACGCATGCTGCCAACTTGTTCCACACTTGCACTACTCTCTAAGTGAAGAAGTTCCCACTCACATTCCGCTTAAATAGTTCACCTTTCACCCTTAACCTTTGACCTCTAGATCTAGTTTCATCTGACCTCAGTGGAAAAAAGCCTGCTTGCATTTACACTACCTATACCCCTCATAACTTTGTGTGCCTCTATCAAATCTCCCTCAATCTCCTGTGCCCCAGGGCACAAATTCCTACCCTATTCAGCGTTTCCCAATACTTAAGAGAAGTTTGGATAAGCATATGGAGGGGAGGGTATGGAGGGTTATGGTCCAGGTGTTGGTCGATGGGACTAGGCAGCATGGTGGTTTGGCATGGACTAGATGGGCTGAAGGGCCTGTGCTGTAATACTCTATGACACTATTGGGCAGAAGATACAAAAGTAACACCAGGCTAAATGACAGCTGTCTTAAGCCTATTGAATGGTCATGTACTGCTCAACATGGACTCTTGACCCCACAGTATTCCTTGCCATGAACTTTCACCTTACTGTCTGCCTGCACTGCCCTTTCTCTGTAACTGTAATACTTTATTTTGCATTCTTTTACTCCTCTCCCTCGTATTACCTCAATACACGGTGGTAACAAAATGATCTGTACGGATGGCATGCAAAGCAAAGCCTTTCACTGCTACGGTGCATGTGACAATTGACAATCTACCAATTTTCCTCACACCCTCAGCGCACATGGTGAGTGTGCATGATTAGCGACGCCACGTTTTGGACCGTAATGTTATTTGCTTTGTTAGGTGACAGTAGGTAATTGTATTACACAGGCGAGATCTTACCCATGTCCTGGCTGATAGTTGGCCCTTGGCACCGACAGATGGTCTGGTCATTACCATCTTGCTGACTGTGGGAGCTCGCTGCGTGTGTGCTGGTGAAGTTCCAAAACTAAGTACGCGCTTCAAAATTACCTTGGGTTATGGAAGTGCTTTGGGATGTGAAAGGCACTATAGAAATGCAAAGTCTTCCTTCACGTGCAGAATGTAACAGAGGTTTAGCATAAGATAAAGGTTTGTTGAAGTTCATTACCTAATAAGTTAGGGGACTTCTATTTTTAATTCAAACAAAGGCACTCACACCTGGCTCTCCGCACAACGTTAACACGACCCAATTGATTTTCGGAGAAGGGAGCCCTGCTAACCTACTCAGCGTTCCTGTTGGCTTGTTGCCAAGCAGACAGCTGCTGCCCAATCCTGGACTTGGTTACTGAGAAGTTCCAACAGCATCAGCAAGGCCACTCATTCACTGACTCGTTGGTGACATGGTTGGAGGATTGGGGTGGGAAGGAGACAGGAACATTTAGTGGAAACTAAAACCCCAACTTTACATTGTACCTTTCAAAACCTCAGAACATTACCAAGTGCCTTGGTATTTACATTTAGTGGCCACTTTATTAGATACAGGTGTAGAATCTAGTGTGGTCTTCTGCTGCTGTAGCCCATCCACTTCGACATGTTGTGCATTCAGAGATGTTCTTCTGCACACGTGATTATTTGAGTTACTGTCACCTTCCTCTCAGCTTGAACAGTCTGGCCATTCTCCTCTGATCTCTCTCATTAACAAGATGACTTCACCCACACTGCCGCTCACCGGTTGATTCCTGTTTTTCACACCACTCTCTGTAAACACTAAAGACTATGGTGCATGAAAATCCCAGGAGATCAGCAGTTTTTGAGATACTCAAACCACCCCTTCTGGCACCAACATAGTCAAAGTCACTTAGGTCATATTTCGTCTCCATTCTGATGTTTGGTCTGAACAAGAACTGAACCTCTTGACCATGTCTGCATGCTTTTATTTGTTGAGTTGCTGCAACATGATTAGTTGATTAGCTAATGAGCAGATGTACAGTTTACCAAATGAAATGGTCACTGAGTGTACTTTGCCCGTCTCACAAACTCAGGACCTTATGAAGTGCCTTAGTATTTATATTTCCACATGATAGAAAAGGAGGCCAGTCAGCCCATCACACTTGTGCCAGCTCTCACAGCAACTCCAGTAACCTCATGCCGTCACTTATTTTCCCTGAGACTTAGGCCCTCTCACATTTACATCAATCACCCCCTCTCCAGATTCTACCTCCCACCTAGACACCAAGTGCATTTTGCAGCGGTCAATTTTGGCGTGCACAGGGTTGCCGGATGCTGCAGTGAGTTTCAGACTCAGCCAACGCAATCACGTGCGCAACTCTCTCCACCATCGAGAACTGCTTCAAGAGGCGGAGCTGCAAGAAGGTGACGTCCATCACTAAGAACCCTCACCACCCAGGAAATGGCCTCTCCTCATTGCTTCCAGAAGAGAGGAGATATACATACACTCAATGATTCAAGAACAACTTCTTCCCCTCCACCATCAGATTTCTGACCGGTCTAAGAACCCATGAACACTACCTTTCACGTCTGATTTATTTACGTTTGTAAATTGTAATATTTTTTGTGTCTTTTCATAGTATTACTGCCATGAAACAACAAAGTTCACGTCATGTAAGTCAATAATTAATCTGATTGTGATGTGGTAGGAGACCAGATCACCTGAGGAAAGCCCTTGCATGGTCACAGGGAGAGCGTGCGAACCCCACACAGACAGCACCTGGGGCCAGGATTGAACTTGGGCCACTGGGACTGCAAGGTAGTGGCTCTACCCGCTGCTCTACCATGCAACTTCACAGCCAATGCAATACCCTTTGTAGTGCTGACCACTACTGCAAACAAAGCTAATATATGCACAGCAAGATGCTGATCTAGAGGCAGAGGGCACAGCCTCAGAACAGAGGCACGTCTCTTTAGAACAAAGGTGAGCAGGAATTTCTTTAACATGAGGGTGGTGAATCTGTGGAATTCATTGCCACAGACGGCTGTGGAGGCCAAGTCATCGGGTATACTTAAAGCGGAGGTTGATAGGTTCTTGATTATTAAGGGTGTGAAATGTTATGGGGAGAAGGCAGGAGAATGGGGTTGAAAGGGATAATAAATCAGCCGTGATGGAATGGCAAAGCAGACTCGATGGGCCGAATAGCTTAATTCTGCTCTTCTTTCTTATGGTCTTATGCCACAAATTGCATCATGATAATGTCCAAATTCTGGTGACGTGGAGAAAGGGTCACCCAGGGAAAACTAGGATCTTCTTTGCAACAGCGTTACTGGAGTTAGTGTACCCATGCAGCTGGAAAGCTGTGGCTACTGTTCTAAAGATTGATCTGAAAGCTGGCACCTCCAGCTGTATCGAATTGCCCCAATGCGATGCCGGGGTATATAAACCTGGATTATGTGCCTGGATCTCTGGTAGCTGACCTTCGTTTCTCCCCCTCCCTTGGGAATATTCTCCTCAGTTATGGATCAACTGGTCAGCTGTCTGTGACTTCCTGAAGAGGTGACTGAGTTAAACGAGTCCTCTTTCTCGGATGAAAGATGCATTGATAGCAGTTTTCCATCACTGAGTCTCGGTGGGTTGTGCCTTCCCGACTGCTAATGGAAAAAGGAAGGGAAGATTGAAAGACCAGATTGTGTCTGCTTCTTGACATTAAGCAATCCTTTATCTGTTTCCGAAGTTAAATTTGGCTCTTTCCACACCAAAGCGACAGCGGCGAGGGGAGGGGCAAGTAACTCTATCAAAGTGACTCATTGTCAGCTGGATTGAGGAGGAGCTGTAAATAAATTAACGTGTTTCTACTTTTCCACTCTAGATTGGGAGCAGAGAGTCACTGAATCCTCTGTGTCTGTTGACTTTCCTTGCAGAGCGCAACGTGTGTGTGAAGTTTTCCATTACATATTGGCACAATGATACTCCGGTCAGATTATAGGACACTGCTGATAAGGTTACATAAAATCTGCAAGGAGAATTCTCTTGATAGATGGTCGTTTGTTGGAGTAAGCAGTGGCCTTTTCTGATCTCTGTCTGTGGAGGTTTTATGATACCAGAAGACAAAATGACATAGGAGAAGAATTAGGCCATTTGGCCCATTGAGACAGCTCTGCCATTCTATCAGGGCTGAATTATTATCCCTCTCAACCCCATTCTCCGCCCTTGACCGCAAAACCTTAGATGCCCTGACTTATCAAGAACCAATCAACCTCTGCTTTAAATATACCGGATTAATTGGTCTCCAAAGCTGTCTGCGTTAATAAGTTCCATAGGTTCACCAACCCCTAGCTAAAGAAATTTCTCCTCACCTCTGTTCTGTAGGGACTTCCTTCTATTCCCAGGCTGTGCCCCCCGGTCCCAGAGCTCTCGCTATAGGAAACATCCTCTGCACGTCCACTCTATCTAGGCCTTTCAATATCTGATCGGTTTTAATGAGATCTTCCCTCCTTCTTCTAAGCTCCAGTGAGTACAGGCCCAGAGCCATCAAACACTCCTCACACATTAACCCTTTCATTTTGCAGAATCATTCTCGTGAATCTCCTCTGGACTCTCTCCAATACAAACACTTCCTTTCTTAGATAAGGAAAGCAACTCACAATAGTCCAAGTGTGGTCTGACTAACTCTTGTCCCTACTAACATCGAACCGAGACCATTACAGTACGGGAATAGGACGTTCGGCACATGATGTCTTTGCCAAACATGATGTCAAATTAAACTAACCCTGTCTGCCTGCACATGATCCATATCCTGCCAGTCCCTGCACGTTCAGGTACCTGTTTAAAAACCATTCTTGTATCTGCTTCTACCGCTCCCCCTGACAGTCTGTTCCAGACACCTACCACTTTTCTGAGAAAATAAAACTTGCCCCTCCATCTTCTTTAGAACTTCCCCCCCACCCCACCTTAAAGCTATGAGACATTTCTGGATACACAATAGATCACAG
The DNA here is from genome assembly GCF_030028105.1 of Mobula birostris. Classification (NCBI taxonomy): domain Eukaryota; kingdom Metazoa; phylum Chordata; class Chondrichthyes; order Myliobatiformes; family Myliobatidae; genus Mobula; species Mobula birostris. The sequence goes on along the minus strand of NC_092378.1, from coordinate 61,993,094 downwards.
ATGTTGGAAATACGCAAAGGCACAGGAGGAACTCAGTGGGTCAGGCAGTTGATGTTTTGGATCAAAACCCTTCATTAGAACTGGAAGGAAAGAGAGGAGATAGCTGATATGTTCTGCTGACTGTCATTTCTCTCCACAGATGCTGTCTGATCTACTGAATTTCTCCGACATCTTTGTGCGTTGTTTGACATTTGTCATCATTGTCATGTGCTGTGTCACTATGACGTGGGTGATCATGGTCTCATGACCATGTTTGTTCTTGGCAAATGTTTCTACAGAAGTGGGTTGCCATTGCCTTTACAAGACAGGTGACCCCAGCCATTATCAATACACTTCAGAGATTGTCTGCCTGGCATCAGTGGTTGCATAACCAGGACTTGTGATATGCATCGGCTGCTCATATGACTGTCCACCACCTGCTCCCATGGCTTCACGTGACCCTGATTGGGAGCTGAGGGGCTAAGCCGGTGCTGCACCTTGCCCAAGGGTGACCTGCGGGCTAGCGGAGGGAAGGAGCGCCTTACACCTCCTTTGATACTAGTTGCTGCTGAGATCTCATTTGGGATATCATGTGCAGTTCTGCTTGCTTTGTTATTGGAAGAATCTCATTAAGCTGAAAAGGGTGTAGAAAAGGAGCCTTTCCTGGGGTTGGAGGGCTCTCTATGTGTGTGAGTGGGTGGGAGGAATGGGACTTGTTGTCCTCTGTTTTGTTTTGTGTTTTCCTGCCGAGCATTGTGGGTGTGCTTTGTCAGTGACGGAATGTGTGGAAACACTTGCGGGCTGCCGCCATCACATCCCTCTGTTACGTTGGCTGTTAATGCAAACAACACAGTTCTCTGTACGTTTCAGTGGATACGTGGTTAATAAATGAATCTGAGCTGTGACTGGAGGACTTATGGAGAAACTGGATAAGCTGTGAGTATTTTCCTTGGAGTGCAGGAGGCTGAGTGGTGACTTGTATATCAAGGTGTATAAAATCAAATTCATTCTATATTCTGAGGCAGCCCTTCCTGTCAAGGTCCTCAGTGGTGAGAAGGGATATGTCCCTAATGGTGGTAGAATAGAAACAGAGATAAGGCCCCAGAAGATTCTGGAAAAAGTCAGATGCAGAGAGAGGGCTGGATGAGGAGCTAATGCCAGCTAGCCAGCACAGAAGGACTCTCAGGGTTAATGGGTTTCACCTGGATTCCCGCTTGGAATGATCAGGCTCATGATCACTTCCTCTCTTTCCTGCTCCCAATCCAACCAAGAAGGAATTGGCAGGTGGCTGAGGGATCTCATTGAAATCGACTGAATATTGAAAGGCCTAGATATAGTGGATTTAGTCAGGATGTTTCCTGTAGTGGGTGATTCTAGGACCAGAGGGCACAGCCTCGGAATACGAGGATGTCCCTTTAGAACTGAGATGAGGAGGAATTTCTTTAGCCAGAGGGTGGTGAATCGCTAGAATTGATTGCCACAGACAGCTGTGGAGGCCAAGTCACTGGGTGTGTTTAAAGTGGAGGTTGATAGATTCTTGATTAGTAAGGGCATTAAGGGTTCTGGGAAAAAGGCAGGAAAATGGGTTTGAGAGAGATAACGAATCAGCCATGATGAGTGAAGGACGTGATGAGCCAAATGGCCTAATTCTGCTCCAATGTCTTATGGTCCTGTAGCACATGGGCAAAGGGATTTGTTGCTTACAGGCAGGCTTTTGACCAAACTTATAACAAACATCCCTAACATCTTATTTATTTCAACTGTAATTTTTGATATGGTAACACATCTTTTAGAAGGCTTTGGCCCTCCCTGCTGAGCTGAGGGAGAAAAATGAAATATGTTGAGTTAAACTGCAGCAGAACTTTGGAGATGTTCAGATTTATTGGCCTGGAAAAGATGAAAGATTAAAGGTTGGCTTTATTTGTCACAGGTTGAAACCTACATAGGAGCATTTAAGAAACTCTTAGGCATGTGGATGACAGAAAAATAAATGGTTGTGTAGGAGGGTAGGGTTAGACTGATGTTAGAGTTGGTTAAAAAGTTGGCACAATATTGTGGACCAAAGGGCTGGTACTGTGCTGTAGTGTTCTATGTCCTATGAAGTGCATCATTTTGTGTCAACAACCAGCACAGTCTGAGGATTGTGTCTGCCTGCAGACAATATTCTTGAGGTCATAAAAACACAGATAAGTCGGAATATTTTCTACTTTTTATTTCTTGTTTTCGGACTTGTATTTTCCTATATCTCGGGGCTACGATGCTAGAACCTAACCTACACCAACGCTCCTCTCTGAATCATATGCTTTCAGTCACTGGTTATGTCACACAAGCCAGCTTGTGATGCTTTAAAAGATTAGTACCCACATCTGATGCAGAACTTCAGAATTTCATCAGGGAGAGTGAAACAGTGGGACCCAAAAATCTCACATCAAGATGCTTCATTCACCTTGATGTAGAAAGATTCACGCCGTGTCAAAGACAAAATCAAAGGCAAAATCAAAGTAAATGTGTTATCAAAGAACTTTACCACATACCACATACTCCTTTGAAGTTCATTGTCTTGCAAGTATTTACAGGGAAACAAAGAAATGCCATAGAATTTATGAAAACTACACATTAAAACAACCAATGTGCAAAAGGAGACGAACTATGCAAGTAAAAATAAATGAGTGGTAAAGTCCGTAAAAGTAAGTCTGAAGGTTGTGGGATCCATTCAGAGTTGAGGTGAGTGAAGTTTTTCACACAGATTCAGGAACCAGATGGTTGAAGGGTGATAAATGTTCCTGAACCAGGTGGTGAGTGTGATGGTAGTAGCAAGAAGAGGGCATGGCCTGGATGATAAGAGTCCTTGGTGATGAGTGGTGCTTTCCTGTGGCACACTCCATGTAAATGTGCTCAAAGTAGAGAGTGCTTTGCCTGTGATGGACTGGGCGGTTGGTGTCCACCACCTTCTGAAATCCCTTCTGTTCCTGGGCATTGGTGCTTCCATACCAGGCCGTGATGTATCCAGTTAATAAATAAATCTGATTCCGATTGTTCAGAAACCTGTAGCACCTCATATTCTGTCTGGGTACCCTCTGACCTGATGGCATGGACGTTGATTTCTCAAACTCTCTTCCCTCTTTCTCTCCTTTTCCAATCCACATTCTGGTTACCCTCTCACCCCTTCTCTTCTCCTCACCTGCCATCACATCCTTCTGGTTCCCCTCCTCCTCCCCTTTCTTCCATGGTCCATTGTTTTTTTCTATTGGATTCCTTTTTTTTCATCCCTTTACCACTTCCACCTATCACCTCCCCGCTCTTAATTCATATCCTCCTCCATCACCCACCTACCTCCCCCCTCATCTGTTCTTCCTTGTCGGATTTTACTCCTTCCCCTACCCACTTCCTCTCCAATCCTGATGAAGGGTTTTGGCCTAAAGCTGAGATGTTGCCTGACCTGCTGAGTTCCTCCAGCATTTTGTGTGTGGTACTCAAGATTTCTAGCATCTGCAGAATCCTGCGTGTCTATGATTTGGATGTGGCTCACTTATTAATCTGGAATGTGGACTGGGATCCACGATGCAAGTGGGATGTGCAGCCAGAAGTGAGAGGTTCTGAAAAGGATCAATGTGGGATCTCAGGGGTGACAAGCCTGTGTGGGTTAATGGTGGGAGCTGGGTCCTGGAGTATTTGTTCATCTCCCAACTGGGTTAAGAAAGAAATTTATGATACAACTTCAACATTTGTAAAATAAATGATATTAGAGTGCAGACATAAGAGACACTGTGAAGAGCATTCTAACTGGTTGCATCACTGTCTGGTATGGAGGGGCCACTGCACAGGATCGTAAAAAGCTGCAGAAAGTCGCAAATTCAGCCACCTCCATCATGGGCAACAGCCTCCCCAGCATCGGGGACACCTTCAAAAATGCGATGCCTCAAAAAGGCAGCATCCATCTTTAAGGATCTCCAACGCCCAGAACATGCCTTCTTCACGTCCCATGAGGGAGGCGGTACAGGAGCCTGAAGACACACACTCAACATTTCGGGAACAGCTTCTTCACCTCCACTATGAGATTTCTCAAAGGAGAATGAAACAACCCGCGAGTAATACCTCACTGTTTTTTGACTCTCTTTTTGCACTAATTATTTAATTATATATATTTTTTATTCTATAGTTTTTCTGTATTGCACTATACTGCTGCCGCAAAACAACAAATTTCATGACATATGCCAATGATACTAACCCCGATTGTAATTCAGATTCTGATTCTGATATAGATACATCATGTAGATGTATAAAACTTTGGAAGCTTTGGAGAGGGTGCCAATGAGGTTTAACATACCCTCAATCTAACCCTTCCCTCCTACACAGAGATATTTAAGAGACACTTAGAAAGGCATATAAATGTAAGGAAAATGGAGGATTCTTAAGTGTCTCTTAAATGTCCCACTTGTATCTGCCTCTGTGACCATCACTAGCAGTGCATTCCAGGTGTCCATCACTCTCTTTGTTATTAAAATTATCTCTGACATTTTCCCTAAACTGCTCTCCACTTGCTTTAATCAGATATCCTCTGGCACTGGCCATTGCCAGTTGGTAAAGGATCAGGCTGTGCACCCTATCTATGCCTCTCAGAACAGCAAGCATCGCAATACTACATTAGAAAACGTTGGTTAGGCTGCATTTGGAGCATTGTGTGCTTTTCTGGTCACCCAATTACAGGAAGGATGTTGAGGCTTTGGAGAGGTTTACCAGGATGCTGCCTGGATTGGAGGGCATGAGCTATCAGAAGAGTTTGGACAAACTTGGGTTGTTTTCTCTGGAGCGCCGTACACTATGGGGAGAACTCATGAAAGTTCGGAAAATCATGAGAGACACAGAGAGAGTGGGTAGTCAAGATCTTCTCCCCAGAGTAGAAATGTCAAGTACTGGAGGGCATCGACTTAATGTGAGAGGCAAGAGTGATGGGTACCTGGAACACACTGCCAGGGGATGTGGTGAAAGTAGATACAATGGCAATGTTTGAGAATAATTTAGACAGACACAAGAATAGACAGGAGAGTGAAGGATTCAGATCACTCCCCCAGGAGATGAGAGTTAGTTTAATTAGTGCAGGGAAGATTTATAAGAATGTTGCCAGGATTCGAGGCCCTGACTTTATAGGAAGGACTTGGGTGACCTTAGAAAGGCATATAAAATCGTGAAGAGCCTGAGACAGGGTGAATGCACTCAGTCTACTTCCCAAGGAAAGAGAATTGAAACCTAGAGGGCATTGGGTAAGAGAGGAAATGTTTTAAAGCGACCTGCAGGGCAATTTCTTCATGGAGAGGGTGGTGCACACATAGAATGAGCTGCTGGAGGAGGTGGCTGAGACAGGTACAATAAATAGTGGGCCGAGGAGCCCGTACTGTGCTGTACTCTCCTGTGCTCTATGTTCTAACAACAGTTAAAAGCTACGTGGGCAGGTGGATGGATAGGAAAGGTTTGTAGGGATATGGGGCAAATGTTGGCAAAGTGGGACCAGCTTAGGTGGACACTGTAGTTAGCACGAAGAAGCTGGCCTGAATGGTCTGCTTCTGCATGCTATCACTTTATGACTCCTGGCGAAATGGCCCAAAAATTTCCATGGCAACCTGATCAATTATGAATTGATGCTGACGCAGTTGAGTTAATAACGGCACAGTAGCGTAGTAGTTGGCACGGGCCGTTTCAGAGCTCAGAGGTCAATTCCGGTGCCATTCTATACGGAGTCTTTACGCTCTCCCCATGGAATGCGTGGGTTTTCCCTGATTGCCCCCGTTTCCTCCCACAGTCCATACTGGGTAGGTTAATTGGTCATTGTAAATTGTCGCATGATTAGGTCAGGGTTTGTTGGGGGTTGCTGGGGCGACTTAGCCTAACAGGCTGGAAGGATCTACTCTGCGCCTTATTGCTCAATAAATGAGCAATATTCAAGCAACAGAGAAGCTTGGCCAACACCACACTCGAGAGCTGTAGAGGGCTAGCAGTTTGAGGAGGGAACTAGAGAGCTCAAGGCCTCTGCTGGTATTGCAGAGTAAATCTGGAGTAGCAGAGACAGATCCCACAGGTACATGAGATTGATCAGCTGGTAGAGATGTCACAACAACAAACTTCCACTTTATGTCAGTAAGACCTAGGAATTGATTGTGGACTTCTGGAAGGGGAAGAAGGGAGATCACACACTAGTCCGCATTGAGAGATCATCCAGCTTGAAGTTCTTGGGTGTCAGCATCTCTAAAGACCTGTTTCGGACCCAACGTATTGATACAAGTATGAAGAAGGCATGCCAGCAACTACATTTCATTAGGAGTTTAGGGAGATTTGGTATGTCACCAAACGATAGGTGTACCATGGAGATCATTCAAACCGGTTACATTGCTGTCTGGTATGGAGGGGCCATTGGACAGGATTGGAAAAAGCTGCAGAAAGTTGTAAACACAGCCACCATCTGCATCGCATCATGATTACTTGGACATATTCTAAAGATGATGCCTCAAGGCCTCAAGAAGGTGGCATCAATCATCAAGGACCATCACCATCCAGAACATGTCCTTCTCTCATTTATATATATATATATATGTGTGTGTGTGTGTGTGTGTGTGTGTGTGTGTGTGTGTGTGTGTGTGTGTGTGTGTGTGTGTGTGTCACGTGGCCAAGTGGTTAAGGCATTGGACTAGCGACCTGAAGGTCGTGAGTTCGAGCCCCAGCTGAGGGATCTTGTTGTGTCCTTGAGCAAGGCACTTAATCACACATTGCTCTGCGATGACACTGGTGCCAAGCTGTATGGGTCCTAATGCCCTTCCCTTGGACAACATTGGTGTCGTGGAGAGGGGAGACTTGCAGCATGGGCAACTGCTGGTCTTCCATACAACGTTGCCCAGGCCTGCGCCCTGGAGAGTGAAGACTTTCCAGGCGTAGATCCATGGTCTCACAAGACTAACAGATGCTTTTACTTTATATATATATCTCTCTCTGATTGTAGCACTGTTTTGCATTGCACTGTACTGGCGCCCGCTGCAAAACACGTTTCATATGTCAGTGATAGTAAACTTGAACCTGCACTGGTGGACTGCTGTGTCCCTGGTGACAATAGAGACCACAGATTTAGTGCATTTTGTTGAAGCCAACACCCAGTTACTATCAAATGGAAAAAAAAAATGAAAATGTGGTTGCCTATTTGACAAACAACTTTTTCATACTTAGTAAGCATTAGAGAGATAAGAATCACCGTAGTAAGGGGAAAAAGTGCAACCATCAATCCTTCACCACGAGGAAATGGTAGTGTCAGTCATTGCTTTGACTTAATATTTTACCTTAGTCATGAGCAACTGAGGTTGCACTTTTACTTGGTTTATGAGTCAATTATCATCGTAGAATTGCAATCTAACCTTGTAGTATTCTGCTTTGAATTTTAGGCCAAGGTTCCAAAGGTCTTAGAAGTTTTTTGCAAAGCTTGCAAACATTTATGCTTTATTATGGAGTATACAACATTGTGGGGGCCAGTGGGGTACAGGAGATGGAATACGGAGCAAAGCAGTAATCTGCCAGAGGAACTCAGAGGTCAGGCAGCATCTGTGGAGGCAGAATGAAAAAGGGAAGAAGGGCAGCAAAAGATCCAAAGCATGGAACTTTGCCTTCATGGATGCTTCCTGACTGCTGTGCCCCTCCAGCAGTTTGCTATTTGCTCTCAAATATTGTGCCTTTATGTACTTCCTGCTGCCTCGGTCAAGCTGCCAGTATAATCAAAGACCCCATCCACATCACACATTCTCTCTTCTCCCCTCTTCCATCACGCAGAAGGCACAAGAGCCTGAAAACACGAACTATCAGGCTGAAGGACAGCTTCTACCTCACAGTTATAAGATGATTGAACAGTGCCCCAGTATGATCAGGTGACTCGGCTACCAGTTACTGCTGCCATTAAGCCATTTTGACTTGTTCTATTGAGGCATTCCCTTTGTTCTACACCCAACCATGTCCCCTGGTGCAAACTAACTTGCACCTCTTTCTTTGTCAGTTCTGATGAAGGACTGTAGACCCAAAATATCAAATCTTTGTCTTTCCACAGATGCTGCCTGACCGGCTGAGTTTTTCCCAGCAACTTCTGTTTCGATTGCTGATTTCCAGCATCTGCAATTTTTTGGTCTTCCTCTAAACTCTGACACCCTTCCCACTGATCAGCCTAGCAAGGATACAGCCTCTGAGAAATCTTCCCACTGCTCTTGATCAGAACCACACAGGTACTATGCCAGCACATAATTCTGTGCATAAAACAGAACAGCACTGCCTTTGACGTATTTAGCATATATTCCATCACTTAGAATCATGGAGCACTGCAGGGCCTAGTCCCATCAACCTGCACCTGGACCAGAGTCTTCCATACTCCTCACATCCACGTAGTGATTCAAATCTCTCTTCAATGTTGCAACCAAACTCAAGTTCAAGTTTATTGCCAACTGACTCTCCATGTAAGCAATCAAGTGAAATAACGACCCTCTGGACCGTGGAACACCCACAAAACAGCCCATAAAACAAAATATTACCATGAATAAGTTAATAAAATAAAATTCACCACCTCTTCAACTGGCAGCTCATTCGTCACTCTCACCACCCTCTGAGTGAAGAAGTTCCCTCTCATGTTCCTCTTTAACATATCACCTTTCACCCTTAACCTATGACCTCTAGTTCTAATCTCAACCAACCTCAGTGGAAGAAGCCTGCTTGCATTTACCCTATCCATACCCCTCATAATTTTGTATGCCTCTATCAAATCTCATTTCCATGAACTTTGACAGGGGGATCAATTGGATGTTGGTAGTACACAGATCAAGAAGGGAAAAGTCCAGTTGCCTGGCACTAGTGATGGTGACAAGCCACCGTGTTCCAGAGCAACACACACAAGATGCTGGAGGAGATCAGCAGGTCAGGCAGCGTCTATGGAGGGGAATAAACAGTTGACATTTCAGGCCAAGACCCTTCCTCAGGACTGGAAAGGAAGGGGGAAAGAGGCCAGGATAAGAATGTGGGGAGAGGCGAAGGAGTACAAGCTAGAAGATGATAGGCTAAGCCAGGTGGCTGTAGGAGGGAGGATGAAGTAAGAAGATGGGAAGCAATAGCTGGGAAAGGTAAAGGGCTGGAGAAGAAGGAATCTGCTAGGAGAGGAGAGAGGACCATGGGAGAAAGGGAAGGAGATGGGGCAACAGGAGAGGGGATAGGCAGGTGAGGAGCAGTGAAGAGGTAAAAGGGGGCGGAGGAGTGTTCAGAGTGGGGAATTGAAGAAGAGGGAAGGGGGAGGGGTAAGAATGACTGGAAGTTGAAGAAATTGATGTTGGTGCCATCGGATTGGAGGCTATCCGGAATGAATATGGGATGTTGTTCATGTTCCTTGGTTTTATTGTCACCTATTTGTTGGGTAGTGTCCCCTCTAGTTACTTCCTTGTCCAACCAACTCATTCTTCTATCCTTTGCATTCATTATTAATTCATCTTCGAGGCCTTCCATTGGTCAGGGTCAACATTGGATATTGCTTCCTAGCTATCTATATAGTCAATATGCAAGCCAGGGCAGTACAATGTGGAGAGCAAGCTGTTGCCTATGCAGCAGGCACCCCCTCTACATGCAGCTGATGAATCCAAAGGAACAGCAGAGATTGACCCAGATTGCACCGGCAGCATCCCAGGAGTTGCCAGTCAGTGTTGAACTCAACATAGGACTACCTTAGGGACTTCAGCTCCCGATGTTTCCTCGGGGTTTACTCCTGCAGCCTTCCCCATGAGTGGGTGAAGCCGCAAGGCAGCGGAGGTTTGTGATCAGAGTTTTCCTTCTCCTAGATGAGCTGCCAACCACGGCTACAAGCCCCATCTGGCCGGAATTCATCTTATAAAGGCATCCGTTAGTCTTGCGAGACCATGGATCTGCGCCTGCAAAGTCTTCACTCTCCAGGGTGCAGGCCTGGGCAAAGTTGTATGGAAGACCGGCAGTTGCCCATGCTGCAAGTCTCCCCTCTCCACGACACCAATGTTGTCCAAGGGAAGGGCATTAGGACCCATACAACTTGGCACCGGTGTCGTTGCAGAGAACTGTGTGATTAAGCGCCTTGCTCAAGGACACAACACACTGCCTTGGCTGGGGCTCGAACTCACGACCTTCGGATTCCTAGTCGAATGCCTTAACCACTTGGTCATGTGCCCACACTAATTCATCTTAAAGCAGCTATTAACTGGTGTTTGCCTGCAGCTGCTTTTTGTGTCTATTTATTAGTTTACTTTTCTACCCCCTGCTCAGGCAGTTCACTAACTCTGGACGGACTACCACAGTGGTGTCATTAGAGCTAGAAGTAACTAAAATAGACCAGATGAAAAGTCTCGGCCTGAAATGTTGACTACTTATTCCCCATCACAGATGCTGCCTGACCTGCTCAGGGCATTCAGCATTTTGTGTCTGTTGCTCAGTGATATCACATTGAAACTCATTAGGTGTTCTCACTGAAACCTATTGAATATTTAAAGGCCTGGATAGAGAGGGCGTAGAGAAGATGTTTCCAATAGTGGGAGAGTCTATGAACAGAAGGCATAACCTGAGAATAGAACCTTCAGAACAGAGATGAGGAGGACTTCCTTTAGCCAGAGGATAGTGAATCTGTGGAACTCATTGCCAGAGACAGCTGTGGAAGCCAAGAGACTGGATATATTTAAAGTAAGATTGATAGGCTCTTGATTAGTCAGGACATCAAATGTTACAGGGAGAAGGCTTGAGATAGTGAGACTGAGAGAGGTGATAAATCAGCCATGATGGAATAGCAGAGCGAGCATAATGGGCCAAATGGCCTCAGTATACTCCTTTGTCTTATGGTCTTTTAAAAACAGTTCCCTTTACATTAGACCACTTGCTTAGAAAGTTGTCTTTGGATCATAGGGTTGTACAGGAGGGAAGGGCCCTTCATCCTATCAAGGTCATGCCGACCTTTTTTCCCATTTATATTGATCCCACTTACCCACACCAGGATTGTATCCTTCAATGTATTGCCTACTAAGTGTCTATCAAAATAGTTTGCGTGTTAACGTGATCACTTGAGTTGAATATGATGTTCTCCTCAAGGGGGTGTCTGTTGGTGGGTGCTCAGGTGTCTGTAGAGACTGATCCAGGAACCATATATTCTGGTGCAGTGTGGGCAAGAGTAGGTGGTGACTGTGGTTAATTGTTGGGTCTTTTGGTTGTTCAGTCTCTCCTTTCACAGCTGCATCTTGTTCTCTGTGATATAGTGGAGGCCGTTCCCATGTAACACAGCTCCCTCTTGAACAAATTTCCTCCAAGTGTATCTACTGAGTGCAATGTCTTCCCAGTCTTTAGGTGTAATGTTCAATTTCTACAGGCTGATTTTGATGGTATCTTTGAAGTGTTTCCTTTGCTCACCAGGGTCTCGCTGACCTTCTTTCAACTGGGAGTAAAGGATCTCTTTGGGGAGACATGAGTTAGACATCCAAATGACATGACTTATCTGTCTTTCTAAATACGTCTCAAGTGTAATAATTGCATTTGATTCCACCACCTCGTCTGGTAAAACACTCTAAATATCATCCAAGATCAATAAGGTAAATATGCAACACAGGAACTCCACAGTACACTTCTGTTGGAGGCAGTGCAATCAAAGTTTGGAACAGAGTAGAATACACATTAGATGCTGTATCAGAGTCTGAATCAAGTTTATTATCATTGTCTTGTCTTGATGTGGGCAGCTTGGTAGCATAGCAGTTTGAGAAACACTATTACAACACCAGCAACCCGGGTTCGATGCCACCACTGTCTATAAGGAGCTTGTACATTCTCCCTGTGACCGCATGGGTTTCCTCTGAGTGTTCCAGCTTCCTCCTGCTTTCCAAAGATGTGCAGGTTAGTGGGGTAATTGGCCATATGAGTGCAATTGGGCAGGGTGGACTTGTTGGGCCAGAAGGGCCTGTAACCATGCTGGATCTCTGAATGAGTAAATATGATGTGAAATCTGCTGCTTTGCGTTAGCAGTGTGGCACAAAATCATAAAATTACAATAAATACTGCAAAGAAAAAGAATAATGAGATACCGTTCTACAGTTTATAGACCGTTTTCATGGACTGTGACAGTGTCTGGTGACTTACCAAATCTCCTCAATCTCTTAATGAAAAATAATCTTCGTCATCTTCATCAATATGCTGGCTCCAGGATAGATCCTCTGAGATATCGATGCCCAAGAACATGAGGATGCTCACCCTACCCACTACCCACCGCTCAACGTGGACTGGTGTGCATTCTCCTATCTTGCCCTTCCTGAAGTCCACAATCACCACCTTGGTCTGGTCTTGCAGATGTTGAGTGTGAGGTTGATCTTTCTCAGGGGGGATACACTTCCTTTTAAATATGTGTTCACCTTAACCAACTTGAGGGTGAGTTTACCTTCCATAATCTTGCTGATAAATTTTCAATGTGGATCTTGCGTAGAGCATAGAACAGTACAGCACAGGAAAACACCCTTTGGCCCACAATATCTGCACTGACGTGATGCCAAATTAAGCTTCTCTCCTGCCTGTACAGGTACAACACACTTCCATTCCCTGTCTGTTCATGTAGCCATCTAAACACTGCCCTCTGCTTCCATCACCTCATCTGGTAGCAGAGTCCAGGCACCTACCACCCTCTGTGCAAAGTACTCACCTTGTAAATCTCTTTTAAACTCTCCTCTCCCCTCTCTCTGCCAAGCTATGTCCTCCAATATTTGAAATCTCCACCTTGGGAAGAAGATTCTGACCGCCTACACTACACCTGTCATAATTTCATGCAATTCCATCAGAGCACCTCTCGGCCTCCACCGGTCCAGAGAAAACTCCCAAGTTGCTCCAGCCTCTCATTATAGCTAACACTCTCTAACTCAGGGGCATCCCGGTGAAAATTTCAGCACCTTCTCCAGAGCCTCCTGTAATGCAGTGTCCTGAACTGCACACAATTCTCCAAATGTGGCTAACCAAACCTTCTTACAACTGCAGTGTGAAATACCTTGAAGCTGTTCTTGTGTAGAATGTGGTATTTTCTCTACAGTATGAGAGATGATCTAATTTATGTGCCACAACAGTGTAACTGTTAGCGCAATGCTATTATAGTTCGGGGCATCGGAGTTTGGAATTCAATTCCAATAGCGTCCGAAAGAAAATCTTATGTCCTTCCTGTGACAGCACGGGTTTCCTCCAGGTGCTCCTGTTTCCTCCCACATTCTAGACATACCAGTTAGTAGGCTAATTGGTCATTGTAAACTGATTAGGCTAGTGTTAAATCGGGGGTTGCCGAGTAGTGCAGATTGTTGGGCTGGAAGGACTCGTTCCATTCTGTGTCTCTAGATAAATAAATACATAAATTAAAAAATATATAAAATAAATAATTACAATATGTGGAATTGAGCTTGACAGATGTAAATGCTGGAGGGCCATTTACACAGTCTACAAACTTACCCAGAACTACAAACGTTTGTAGATTACGACTTGAGATTCAAGGCTTGGATGTTTAAGGCTGAGATGGGGAGAGAATTCTGCACTCTAAGGGCTGAAGATCTAGCACAAGAGAAGTTGTGTGAGCTGGAGGTAAAAAGCTGAAGGGTGAAGATGCAATGGATGAACGTCAAGAAGCTTGGAATCTATCTGCGGCCTTCAAAAGGCTCATAGCAGGAAGTAAATCTGAAAGACAGAAGTGCTGGGTTGATCTTGTGAGGGATGTGGAGGGATGTCAGAGAAGGGAGCTGGAATCCAGCGGTACAGGAGAAACTAGTCAGAATGAGGATTGAAGAATTACTGGTGAGCAATTAATTGGTGTACATTGTTGGCGTGCAGGTCACTGGCAAATGGACTACTGGTGAGCAAGTATTTGGTAAGTACCCCTTTTAGAAACAAGTTACTGCTGATGCTGGAATCTGGAGCAACGCAGCTGATGCCGGAGGAACTCAATGGGTCAGGCAGCGTCTGTGGAGGGAAATGAGCAGTTGATGTTTCAGGTCAAGACCCTTCTGAACTGGACTTCATCCAATCCAGATGAACGGACTCAACCCAAAACATGGACTGTCCATTTCCCTCTTCAAATGCTGCCTGGTCACAGTAGTTCTCAGTAATCAGGTTATTGGTCAGCAGTTCTTTAGTGAACCGAACAGTAGTGAACACGAGATTCTGCAGATGTTGGAAATTCAGAGTAACATGCACAAAATGCTGGAGGAACTCAGCAGTTCTGGCAACATCTGTGGAGAGGAACAAGCAGTCGATGATTCAGGCCAAGACCTTCCATCAAGCCAGAGTGTCCATCTGATGAAGGGTCTCGACCCAAAACATTGACTGCTTGCTCCTCTCCATCGGTGTTGCCAGACCTGCTGAATTTCTCCAGAATTTTGTGAATGATAGTGAACAGGTTTTGCTAAATAGTTAATTTTTGCCCTATTTCCTGTCACTATAAAAAGAGGATTTTCAGCCCATAGAACCAGTGCCAGAGCTCAGTGCAAGCCCATTCTCTACTCCTTAACATGCTGGAAACACTGATAGTTCCCCCCCCCCCCATATATGCCATTTCATCTACAGACTTCCCCCAGCAGATTGTTTGTTGCTTCAGTAAGACTCTCTAGTTTTCACTTCCTAGTAAGTACTAACTTAAAATTTGATTTCCCAATTTTGCTACAACTGCATTCTAATTTTAGAAACATAGAAACATAGAAAACCTACAGCACAATACAGGCCCCTCAGCCCACAAAGTTGTGCTGAACAGGTCCCTACCTTAGAAATTACTAGGCTTACCCATAGCCCTCTATTTTTCTAAGCTCCATGTACCTATCTAAAGTCTCTTAAAAGACCACATTGTATCCGCCTCCACCATCATTGCCGGCAGTCCATATCTCACACTCACCACTCTCTGCATAAAAAACTTACCCCTGACATCTCCTTTGTACCTACTCCCCAGCACCTTAAACCTGTGTCCTCTTGTGGCAGCCATTTCAGCCCAGGGAAAAAGCCTCTGACTATCCACACGATCAATGCCTCTCATCATCTTATACAGGTCACCTCTCATCCTCCGTCGCTCCAAGGAGAAAAGGCCGAATTCACTCAACCTATTCTCATAAGGCATGCTCCCAATCCAGGCAACATTCTTGTAAATCTCCTCTGCACCCTTTCTATGGTTTCCACGCCCTTCCTGTAATGAGGCGACCAGAACTGAGCACAGTACTCCGAGTGGGGCCTGACCAGGGTCCTATATAGCTGCAATTTTCTAGAATTTGTAAATATTACTCTCAAATCTCTCTGGACCTCAACAATTTTACATCAGATTCAGACTCAGACTGTGGTAACTTCACCAGAGGTTACGACAGTGGTTCAGATCGGGAGCTCTACACCACTGTCTCAAGCAGCGGTGAGGAATGAGCAATAAACGCTGGCCTTGCCAGTGATAAGCAGATCCTTTAAATGATTTATTTATCACATGGACTCCGAAATATGCAGTGAAACCTGTCATTTGTGTTCATAACCAACACAGTCCAAGGATGTGCTGGGGGCAGCCCACAAGTGTCACAACACATTCCCGCGTCAACACAACGTGTCCACAATGTTTCACAGAACAACACAAAACAGAACAAGACAACAATAAAACAATCCCCTTTCCCACCCTCCTACACACCCACACACCACACACACACACACACACACACACACACACACACCACACACACACACACACACACACACACCACACACACACACACACGCACACACACACACACACACACACACACACGCACACCACACACACACACACACACACACACACACACACACACACACACACCACACACACACACACACACACACACACACACACACACACACACATCAGGCCTCCAACCCCAGGACAGGCTCCGGGCCTCCGGTCCTCAGCCTGGACTCGCAAACTCACAGACCCAAGACCTCCAACTTTGGATTTCACCGACTGGTTCAAGAGAGAAGAACACCATCACTTTCTCAGGAAGCAATTAAATACTGCTTTTGACAGGGATTTCCGATTTCAGATTCAGATTGAGATTTACTTATCACATGTGCATTGAAACACATCGAGAATTTGGACATTTCTGTTAACAACCATCACACACAAAGGTGTGATGTTGTCACTGCATTCCAGTGACAGCATCACATGCCCACAGTGTTCAGCAGAACAACACAGAACACAACAAGCAACAAAGAAACAGCAGTGAAACAAGACCCCTCCTCCTTCCTTCCCACCCACCCACAAGATAGAGGCCAAAGAAGATAGGCTGTCTTTTTAGGCCTAGAGTGGACTTGTGGACTCACAGACACCGGACCCAGACCACTTCAGCAGAATTGCAGAGATTTGCAGACCCAAACTCTGGCAACTGGGCCTTGACTTCTGGACTTCTGATCAACCTTCGGGCCTTGACCTGGACTTCCTGGACTTGATTCACTCTTGTGAGCAGATCATGAAGGTGACTCTCTCAATCTCTCACATTGCAATGAGGTATTTGACATACCTGTTTCTTCCCACCAAGTGTATGGATCTATTTGATATTCCACCCATCATCTTTTGGTCCTTACTTCACCTGCCACAACCCATTCAGCCTATACAATCTCCACACAGCTAACTTTCCCTAAGAGCTTTATATAGTCACTAAACAGATACATTACACTCAGTCCCTGAAGGAAGTCATTGAGGTGGATTATAAATAGTCATGAGTCAAGCACCTATCCTTGACAAATTCTGTAGTTATAACATGCCATCCTATAAATGGCTTCACTGAGCCGATCCTACACTCAGTTTCCTGCCGTCAAGTCTGATCTAGTCGAGTTTATGGTTATGCATACACAAATACATGAATGCACAGGCATGTAGCAGCACATTAGCAACATTCACAAGAAACGCATAAGCTAAACATAATTTATACACAATGTTTACAAGAACACAATTAAAACAAAACAGTCCATTTCAGTGCAAAGTGATCAAGGTGCTGCTAAATTGTAGTGATTAGGGTTTTGCTGGTTGCTTCAAGTGCGGAATGACCATAAGACCATAAGACAAAGGAGCAGAAGTCGGCCATTCGGCCCATCGAGTCTGCTCCATCATTTTATCATGAGCTGATCCATTCTCCCATTTAGTCCCACTCCCCCGCCTTCTCACCATAACCTTTGATGCCTTGGCTACTCAGATACCTATCAATCTCTGCCTTAAATACACCCAAAGACTTGATCTCCACTGTTGCCCGTGGCAACGAATTTCATTGATTCACCACCCTCTGGCTAAAAAAATTTCTTCGCATTTCTGTTCTGAATGGGTGCCCTTCAATCCTTAAGTCATGCCCTCTCGTACTAGACTCCCCCATCATGGGAAACAACTTGCCACATCCACTCTGTCCATGCTTTCAACATTCGAAATGTTTCTATGAGGTCTCTCCTCATTCTTCTAAACTCCAAGGAATACAGTCCAAGTGCGGACAAATGTTCCTCATACGTTAACCCTCTCATGGATTGAAGGAAAGAAGCTGTCCTTGAACTAGGTGGTGTGGGACTTCAGGCTTCTGTACCTCCTGCTCGATGGTTAACCAATCTGAGCTAAAACTTTGCCTGCAGTTTCATAAACCTAATGATTTTCAGAAGGCCTTTGACAAGGTGCCGCACATGAGTCTGCTAAGCATGAGCTCATGGTATTACAGGAAAGAATCTAGCATGGATAGAAGATCGGCTGTTAGCAGAAGACAAAGAGTGGCATTAAAGGAGGCCATTTCTGGTCGGCTGCTAGCGACTAGTGGTGCTTCGCAGGGGTGGGCATTGGGACTGCTTCTTTCATGTTTATGTCATCTATTTGGATGGCGGCATTGATGACTTTGTGACCAAGTTTGCGAGTGATACAAAGATATGTGGTGGGGCAGGTAGTGTTGAAGCAGGGGATGTGCAGAAGGACTTAGACAGAGTAGGAGAAAGGGCAAAGAAGTGGCTGGCAGAATACAATGTATCGTCATGCACTTTCGTAAAAGGAATAAAACCACGGAGTATTTTTTAAACAGTGAGCAAATTCCTGTGTAGGAGGAGAAGATGGCAGCGTGACGACAGCGCGCGCGGCCACTTCGGTGGTGATGTCTGTTATCTGTCAAATAGGGGACCATGCACAATTCTGATTTGATGGAGACAGACGTGAGAGCACAGAGGAACATCTGGAAAACTTCTGAAATGCCCGCTTTGCTGCCGCTGCTACTGTGTGGTAACCGGAATCTCCGGAGCAGAAGGCCCCGAATCCTCGGCTTTGCATGTTTCAGCAGCCGGGGAGAGGTCGAAGGTGCTCGGCAGAGGATGGCACTTGGGAGGCTGTATCGGAGGGGCTGGTTGGAAGCTCGAAGTTTTCAGACGGACAGACTCAGTGTCGGCTGTGGTCGGCTGCTTCCAAGGCATCAGCAAGCTGATGGTGCCTGGAGGTTTATGGCAGGGAGTTTCTCCCCTTTGCCGCTGCTATCGGGGACTCGGGAGTCGATCGATACGGGGACTTTTGAGACTTTATTTACCGTGCCCATGGTTTGTTCTTCATCAAATTATGGTATTGCTTTGCACTGCTGTAACTATATGTTATAATTATGTGGTTCTGTCAGTGTTAGTCTTTGGTTTGTCCTGTTTTCTGTGATATCACTCTGGAGAAACATTGTATCATTTCTTAATGCATGTATGCATTTCTAAATGACAATAAAAAGAGGACTGAGTGTTCTCCTAATCTAATCTAAAATTCAGAAATCAGAAGTGCAACAGGACTTGGAAGTCCTTGAGCAGGGCTCCCTGAAGCTTGCAGATTGAGTTGGTGGTGAGGAAGACAAATGCAATGTTAACATTCATTCCGAGAGGACCAGAATATAAAAGCAAGGATGTAATGCTGAGGCTTTATAAGGCACTGGTCAATCCACACTTACAGTACTGGGTGTAGTTTTGGGCCCTGAAACTAAGAATGGATGTTCTAGCATTGGAGAGGTTCCAGAGGATGCTCACGAGAATGATCCCAGGAATGAAAGAGTTAATGTATGAGGAGTGTTTAATCACTCTGGGCCTGTATCTGCTGGAGTTTAGAAGAATGAGGGGTGATATCGTTGAAATTAGAAGGAAGGGACTAGAGCGGATGGGAAGATCAGCTGACTGGCGGAAGGTAGAGAGTGAGGTTAAAGGATCCTTTTCAGGTGGGTGTTAGTGACGAGTGGAGTTACGCGAGAGCCACAGGGAGAATGTGGCTCCACCCAGTCTGACTGTATTGCTCTATGACTCTCTGATGGAACAACTGACCACAGGCTTGGATAGCAGTTGGGTTTTAAGGGAAATAGAGAAGGGGAGCGGGAGACCTAGAGCAAAGGGCCTTGGCACCTGAGGGCAACCCCCTCCACCCCCGAATTCAGAATCAGAATCAGCTTCCTTAACACTGACATGCACTGGCTGGTCACTTTATTGGGTACCTCCTGTACTTAATGAAGTGACCATTGAGTGTATGTTCATGGTCTTCAGCTACCGTAGCCCTTTTCACTTCATCAGTCACTGTATTGTGCATCAAGAGAAACTTTTCTGCACACCACTGTTCTCACGTGTGGCTATTTGAGTTACTGTCAGCTCGAACCAGTCTGGCCATTCTGCTCTGACTTCCCTCATTGCCAAGGCCCTTTCACCCACAGAATCACTGCTCACTGGTTAAGTTTTGTTACTTGCACCATTCTCTGTAAAAACTGCAGAGACTGGAATTGTACATGAAAATCCCAGGAGATCAGCAGTTTCTGAGATACTCAAACCACCCATCTAGTACCAACAATCATTCCACAATCAAAGTCACTTAGATTGGCACTTCTTCCCCATTCTGATATTTGGCGTGAACAACAACTGAACCTCTTGACCACGTCTGCATGATTTTATGCATTGAGTTGCTCCCACATGATTGGCTGATTAGATATTTGTATTAATGAGAAGGTGTACAAGTGTACTTAATGAAATGGCCACTGGATATAAATACATAGCACAAAAGATGAATAATAAGCTAAGGTTCATGTGTTCATGGACCATTCAGAAATATAATAGTGGAGGTGAAGAAGCTGTTCCTAAATCTTTGAGCGTGTGTCTTCAGTCTCCTGTACCTCCTCAGTGATAATTTCGGTGCAAAGATAAATGTTGTTCAGGCAGCTAAATCCCACAATCTGCATGGAAATATACAGAGGTAGGTCTGCTACACTAAGAGATCTCTGCAGGCATAAGAGAGGATGTCTATTTATACCACAGCTTACTGACCTCAGCTGTTCCTTCCACCTTCTAATAATTGCACAGTTGTTATTTAAGAGGAAAATCGGGTGCCAGCGAATGATGTATAACAAGTCTTCTGCACTAATAAGCTCGCAATAGGCTGGGTGGTCTACTAATGGAGTATTAGTGGCTGTGACACCAGCAAATTGGTGGGTCGAACTAATGTGATTTTAGCTCACCATCAGATGCTTTATTAGAAAATGGGATGTTTGGCTGCCTCCAGGAGTCAAATCAGTCAATATAAGAAGGTGATTTTGGCAATTAGGCTGCTAGTTGGAGGAGGCTGAGGGGAGATCTGATAGAGGTTTACAAGATTATGAGAGACATAGATAGAGTAGACAGACAGTATCTTTGTCTCAGAGTTAAAATGTCTAATACCAGATAGCTGAGATTTAAAGGAGATGTAAGGGACAAGTTTTTAATGCAGCGAGCAGTGGGCTTCAGGATTGTGCTGCCCCGTGTGGTGTTTGAGACAAATACATAATGGGCTTTTTGAGATAGGCACAGGAATGTGAGTGAAATGGACATTGTGTAGGCAGAAGGGATTAGTTTAGTTGGCAAATTGATTACTAATTTATTTGGTTTGGCACAGCTTTGTGTGACAAACGTCTTGCTCCTGTGCTGCACTGTTGCACTGTTCCATGTTCTGTATTCTGGTCTAAGTTGGGTGAATGGAAGGTGAAATCTGCTGGCTTATTTGCAAAAAGTGCCAGGGCTCTTTGACCAACATTCAACTCTGAGATTGAATAACCTTCAGCAAATTCCATGGTTGGCACCTCATTGTTCCTTTTTTATTTTTGTTGCATGCTATAGTGATTTTATGTCTTTGCACTGTTCTGTTGATGCAAAACGTCAAATTTCATGTTCTGAAACAGTAATAATAAGCCTGATTCTGATGGTTGTGGGATTTTCCCAAGGTGACCCTGGTGGTTATTTCACTAACAACAGACTGAGTGAATTTCAGAGCTAGCCTGGAATCTCTGGTAGGGTCCCATGGATGTACAAGTCACTTCTTCATCCATTATTGCTGACCTCATATTTCCATCAGGGAGGAGGTACAGGACCCTGAAGACCCACACCATCCGCCATCTGACTTACAGAATGGTCCATGAACCCATGAACACTACTCACTATTGTGCTCAATTCATCTATCTAGTTTGGTTCAATTTTGGGCTCAGTTTTGGTTTGGAACTCTGTTGATCACTTCAATTGTTTGTATGATATGTATTTTTTTTCTTTCTCTTGCACATCGAGAGTTGTTCTTTTGTTTTACTTTTATTTCTTTTTTTAATTGGATTCTTTTCGATATCTTGCTTTATGGCTACCTGTGAGCAAACAAATCTCAAGGTTGTATAATTTTTATATTCTTTGATATTAAATATACTTGAATCTTGAATCTATCTTCTTTATTTATTATTTTTAATATCCATTCATGTCGTAATTTATAGTAATATTTTTATTTTACGCTATACTGCTGCCACAAAACATCGGTCAGTCTGTTTATCTATCTATTGTATTTACACAGTTTGTTTTCTTATACATAGAACAACAGAAGTATAGCCCTTAACTCGGCAGTGGATTTATCGGGGCACCATCATGACAGTGTTTCCATAGCAAGTTATTCTTATTTTTACGAGGCCGAGTTGCTAGCTCGACGCGCAGCCCGACTTGGATTTGAACTCGGGAACCTTCGCTCCGGAGTCTGGCGCTGATATTATTGCACCAGCAAAGCAGGACTTTCTTTTACATATTGATTGTTTGTCAGTCTTTGTGTGTAGTTTTTCATTGATTCTGTTGTATTCCTTTGCTCTACTGTGAATGCCTGCATGAACATGAATAGTATATGGTGACATTAACGTACTTTGATAATAAACCTGATTTTGATTCGGTTCTTTAAGTGATGTGTTTGCGAGGACTGGCTCCTTGATTCTGTGCTACATGAGTTAGTAGGGTGAGCTCCAAGTCACCTTTGACTTATTCAATGGAGCTGACAATGAATGAGTCATATGTTAAATAACAAGCTAAGTGTTGGAAGAACTTTCACAACATGCTGGAGGAACACAGCAGGTCAGATAGCATCTATGGAGAGGAATAAACAGTCGACATTTCCGGCTGGGACCCTTCACCAGGACTGGAGAGGAAGGTGGGGGAAGGGGAAGGTGTTACGACTGGCAGGTGATAGGTGAGACCATGTGAGGGGTGAGGTGGGTGTGTGGGGGAGGGTGAATGATGTGAGAAGCTGGGAGGTGATAGGCTAAAGGAGGAGAGAAGAGTGTACCATTGAACAAAGGGAAGGAGATGGGGAACTAGGGGCAGGTGTTAGGTAGGTAGGAAGAGAAATGGAGTGAGAGGACTGCCAGAATAGGATAAACAAGGAAGGGGAGAGGGAAAAGGAAGGGAAGTAGTTAATGTAAGTTGGGAAATCAACTTTCATGTCATCAGGTTGAATAATACACAGACCAGAATATGAGGTGTTGCTCCTCCAACCTGAGTTTGGCCCCATCATGGCAGTAGAGGCCATGGACAGACATGGCGGAGAGGGAATGGGGAGTTAATTTAAATGGGTGGTCACTGCAAGGTCACGGTTGTGGTCTTTGCTCAAAACATTGACTGTTTATTTTCCTCCTTCCTGACCTACGGAATTCCCGCAGCATTTTCTGTGTGGGTTTTTCAAGATTTCCAGCATCTGCAGAATCTCTTGTGTCTCTGTGTTGGAAGAGCTCTGTGGGTCAGGTAGCATCTGAGGAGGAAGAAAGTGGAATCTGTGGATTGAGAACCAGTATCAGGGCCCTGCCACCAACCCTCCCTATACTCCCATCAATGCCCTAGATTTTACCACTCACCCACACACTTATGACAACTTACAGCAGAAAATCTGTGCTGGGCCCAATGCATTGATGCAATCAAAAAGGCATGTCATGAGCTTTATTTCACTGGGAGTTTGAGGAGACTTGGTACATCTCCAAAGACTCGGAGACTCTAGCAAGTTTCTACAGGTGTACCAAGGAGAGCATTCTGACTGGTTGCCTCACTGTCTTAAATGGAGAGGAGACTACACATGATTGGAAAAAGCTGCAGAGGGTTGCAAACTCAGCCAGGTCCACATGAACACTTAGCTTCCCCACCATCGAGGACATCTTCAAAAGACAAAGCCTCAAGAAGACAGCATCCATTATTATGGACCCTCACATTCCCTCTTAATGCTGTCATCAGGGAATGGCTACAGGAGCCTGAAGACACACACTCAACATTTTAGAAACAGCTTTCTTCTCCTCTCCCATCAGATGTCTGAATAGTCCATGAACCCACAAACACCACCTCTTTATTTTGCTCTCTTTTGGCATTACTTATTTTTATACTTTATTGTCACCAAACAATTGATAGTAGAACACACAATCATCACAGCAATATTTGATTCTGCACTTTCTGTTCTTATTGTAACACAATATTTTAATACATTGCACTGTTCTGCTGCTCCAAAACAACAAATTTGTCCTATGTCAGTGTGAATAAACTGATTCCAGTTGTGATTCTGAACCAGAACTGGTGGAATGCAGTGTCTTTGGTGACAGTGTTACAAGGGGGTGCTGGGAATAGACCCAAATGCAAGACACAGACACTGAAGTACAAGGAACAGGACTTGACTAGAGTAGGGACGCGGCAGGATTCAGGCAAGGAGCAGGGACAAGAACGCAGACTTGGGCTAGGGAAAGCGGGACCAGGACTATGAACCATGGACTAGGAGACAAGGCTTGGACTCTGAGCCCGAGGCTGGACAAGGACCCAGAACCTGGGTCTTGCCTTGGGCTCGGACCCTGGAACCAGGCAAGGACATGACATGGCTTGAGGCTTGGGATCCTCAAGGCTTGGGTTCTTGGAGCTTGGCTGCAGGATCTTTGTCTTGAAATGCAGAGGCTGATAACTCAGACTGGAGCTAAGAGACAGACAGACTAGGAACTGAACATCAACATAGAGCCGGGACTTATCCTTCAACAAGCCAGGACTCATCTTTAACACAACACTAACATGAGACAGGACAGAATGTAGACAGAGCCCAGACTTATCCTAAGACAAGCCAGGACTCAACTTCACACCAAGGTTGGAGAGGTCCATCTGTTGGGTAATGGCAGGATGGCCAGACTTACCTAACAGAGGCAAAGACATGTCTCCCCCCCCCCCCCACAGGGCAACAGCAAGACAGCCTGAATTACCCCACAGAGGCAAGGACAAGACATGTCCCCCCCACAGAGCAACAGCAAAACAGCCTGATTTACCCCCACAGAGGTAAGGACAAGAAGAGACAAACACCAAAGAACAGACAGTTCCATCTCTGCTCCAGTGTAGCTCCAAGTCTCAGTTCAGCCAGCAACCTCAGCTGACTACAGAAACAGCCAGATCCCTACCTAGCTCAGAGTGGCTGGCAGCCACTCAGCTGGCCAAGGAAACAGCCAAATCCATACCACAAAGACTACTCCAACAAGTAGCAACAAAGCTCCATAAAGCAGTGGTCCTCCAACCAGGCCTAGAGATTATAAATGGTTTCACCAGCAGATTGTTCCAAGGGGGACTGATAAGACAAACCAGCAGCCCACACTCACTCCCAAGGCTACTTATATTGCAAGCCCAAAGATGGGAATCAGGTGCCTTTGATTTAGTCAAACAAGGGACAGCTGGAAGACCCAGAGTCCTGAGTCCATGGACCGGACTGTGAATCGGAATGCAGACTTCACGGACCGGACCATGACACAGAGCTGGCAGTAGAGGCAATGATCCACTCTCCCTTCCTACTGACACACACTCTGCTTCCTCCCCTCTGCCACCAGGTTTATCAGACAACCAACCCATGAGCATGACCTCACTAGTTGTGTTCTCTTTTTCCACTTGTTATTTAATTTTTCTTTTTGTAATTTAGAGTATATTTTATCTATTTCGCTGTACTGTTGCTGTAAAACAGCAAATTTCACGACATATGTCAGTGATAATACACTGATTTTGATTCTCATTCTGATTCAATCAGCCTAACAATTGGAACATCTTTGGCAGGTGGGAGCAAACCAGAGACCGGAGGAAATTACGTGATCACAGGGAGAACGTGCAAACTCCACACAGACAGTCCCAGGTGTCTGGAGCTGTAAGGTATCAGCCCTGTTGCTGAGCCATTGTGCTGTAATAGAATTCTTTAACTCTGAAATGTGAATTTTATTTTGTAAGGAAGCACTTTGAAATGACTTGAACTCGTGAAAGGTGCCACAGAAAGGCTGTTCAATTTTCCATTAAGTAAGCAGGGCACATGACAGCGTGACACTGGAATTATGTAGGTAATTTCCTGTGCTCAAAACCCACAAGCAGAAAAAATAAATGCTTGCTGCCTGTTTCTGGAATTTCATAGCACATTATACCCTTAGAAGCAGATTTCCACTGCACAAGCCAATGAACAGCGAGCAGTGTTTTCGCAAAGATGAAGGGAAAAAAATAGTGAAATGAACTCAAAATAAATTCAGGAAAAGCAGAGTGGAAATTCTGAGAGGAAGATATTTCACAATTTTTACTTTGGTATTTTGCTGAATATTCAGTCGGCTTCTTACAGCAAAGCTGGGTGCTGTAGAAGGAATTAGACAGAAACTTGTAAAGGTTGATTGGGAGAGGGTGGTAGAGAGGCATAGCGTAGCAAGTAGGAGGTTTTTTTCAAAATGAGGTACAGAGAGTTCAGGGTATGCTTCTGTTAGGGTGAAGGACAAGTCAGGCAGGAAACAGGAACTATGGTTCACAGAGCGATACTCAGACTCTGGTCAGGAAAAAGGAGGTAAATCAGAATCAGGTCTTTTCTCCCTCCTCTTTTAACTGTGGGAAGAAATCGGAGCACCTGGAGGAAAGCCACACTGTCACAGGGAGAACTTACAAACTCCTTCCAGACAGCGTTAGGCATTGAACTGAATTGAATTGAATTCAAGTTTAATCGTCATTCAACCATACATGAATACTCATGATACAGCCAAATGAGACAGTGTTAATCTGGGGTCAAGGTACAAAACACAGTGCCAACAGTCACACACAGCACAAAGCACCCATAACATGGACAGGATAGAAAGTTACAGCCACTCAATATAAGAGACCAAACTCAAGGCATCCAGTGCCACTGATATCTGCAGACGGCCACAACTGACTGAATGCTGGGGCGTGGGGGCAGCGTGGGCACTGTGCCACAGCAGCCCCAGTAGAGTGCACTGGTCCAACCCCTCTCTCTCAGCAGCTGTGAACAGGCGACATCGCGGCTTGAGACTGAGTCCTCGCACATACAAGATAGCAAGCACATATAGGATATCAGTGAAATCACACAAGGTGTATATGCGCATAGTCCAGACCCTAAGTCTAAGTCTATTGAGTGGTGGGGGGGAGCAGCACTGGCTCTGATGCCTCTCTCCTGGTGGATGCAGACAGATAACAACGTGGCTCGGGTCCTTGTCTTGCTACGACCGAGACCATGCAGCTCCCCTGCCTTCCGCCCCTCCTCTCTGCCAATAAATCAGTAAATCAAACTTGAGACATTCCTTATTAACAATGTCCAAAAGGGTTTTGTGATCACAAGGAAAGCGACCGAGACGGTCACTCACTATCAGACTGTGCGCCTCCTTCGATTCGGGCAGCGGCACGATGCGTATCTCCCTCATTTTCTCCACCAGCGAGCAACTCGCCGATGGGGTAGACCTACAGTACTTTAAGCTCTTAATATTCAGCGGGATCTTGCGATTGTTAAAAATACAGTTAAATACGACAGTAGCACCTTTTGTTGGCCCCATAGAAGTCGCTGCGACAGAACATACTGTCACCTTATCAGAACTTTGATCACTGACATTTAAAGTTCTATGCTACCACCATGACTCTCCTGTGCCAAGCTATGTGGCCAGGACTGGACACTTGAGTTCCCCGGAGAGACTGGATAGGCTGGTAATGTTTTCCCGTGAGTGGAGGAGTCTGAAGGATAACCTTATAGAAGTTCATAAAATCGTGAGAAGTATTGATATGATGAATTGTCACAGTCACTTTCCCAAGGTAGAGGAGTCTTAGACTAGAGGACATAGGTTTAAGGTGAGAAGGGAACTGAGAGGTAGAAGTGGTGGGTATATGGACGAGGTACCTGAGGAGATGATAGAGGCAGATGCAATTACAATGTTTAAAAGTCATTTGGACAGGTTCATGGATAGGACAGGTTTAGGGGGAATGGATGAGGTGGTGACAAATCAGCATATAGGAGGGAGATTGAAAATCTGGCTGAATGGTACCACAACAACAGCTCACTCAATGTCAGCTGATATTTGATTTCAGGAGGAGGAAAACTGAGGTCCATGAGCCAGTCCTCATCAGGTGATCAGAGACGGAGAAGGTCAAAAACTTTTAAGTTCCTTGGAGTTATCCTATCAGAGGACCTGTCCTGGGCCCAGCACGTAAGTGCCATTATGAAGAAAGTAAGGCATTGCTGCTACTTCCTTAGAAGTGTGCAAAGATTTGGCATGTCATCTAAAACTTTGACGAAGTTCCATAGATGGACGATAGAGAGTATATTGACTGGCTGCATCACGGTCTGGTACAGAAACACCAATGCTCTTAAAGCAGAAGCCTATAGGAAATGATGGATACTCTCCAGTCCATCGGGGGTAAAGCCCTCTCCACCATTGAGCACACCCACAAGGAGAACTGTTGCAGGAAAGCAGCATCATCATCTAGGACCTCCACCACCCAGGCTATTCCCTCTTGTCTCTGCTGCCGTCAGGAAGGAGGCACAGGAGCCTCAGGACCCACACCACCAGGTTCAGGAATAGTCGTTGCCACTCAGCCAGGGATCAGATCTGACAGGCATTTCAGCACCTTCAGAGTTGCTTCCCTGTTGGATCATCAGCACCATCTGTCTGGCCTGGCTCTGCTTTCCTTTTAGGTATTAAGCTGTGTTACACAAGGTGTTAGATCTCCTAAAAAGGTGGGTGAAGTTGGGCTTCCCTGAAGGAGTGGTGGAGGCAGAGATTCTCACTACACACAGGAAGGATCAAAACCTGCGCCCGAACTACTAGGGCACAGAAGGTCAAGTTCAAAGTTGAAAGTAATGCCACCATGTGCTACCTTGAGATTCTTTTTCTTGCAGGCATTCGCAGCAGAACAGAGGAATAAATAGATCGGAGGAGCCGTTCTGTCTGGGTACCTTCCAACCTGATGGCATGAACATAAATTTCTCCTTCCGGTGAACGAAATCCCACCCCCCCACATCTTCTATTCCCCACTCTGGCCTCTTACCTCTTCTCACCTGCCTATCACCTCCCCCTGGGTCCCCTCCTCCTTCCCTCTCTCCTATTCTCCACTCTCCTCTCCTATCAGATTCTTTCTTCTCCAGCCCTTGACCTTTCCCAACCACCTGGCTTCACCTATCACCTTCTAAGTAGCTGGTCATGAAGTAGGTTTGTATAAACCAGCACAACATTTTGCGCGGAAGGGCCTGTACTGTGCTGTACTGTTCCATGTTACAGTTCCAGTATAGGGAGAGGTCACATCAAAACCAATTGAAAGCCAATCGCTCTGCCCAGCCCTTGACTCATTAAACACTCTGCAGATGCTGCAGACGCTGGTAATCCAGAACTACACACACAAAGTGATGGAAGAACACAGCAGGCCAAGCAGCAGCAAAGGAATAAACAGTCGCTGCGAGCCGAACCCTTCATCAGGACGGGAAAGGAAGGGGGAAGAAGCCTGAATAATAAGGAGTCCGAGCTCGATGATAGGTGAAGCCAGGCTGGGGGGGAAGGTAAGTGGGTGGGGCAGAGGTCCTCATCTCACCCATCTGAGTTTTCGTTCCTCTTGACAGTTCTCCACTTCCTTGTAGAGGATGTCATTGCCTCGTGTTAACCAGTTCCCAGGACTCAGTCATCTTCACCAAGCAACCCATTGACCGCTTGACTTCACTATCTTACACACGGTCTTAAGTCTTTGACCTTTGAGTCTTAGCATCCCCATCAGCAGAATTGGTCTTTATCTAAATTGTACGATCTTCAGCATTTTAGAAGCAGCATTAAAGCCTTTCCACTGTTGTGCCGCTCCAACAGAGTCACTTCTGTTTGTCCTAAAAATACAACCTGCAACTCCTTCACAAGTAATGTTTGACAATAAATGTAATACAAATATACATGGGACTCAGTTAAGGATTTACGATTATCTGTGCAGGGTTAGTATGATAAGAGGTTTATCTGAAATAACTTATTGCTTTATTGCAGCATTGCAGCAAGAATTCAGATTTACAGTATATTACATTCAGCAAGTTGTATAATAGAGTCATATTGCTGAACAACATGGAAACAGGTCCTTCAGCTCTGCTTGTATTTGCCAACCACGGTGCCTTCCACTTGGCCCCTATCCCTCAAATTCTTCCCCATCCAAACTCTTTCATAGGGATAAATACTCCAGGTGAAGTGACCAATCAAAATTTTGAAGCATATAGATCATAAGACTATAAAACACAGGAGCAGGATCAAGCTATTCGGCCCATCAAGTCTCCTCTGTCACTCCGTCATGGCTAATTTATTATCCCTCTCAACCCCATTCTCCTGCCTTCTCCCTGTAAACTTTGACATCCTTAAGAGGATGAAAGAAGATATTACAAGGTAGGTTTTAAGGAGTACCTCAAGAGGAAGTGAGCTGGAAAGATTCCAAAGTGACTTCCAAACCATCAGAGCCAACTGCGTGGTGGAACGATTGAATTTGGAGATGATGGAGAAGGAGAAAGGCAGGGGAGCAAAGATTTCAGAGGATTGCAAGGCTGGATTTCCAGATAGACACTAGGTCAGATCAGATCAGATTCAGATTTATTCATACGTGTACTTGAAACATACAGTGAAAAGCATCATTTGCCGTAACAACCAACACAGCCAAGGGCGTGCTGGGGGCAGCCCACAAGTGTCATCATAT
This sequence comes from Mobula birostris, assembly GCF_030028105.1. Lineage (NCBI taxonomy): Eukaryota > Metazoa > Chordata > Chondrichthyes > Myliobatiformes > Myliobatidae > Mobula > Mobula birostris. The sequence continues at coordinate 61,962,857 of NC_092378.1, read as the reverse complement.
ATTCCAGCGCCAACATTGCGTGCCCACAATACTCGGCAGAACAACACAAGCAGGAACAACGGGAAATCATCCCCTGTCCCATCTCTCCCACCAACTCACACCCACACTGGTCACTGTCCCAGGGCAGGGCACCTCCAGTCTTTGTCCCTAGACTCTGAAATTATTGTTGTTGTTGTTTATTGTTTATTGACATTTGTCTGTACACAAGCGTAAAGGAGAATGAAATAATTGTTACTCTGGATCCAATGCCCCATATAAAACACACTGTGTATAAAGGAGACAGTAAGTAAGATTAGTCTATATGCATAGACTGATTGTACATACATAAAGTGATGCTGGGCACAGGAATACAAGACTCGCAGACACAGATCTCCAATTTCGAACTTCACCCCAGGACTCATAGATCATGGGTTTGACCTTTAGGCCTCCACTTCTGGACTCGCACAGACCTCTGACCCCCATGACCCCGGCCCTAGTGACCCGTTCGGACCCCCATCATTCTTTTGGGAACAAACAGTCGACGTTTAAGGCAGACGAAGGGTCTTGGCCTGAATTGTGGGCTATTATTCCCCTCCATAGACGCTGCCTGACTTGGTGACTTCCTCCAGCACTTTTTGTGTTCGTTACGCCACTGCAACAGGCTGGCATCAGAGTTGTGGTGCTTATTTATTCTGTACATAGAAAAACAGGAGAACATGATAACAGCACAAAGTATGGGCCGTGCCTAATTGTACGGCTTTGGACAGTGCAGGAGGCACATTCTTACAACCTTAATGATGGGTTTTAGTGATAAACAGCACAGACTGTATAATTAAACTACTATTAAAAACCAAAGTGAGTGCTAGGGTATCACAACACAGTGACACCTCAGCCTGTACAGAAGGCGCAAACCAGAAAAATAAGGCTGTTTACAAATGCTCTCAGCAGCATGCCAAGAACAGGGGAAAGAGCAGGAACAGTTATAGAGGTTGGGTGGAAGACAAGAGACTAGGGAATAGGAAGGAGGAAGCTCTGCCTCTATAACTATCAAAGTAACCGGGCGATGTAGGGAAACTACAGAAGATCTGTGGCCATGTGATTCCTTCCTGAAGCAAGAAATTTAGAGGTCGTCCATTTTGGAAGGAAGAATAGAAGATCAGATTATTATTTAAATGGTGAAAGATTGCTTTTGTGCAGAGGGACTTGGGAGACCGTAATGCACAGGAGCAGAATTTGGCCATTTGGTCCATCGAGTCTGCTCCACCATTCCATAATGACTGATTTATTATCTCTCTCAACCTCATTCTCCTTCCTTCAGCTTGTAGCCTTTGACGTCCTGACTGATCAAGAACCTACCAACCTCAGCTTTAAGTATACTCATTGACTTAGCCTCCACAGCTGTCTGTAGTAATGAATTGCACAGATTCACCACCCTCTGGCTAAAGAAATTCCTCCTCATCTCTGTTCTAAAGGGACTTCCTTGTATTCCGAGCCTGTGCTTTCTGGTCTTAGACACCCCAATGCATGAATCACAAAAGGTTGGTTTGCATGTACAACAGGCTATCAAGAAGGTAAAAGGAATGTTGGCCCTCATTGCGAGTGGGATTGAATTTAAGAGCAGGGGGGTTATGCTGTAGCTGTACAGGGTACTGGTGAGGCCACAGCTGCAGTGTTGAATGCAGTTCTGTTCTCTGTATTTGAGGAAAGATACACTCGGTTTGGAGGTGGTTCACTGGGTTGCTTTCGGAGATGAGGGCATTCCCTATGAGGAGAGAGTCACTTGGGACCGTAGTCACTCAAATTCAGAAGAATGACAGGGATCTTATGAAGGCATACAAAATTAAGAAAGGAATTGATAAGATAGAGGCAGGGAAATTGTTTATACTGGTAGGTGAGTCTAGAACTAGGGGACACAGCCTTCAGATTTGGCAGAATTTAAAGGCATCCATTACTCTTGCAAGACCATGGATCTGCACCTGGAAAGTCTTCACCCTCCAGGGCACAGGCCTGGGCAGGGTTGTATGGAAGACCAGCAGTTGCCCATGCTGCAAGTCTCCCCTCTCCACGACACCAATGTTGTCCAAGGGAAGGGCATTAGGACCCATACAGCTTGACACTAGTGTTGTCACAGAGCAATGTGTGGTTAAGTGCCTTGCTCAAGGACACAACACGTTCCCTTGGCTGGGGCTCGAACTCACAACCTTCAGGTCACTAGTCCAATGCCTTAACCACTTGGCCACGTGCCCACACAGATTTGGCAGAGTAGCTTTAGGATGGAGAAGAGGAGAAACTGCTTTGCTCAGACAGTAGCGAATCTGTGGAACTCTCTGCCCAGTGAACCAGTAGAGGCTACCTCAGTAAATACATTTAAGACACAGTTCGATCGATCCTTGCATTGCTGGGGAATTAAGGTTTGGCGGGAAAAGGCAGGTAGGTATGGGGAGCTGAGTCCACGGGCAGATCAGCCATGGTCTTATTGAGTGGTAGAGTAGGCTCAGTAGGCCAGGCGCCCTGCTTGTGCTCCTATTCCTTGTATTCGTATGTGTTACCGTGGTTGCTTGGTTACTATTGCCTATAGCTTCATCAGTTGCTGTTTGTTCGGAGTTTCTGTGACTGAGTGAGTCCTGTCCTGCCCCCACCCCCCAACCCCCAGGTGCTCCTGTTTCCTCCAACCGACCAAAAATACGCTGCTAGGCCAATTGCTTTGTTTATTTAGTGATACAGGGCGGAACAGGCCCTTCCAGGGCAAAGAGCCACGCTGATCAGCAGACCACGGATTTAATTGTAGCCTCATCACAAGACAATTTACAATGACCAATTAACCTGCCAACCGGTGAGTCCTCGGACTGTGGGAGGAAACCGGAGTGATCGGAGGAAACCCAGATGCTCCTAGGAAGAACGTAAAAACTTTCTTACAGAGGACACTGGAATTGAAGCCGGAACTCCAATGCCCTGAGCTTCAGTAGCATCGCACTGGCGGCTACATCACTGTGGCATCTTTTTGCGTTGTAGATCACCCCAGGTGCAGTGGCTGAAAGAATCAAAGGGGAACGTAATGGGCGTGGGAGAGAGGACATGATGTAGGATTATGGGGAATAAAGGGGAAGGTGATAGGACTGTTCTCTTGGGAGCTAGTGAGCTCAATCGCCTGCTTTCTACATTGTCAAAGAAGTGACAATCGTCATAAAGTCATAGAACACCACAGCACAGAAACAGGCCCTTCAGCCCATCTAGTCTGTGCTGAACTATTAATCTGCCTACTCCCATCGACCTGCACCCAGACCATAGTTCTCTATACCCCTCCCATCCATGTACCTATCCAAATTTCTCTCAGATGTTGAAATCAAATCCTCATCTACCACTTCCACTGGCAGCTTGTTCCACACTCCCACCACCCTCTAAGTGAAGAAGTTCCCTCTCATGCTCCCTTTAAACATTTCACTTTTCACCCTTAAGGGTGAAGGAGTGGAGCTTTGAGGCTTTGACTCGAGAGGCTTCGACGAGAAGAGGTGGAGGACAAGCTAGCTCGCAGTTAGTTTTTACAATGTCTCCTGAGATGGTGTTGTGCCTCTCATGTGAGATGTGGCAGTCTTGGGGGAACTCTCCTCTCCTGCAGAGTCACATCTGCCAGAAGTGCATACGACTGGGTGATCTGGAAGACCGTGTAAGGAATCTGGAGCAGCAGCTGGATGACCTTTGACTCATGAGGGAGAATGAGGCAGTCATAGATGAGAGCTACAGGGAGGTAGTCACACCTAGGCTGTCGGAAGCAGGTCGTTGGGTGACAGTCAGAGGGGGGAAAGCGAAGGTGAGCAGACAGGTAGTGCAGAGCACCCCTGTAGCCATTCCCCTGAATAATAAGTTTACCGTCCTGGATACTGTTGGCGGGGACGACCGACCAGGTGTGAGCCACGGTGGCAGGGCCTCCGGCACTGAGTCTGACCCTGTGGTGCAGAAGGGTGGGACAGAGAAGAGGAGAGCTGTCGTCATTGGAGACTCTATAGTCAGGGGAGCAGACAGGAGATTTTGTGGACGTGAGAAGGACACCCGCATGGTTTGTTGCCTCCTGGGTGCCAGGGTTTGGGATGTCTCTGACCGGGTGCACGACATCCTGGTACGAGAGGGAAAGCAGCCAGAAGTTGTGATACATGTTGGGACCAACGACATAGGCGGGAAGAGGGATGAGGTCCTGAAGTGTGAATTTCGGGAATTAGGCAGAAGGCTGAAGAACAGGACCTCAAGGGTGACGTTCTCAGGATTGCTGCCAGTGCTACGTAACAGTGATGGTAAGAATTGGAGGAGATGGCAGTTGAATGAGTGGCTGAGGAGTTGGTGCAGGGAGCAGGGTTTTAGATTTTTAGATCATTGGGATCTCTTCTGGCGAAGGTGGGACCTGTACAGATTGGATGGGTTGCACCTGAACTCGAGGGGGAGCAATATCCTTGCAGGTAGGTTTGCTAGCATGGTTCGGGAGGGTTTAAACTAATTTGCGGGGGGATGGGACCCAGAGCGATAGAGCAGTGAAAGAAGTGCATGGAGTAAAGCCAGATCTAACATACAGAGAGGCTTTGAGGAAAGAGAAGCAGAATAAACGGTGTAAAGACAGTAAGGTAGAAGTGCTGAAATGTGTGTACCTCAATGCAAGAAGCATCAGGAACAAAGGTGATGAACTGAGAGCTTGTATACATACATGGAATTATGATGTAGTGGCCATTACAGAGACTTGGTTGGCACCAGGGCAGGAATGGATTCTCAATATTCCTGGATTTCAGTGCTTTAAAAGGGATAGAGAGGGCGGAAAAAGGGGAGGAGGGGTGGCATTACTGGTCAGGGATACTATTACAGCTGCAGAAAGGGTGGGTAATGTAGCAGGATTCTCTTTTGAGTCAATATGGGTGGAAGTCAGGAACAGGAAGGGAGCAGTTACTCTATTGGAGGTATTCTATAGGCCCCCTGGTAGCAGCAGAGATACAGAGGAGCAGATTGGGAGGCAGATTTTGGAAAGGTGCAAAAATAACAGGGTTATTATCATGGGTGACTTTAACTTCCCTAATATTGATTGGCACCTGATTAGTTCCAAGGGTTTAGATGGGGCAGAGTTTGTTAAGTGTGTCCAGGATGGATTCCTGTCACAGTATGTGGACAGGCCGACCAGGGGGAATGCCACACTAGATCTAGTACTAGGTAATGAACCGGGTCAGGTCACAGATCTCTCAGTGGGTGAGCATCTGGGGGACAGTGACCACCGCTCCCTGTCCTTTATAATTATCATGGAAAAGGATAGAATCAAAGAGGACAGGAAAATTTTTAATTGGGGTAAGGCAAGTTATGAGGCTATAAGGCTAGAACTTGTGGGTGTGAATTGGGATGACGTTTTTGCAGGGAAATGTACTATGGACATGTGGTCGATGTTTAGAGATCTCTTGCGGGATGTAAGGGATAAATTTGTTCCGGTGAGGAAGATAAAGAATGGTAGGGTGAAGGAACCATGGGTGACAAGTGAGGTGGAAAATCTAGTCAGGTGGAAGAAGGCAGCATACATGAGGTTTAGGAAGCAAGGATCAGATGGGTCTATTGAGGAATATAGGGAAGCAAGAAAAGAGCTTAAGAAGGGGCTGAGAAGAGCAAGAAGGGGGCATGAGAAGGCCTTGGAGAGTAGGGTAAAGGAAAACTCCAAGGCATTCTTCAATTATGTGAAGAAAAAAGGATGACAGGAGTGAAGGTGGGACCGATTAGAGATAAAGGTGGGAAGATGTGCCTGGAGGCTGTGGAAGTGAGCGAGGTCCTCAATGAATACTTCTCTTCGGTATTCACCAATGAGAGGGAACTTGATGATGGTGAGGACAATATGAGTGAGGTTGATATTCTGGAGCATGTTGATATTAAGGCAGAGGAGGTGTTGGAGTTGTTAAAATACATTAGGACAGATAAGTCCCCGGGGCCTGACGGAATATTCCCCAGGCTGCTCCAAGAGGCAAGAGAAGAGATTGCTGAGCCTCTGGCTAGGATCTTTATGTCCTCGTTGTCCACGGGAATGGTACCGGAGGATTGGAGGGAGGCGAATGTTGTTCCCTTGTTCAAAAAAGGTAGTACGGATAGTCCGGGTAATTATAGACCAGTGAGCCTTACGTCTGTGGTGGGAAAACTGTTGGAAAAGATTCTTAGAGATAGGATCTATAGGCATTTAGAGAATCATGGTCTGATCAGGGACAGTCAGCATGGCTTTGTGAAGGGCAGATCGTGTCTAACAAGCCTGATAGAGTTCTTTGTGGAGGTGACCAGGCATGTAGATGAGGGTAGTGCAGTGGATGTGATCTATATGGATTTTAGTAAGGCATTTGACAAGGTTCCACATGGTAGGCTTATTCAGAAAGTTAGAAGGCATGGGATCCAGGGAAGTTTGGCCAGGTGGATTCAGAATTGGCTTGCCTGCAGAAGGCAGAGGGTGGTGGTGGAGGAAGTACATTCAGATTGGAGGATTGTGACTAGTGGTGTCCCACAAGGATCTGTTCTGGGACCTCTACTTTTCGTGATTTTTATTAACGACCAGGATGTGGGGGTAGAAGGGTGGGTTGACAAGTTTGCAGACAACACCAAGGTTGGTGGTGTTGTAGATAGTGTAGAGGATTGTCAAAGATTGCAGAGAGACATTGATAGGATGCAGAAGTGGGCTGAGAAGTGGCAGATGGAGTTCAACCCGGAGAAGTGTGAGGTGGTACACTTTGGAAGGACAAACTCCAAGGCAGAGTACAAAGTAAATGGCAGGATACTTGGTAGTGTGGAGGAGCAGAGGGATCTGGGGGTACATGTCCACAGATCCCTGAAAGTTGCCTCACAGGTGGATTGGGTAGTTAAGATAGCTTATGGGGTGTTAGCTTTCATAAATTGAGGGATAGAGTTTAAGAGTCGCGATGTAATGATGCAGCTCTATAAAACTCTGGTTAGGCCACACTTGGAGTACTGTGTCCAGTTCTGGTCACCTCACTATAGGAAGGATGTGGAAGCATTGGAAAGGGTACAGAGGAGATTTACCAGGATGCTGCCTGGTTTAGAGAGTATGCATTATGATCAGAGATTAAGGGAGCTCGGGGCTTACTCTTTGGAGAGAAAGAGGATGAGAGGAGACATGATAGAGGTGTACAAGATAATAAGAGGAATAGATAGAGTGGATAGCCAGCGCCTCTTCCCCAGAGCACTACTGCTCAATACAAGAGGACATGGCTTTAAGGTAAGGGGTGGGAAGTTCAAGGGGGATATTAGAGGAAGGTTTTTTACTCAGAGAGTGGTTGGTGCGTGGAATGCACTGCCTGAGTCAGTGGTGGAGGCAGATACACTAGTGAAGTTTAAGAGACTACTAGACAGGTATATGGAGGAATCTAAGGTGGGGGCTTATATGGGAGGCAGGGTTTGAGGGTTGGCATAACATTGTGGGCCGAAGGGCCTGTACTGTGCTGTACTATTCTATGTTCTATGTTCTATTAACCCATGACCTCTGGCTCAAGTATCGCTCAACCTCAGTGGAAAAAGCCTGCTTGCATTTACCCGATCTATACACCCTCATAACTTTGTATACCTCTATATTATCTCCCCTCATTCTCCAACACTCCAGGGAATGATAAGAGGCATTGATAAGAGGCATTGATAAGATAATGAGAGACATTGATCGTGTGGATAGTCGGAGGCTTTTACCCATGGCTGAAGTGGCTATCATGAGAGGGCACAGTTTTAAGGTACTTGGAAGTAGGTACAGAGGAGATGTCAGGTGTAAGTTTTTTACGCAGAGTGGTGAGTGCGTGGAATGGCGGCTGGCAATGGTGGTGGAGGCGGAAACGACAGGGTCTTTTAAGAGACTCCTGGATAGGAGCTTAGTAAAATAGAGGGCTATAGGTAACCCTAGGTTATTTCTGAAGTAAGTACATGTACAGCATGGCATTGTGCACTGAGGGGCCTGTACTGTGCTGTAGTTTTTCTATGTTTCTATGGAATAAAGTCCTGACCTATTCAACCTCTCCCTATAACTCAAAACCTCACATCCCGGCAACATCCTGGTAAATTTCCTCTGCACTCTTTCAATTTTATTTACATCTTCCCTTTCCTAGTGGCGGTGTTTTGTGTAAGTGGTTGATAGGGGAATCTGAGGGGGGTGAATGAGACAGTGAAAGGGAATATGAAAGGGTATATTCCCATAAGTACATGGATGGGAGAGGATTAGAAGGATATTTTTCAGGTTGAAGATGATGGTACAAGGCAGAGTAACAGTTTGGCACAGACTAGATGGGCTGAAGGTCCTGTGCCTTTGTCGTTTAATGACTCTATGACTCCATATGATAGGTGATAGGATAGCCCAGTGGTGTAGTGGTTAGCGTGATGCTTTACAGTACCTTTGAGGAGTCAGTACCTTCTCCCCGTGACCGTGCGGGTTTCCTGCGGGTGCTCCAGTTTCCTGCCACACCCCAGAAACGTACGGGTTAGTAGTAAATGCGAGGATGTTATGTTGGCACTGGAATTGCAGTGACGCTTGTTGGCTGCCCCCAAAACAATCTGTGAACTGTGTTGGTCATCAAAACATTTCACTGTACATGTCCAATGACAAATACTGTTAATCTTCACATTTAAAAGTATGTGACAGCGAGGGAGTGGGATTGATCAAAGGGCATCAAAAATAGAGGGTGCAGGGTTTACGGTGCGAGGGGATAATTTTAAAGGGGAGTTTAGGAGCAGCTCCTTCACACAGAGGGTGGTGTGCATTTGCGGTGAACTGATTAAAATAGTGGCTGAGGTGGGAACAGTAGCAACATTCAAAAGACATCAAGATAACTACATAGATAGGAGAGGTTTTTAAAAAAGAGAGATTAGATTTATTTGTCGCGCGTACATTGAAAATACAAAACATGCGGTGAAAAGCAGTGTTTGCTTCAAGGACCAACACAGTCTGAGAATGTGCTGGGGGTAGCCCACAAGTGCTGCCATGCTTCAGGCGCTAACATAGCATGTCCACAACCCACTAACACCAGCCTGTATGTCTTTGGAGTGTGGGAGGAACCTCATGCGGTCACAGGGAGAACGTACAAACTCCCTACGGACAGCGGTGGGATTGAACCTCAGTCGCTGGTTGCTGCCGCTCTGAAGAGTTGTGCTAAATGCGGGGGGTGGGGACTAGCTCGCTGGATGACATGGTCGGCATGGACATGTTGGACCATACTGTGTGGCTCTCAGACCCTGTAAACAGCAATGCTGAAGAAGAGTGGTGGAGAACTTACCCCAAGAAACCACATGAGTAATATCGGCTGATTAGCTGCACTCTGGACTGTAATATATCAAAGTCAAAGTATATTTATTATCAAAATACATCCATGTTACCATATATGCTCTGGTATTCAGTTTCTTGCAGGCATTTACAGGAAAATAAAGAAGTATAATAGAATTTATGAAAATCTGTATATAAACAAAGACTGACAAACAACCAATATGCATAAGAAGACAAATTGTGCAATTAAAATATAATGCTGAGAACATGAATTGAAGGGTCCTTGAAAGAGAATCTGTAGGTTGCGGAATCAGTTCAGAGTTGTAGTGAGTGAAGTGAGTGATGGGTGTAGGGTAATAACTGTCCCTGAACCTGGTAATGTGGGATCTAAGGCTCCTGTACCTCCTGCCTAATGGCCGTAGTGAGAAGAGAGCATGGATTCTTGTTAATAATGCTACTTTCATGTGGCAGCGCTCCTTGTAAATGTACTCAATGGTGGGGAGGGCTTTGCCTGTGATGGACTGGACTGTATCTTTCACTTTCTATACCTGGGTTATTGGTGTTTCTGTACCAGACAATGATGCAACCAGTTAGGCTACCCTCCACTGTGCATCTATAGACATTTGTCAAAGTTTTGCATGACATGCTGAATCTGTGCAAACTGCTAAGAAAGTGGAGGTGTTTACAACAGCATTTACATGTTGGCTCCAGGACCAGGATCAAGATGGCACAGGCAATATATGGTAATGTTCTGCAGGCAGCTCATTTAACTCTGATGTGGAATACCAGTCCTGTTGTTCCAAAAGAAACTGTCGTAATCATGTGATTCCATTAATCATGGCCGAGCAAACATTATTATGAGTATGTTGGTTCACGCTCTGCAAGTGCAAATAGTCCTTATCTTTCAATATTTCTACATTTTTAGCTGCTAACTCGCCATGATCTTGATATTAGAAGATGAATGATACCATTATGGAATCATGTTCAGCACAATTTAAGCTACGGTTTGGAACCAGATTGGTCTGATATCTTGCCCTTGGGGGCTGGCTGTGCCTGGGAACGGTTCTGGTATGAGGGAAATCTCTCAGTCACTTGTTTCAGAGTGAGTGTAGCCGGGAAAATCCACGGGACATACCTAGATGGGTCACCTGCGCACAGGTGCAGTATCCACTTCCTTGTGCAGCTGGCTTGGCAGACTCTCAGAGCCATACAGAACAGAAAATAGGCTCTTCAGTCCAACTTATCAATGCTGACTAAGTTCTTAAGTTAGTCCTCTTTCCCCAAGGTTGGCCCATTTCCCTCTGAGCTGGGGGTTCCCAACCTTTTTTATGCCATGGACCAATACCATTAGGCAAGGTGTCCATAGACCCCAGGTTGGGAACCCCTGCTCTAAAACCTTTCCTATCCATGTACCTGTCTATGATCTATGTTCTATAATGATTTTTGACTTACTAACAAAATCAAACTATAGACGCCTGCTAAAACAGCACCCATGCGACCAGCGGGTGCTCAGTAGTGTACTTAGCTGACTTTCTGAGATTCACCACCTTGTCACGTGGAGAGGTTTGTGAGTTTCTGAGGTCCCAGCAGCGATGCCGTCTGGAGTTTAAGTCATCTGGTACTTAGCTCCGGGGGCAGGGTGACCCATGGGAGTTTGGCCAAGGAGGATTCTCCAGACAAGGAGCAAGCCGAGAGCTGGCGGAAGATGATGACGCATCACAATGGCAGTGAAGATGAAGGCAGTCTGTAACATTGAAGGGCTCCCGGTCAACTTGCACTCCATGCCCCTGGACCTTGACTCCGATCTGTCCAGGACCGTGCGGTGGCTGTCCTTGCATCAGCCTCCCCATGTTAAACAAAGCCTCACTCGGCTGTTCTCCATTAAGGGAATCCACCCGAACATCCCAGTTATGTGGATCCCAGATTGACCCTCACAGACAACCCCTTTGGGGAACATCATACTCAACTCAAGCGATGGTACTACTACTGCTATTTGCCTGGCATTGGTAACTTCGTTTATTGTACTCAAATGTACATAGTTACAGTGACTAACTTGTCTTCCAGATCAATTCAGAAGGAAGTTTAAAGATTAGCTTTATTTGTCACATGTACTTTGAAATATACAGTGAAATACATTGTTTGCATCAATGACCAACACAGTCTGAGTTCGAGGGCAGTTTGCAAGTGCCGCCAAACTAGCATGCCCACAACTTACTAACCCATACCTCTTTGGAATGCAGGAGGAAACCGGATGAAACCTATGTGTTCACGGGGAGATCTTACAAACTCCCTATAGACAGCAACGCACACAAAATGCTGAAGGAACCATCAATCCAGCCAGCAGCTAAGGAAAAGAGCAGATAGTCGATATTTCGGCCTGGGACCCTTGCTCAGGACTGGAAAGGAAGGGGAAAGGTCAGAGTAATAAGGTGGGGTAAGGAGAGGAAGGAGTACAAGGTGGTAGGTGGTAGATGAAACTGGGAGAGGGGGAGGGGTGAAGTAAAGAGCTGGGAAGTTGATTGGTGAAAGAGATAAAGGGCTGGAGAAGGGGGAATCTGATAGGAGAGGGTAGAAGACCATACAATAAAGGGGAGGGGTAGGAGCACCAGAGGGAGGTGATGGACAGGTAATGAGATAAAGTGAGAGAGACAACAGTGGGAATTGAACTCCAATTGGTGGACCTGTGGTAACACTAAGCTAGCTGCTACCTACTGAGCTGCCCAATTCATTACTAAGGTAGCACAGAGTAAAACAATAACAACGCAGAATGAAATGTTACAGCTTCAGACAAAGTGCAGTGCAGGTAGAAAATAAGGTGCAAGATCACGGCAGGGTAGATCGTGAGGTCAAGAGTCCACCTTGACTGTGGGATAATAAACAGGCACTATTATGCAGAGTACAGAACCCTGCACTTCTTGGAAAGAACAGCACAAGTTTTCATCAGGGCAGGTGCAGCCTTTGCTTCAATAGTTCACCTGGAAGACAGCAGCCTGAGAGCACAGCACACACGCAGAGCGGCACAGCTGAGCTTTTGGTGCTCGAGTCACCGGAGTGAGAAGTGACACCAATGCTGCCCGAAGGAATTGTCTCCCCATTCTCCTGAGTAACAGGCAAAGATACTAACCACTGCTGATGTGGAACCTATGTTAAAATGCAATCAGAACAGAAAAGTGGGCCTACACCTGGAATAATCTGGAGCAACAATGGACAGGAATAATCCATAGAGTTCTGGTCCCCCTGTGTGGGAAAGATGTACTTCCACTGGGATCAGTGCAGAGAAGATTGATTCTAGACTGATCCCTGCTATCAAAGGGTTCACATGCAGGCATTCCTCAGGTTACCACAGGGTTCCGTTCCTGAGAACTGCTTGTAACCCCAACTATTTGTCAGTACAACCAGTGTGTTGGAGAGGAGCAGTGATGGGAGAGTGACAGGCGTGGGAATAACGCACGCTAGCCGGCCTCACTGACAGTGAGTGAGTGAGGGAGTCTGCTCTGTGTTGCCAGCTCTGCTCGACTCTACCCCTGACTGCTGAGGCTCAGGGGTGGGTTGGAGAGAAGGCATTTGGAACTGCCCCTTTCCTGGCAAGCAGTCCTGATCCATCCCCGTCCGCCCGTTGATCTCCAAAATACTCATCCGCATGTCTGGAGTGTCCATAAGTTGGGTGTTCGTAACATGTATAAAGAAACTTTTGAAATGCTAAGTAAATTTACTGTCAAAGTACATGCATACTCTCAGTGGCCACTTTACTAGGCACACCTGTACACCTGCTCGTTAATGCATCTATCTAATCAGCCAGTCATGTGACAGCCACTCAATGCATAAAAACATGCAGATATGGTCAAGAGGTTCAGTTGTTGTTCAGACCAAACATCAGAATGGGGAAGAAATATGATCCAAGTGACTTTGACCGTGGAATGATCATTGGCCCCGGACAGGGTGATTTGAGTATCTCAGAAACTGCTGATAGAGTCATGGAGTCATAGAACACTACAGCACAGAAAACAGGCCCTTTAGCCCATTTGTGCTGAACCATTAATTTGCCCAGTTCTATCAACCTACATCCAGACCATGGCCCTCCCATCCATGTACCTATCCAAACTTCTCTTAAATGTTGAAATCGACCCAGCATCCATCACTGTGCTGGCAGCTCATATGACACTTCCACTACCCCCTGAGTGAATAAATTCTCCCTAATGTTCCCGTTAAACGTTCCACCTTTCACCCTCAACCCATGATCTCTCAGTGGAAGAAGTCTGTTTGTATTTATTTTATCTATACCCCTCTTAATTTTGTATACCTCTATCAAATCTCCCCTTAATCTTCTATGTTCTAGGAAATAAAGTCCTCACCTATTCAATCTTTTCTTATAACCCAGGTCCTCCAGTTCCGGCAACATCCTTGTAAATTTTCCCTGCAGCCTTTCAACCTTATTTACATCTTTCCTGTAGGTAGGTGACCAAGTGGTTAAGGCATTGGACTAGCGATCTGAAGGTCGTGAGTTTGAGCCCCAGCCGAGGCAGCGTGTTGTGTCCTTGAGCAAGGTACTTAATCACACATTGCTCTGCAGTGACACTGGTGCCAAGCTGTATGGGTCCTAATGCCCTTCCCTTGGACAACATCGGTGTCATGGAGAGGGGAGACTTGCAGCATGGGCAACTGCTGGTCTTCCATACAACCTTGTCCAGGCCTGCGCCCTGGAGAGTGAAGACTTTCCAGCCGCAGATCCATGGTCTTGCAAGACTAACAGATGCCTGTAAGTAGGTGACAAAAACTTCACACAGTCCTCCAGTTTAGGCCTTCACCAACATCTTATACAATTTCAACAAAACATCCCTACTCCTGGACTCAATACATTGACTTATGAAGGCCAACGTGCCAAAAGCTTTATTTAAGAACCTATCTACCTGTGATGCCACTTTCAATGAGCTATGAACTTGTATTCCTGATTTCTCTGTGTCCTACCACTCACCGTGTAAGATCTACCCTGGTTGCTCCTCCCAAAATGCAACACCTCGCACTTGTCTACATTAAATTCTTCCACTGGCAGCTCTGATAGTCTTCATCGCTGTCCACTACAGCCCCCAGTCTTGGTGTCATCTGCAAATTTGCTGATCCACATTATCATCCAGGTAGATGACAAACAACAATGGACCCAGCTCTGATCCCTGTGGCACACTACTAGTCCAGGCCTCCAGTCAGAGAGGCCGCCACCTACAACCACTCTCTAGCTTCTTCCGCGAAACCACTGTCTAATCCAATTTAATACCTCATCTTGAAAGCTGAGCAACCGAACCTTCTCGACCAGCCTCCCATGTGGGACCTTGTCAAAGGCCTTGCTAAAGTCCGTGTAGACATCCACTGCCTTGCCTTCATCAACTTTCCTGGTAGCTTCCTCAAAAAACGTTATAAGATTGGTTAGAAATCTATTGTGATTTTCCTGAGTTTACAGAGAATGGTGCGAGAATCAAACTCTTCCAGTGAGCGGCAGTTCTGTGGGCAAATAAAGTGGCCACTGACTGTATGCTGCCATATACCACCTTGAGATTCATTTTCTTGCAGGCATTTACTGGAAAGAAACAATAGAATTCATGAAAAACTGTACATAGAGATGCAAAGTCTGACAAAGACCACGTACTAAAGAAGACAAAGTAAGAACATAAACACAAGAGATTCTGCAGATGCTGGGAATCCAGCACAACACATACAAAATGGTGGGGGAACTCAGCAGGTCAGGCAGCATCTATAAAGAGGAATAAACAGTTGAAAGAGAACATGAGCTGTAAAGGGTCTCTGGAAGTGTATCTGTGGGTCGTAGAATCTGTGTTAGCACTTTGAGACCATCTCACTTGAGAACAGAAGGCTGAGATGATCAAACTGAAAGATGTCCAATTCTGAGGGGTTTGGCAGGATGGGTGCTGAGATATTTCCAATGGGATGTATCTGGAAATAGGAAGAATGATTTCAGCCATTTTGGATGAAGATGAGGACTTTCTGCCTCCAGAGGGCTGTGAATTCTTATCTGTAATCTGTGGAGACAGACTTTTAACTTTCCGTGTGCCGGTAAGAGACATTTGGACAGTGAGGGGAGTCAAAGCATATGAAGAGAGTAGGGGAGTGGAATGGTTCTGAGGGAAAGTGTGGATCAGCCATGATTTTATTGAACTGTGAACTAGGTCTGATGGGGCAATTGACCTACATTCAGTTACCACTTCATTGTGTATCTCCTGTACCTAATAAAGTAGCCACTGAGTATATGTTCACTTTCTTCTACCACTGTAGCCCAACCACTTCAAGGTTCGGCATGTAGAGCATTCAGAGATGCTCCTCTGTACACCACTGTTGTAACGCATGGTTATGTGAGTTACTGTTGCCTTCCTGTCAGCTTGAACCAGTCTGACCATTCTCCTCATTGAAAAAGGCATTTCCCCCCACAGAACTGCCACTCACTGGACGCTTTCTGCTTTTCACACCATTCAATGTAGACTCCAGGGACTGTTGTGCATGAAAATCCTGGAAGATCAGCAGTTTCTGAGATACTCAAACCACCCCCCCTGGCACCAACAATCATTCTACAGTCAAACTCACTTCAGTCACAGTTCTTCCCCATTCTGATGTTTGATCTGAACAACAACTGAAACTCTTGACCATGTCTGCATGCTTTTATGCACTGAGTTGCTGTCACATGATTGGATATTTGCATTAACGAGTAGCTGTGCAGCTGTACCTAATAAAGTGGCCACTGTGTGTATGTGCGTATGTCTGTCTCTACCTCTGTTTCTTTCATCCATCTGTAATCAACATAATTCCTTATGTGCTCAGACCCTGGAGTGTGATTTGCCTTTGCTCTGGCATCTTCTGCAACACTTTAACCTTTAATCGCTAACATATTGTCCTACTTCTAAGAAAAACAAACCATAAGGCTATTTAATTTTCCATTGGGCTTGTTAATAATTTGTGATTGCTTCACTCAAAATCCAAATTACACTGGCTTGTGCAGTTATTTTAATGACATCATTTGGATCCCAAACCTTGCTGTGTATATTTTGTTTGGTAATTCAGCTCAGTAACAGACCCATACTTTCCAATTACACCTTATGGCCAATCATCCGACCAACCTGTACATCTTCAGAATGTGGGCCGAAACTGGAGCACCAGGAAGAAACCCATGTGGTCGTGGGGAGAGCGAACAAACTCCTCACAGTGAGTGGCGGGAATTGAACTCGGGTCACCAGAGCTGTAATAGTGATATACTAGCTGCTACATCACCGCGCCGGCCGATTGGGAAGCCTGAAGAGAGGCTGGGGAGGGGTAGGGCCAGGAGTCCAGTTTAACTGGGGTGCACTGAGTAGGAGGTGAAAGCTCTCCTCATTCGAGCAGCTCAGCCCCATCGCAAATGTCGCTCATTCCTTCCTCCACACCAATGCTGCTTGGTCTGCAGCGTTCCTCCGGCAGACTGCGGCACCATTTACTGCATGGTAATTAGAACATTATTGTCACATGTACCAAGATACAGTGACAAGGTTGTCTTGCACTCTCTTCGTGCAGATCAAATCATTACACAGTGCATTGAGATCGGACAAGTAAAACAATAACAATG
This sequence comes from Mobula birostris, assembly GCF_030028105.1. NCBI lineage: Eukaryota > Metazoa > Chordata > Chondrichthyes > Myliobatiformes > Myliobatidae > Mobula > Mobula birostris. The sequence continues at coordinate 61,946,031 of NC_092378.1, read as the reverse complement.
CAGGATAAAGTGTCAAAGCACTGAAGGATATATTACCAACATATAATTCTCTGTAACTTCCGCCACCTCCAACGGGATCCCACCACTAAGCACATCTTTCCCTCCCCCCGTCTCTCTGCTTTCTGCAGGGATCACTCCCTGTGCGACTCCCTTGTCCATTCGTCCCCCCCATCCCTCCCCACTGATCTCCCTCCTGGCACTTAACCTTGTAAGCGGAACAAGTGCTACACATGCCCTTACACTTCCTCCCTCACCATCATTCAGGGCCCCAGACAGTCCTTCCAGGTGAGGCGACACTTCACCTGTGAGTCGGCTGGGGTGATATACTGCGTTCGGTGCTCCCGATGTGGCCTTCTATATATTGACGAGACTCGACGCAGACTGGACGATCGTTTTGCTGAACACCTATGCTCTGTCCGCCAGAGAAAGCAGGATCTCCCAGTGGCCACACATTTTAATTCCACGTCCCATTCCCATTCTGATATGTCTATCCATGGCCTCCTCTACTGTAAAGATGAAGCCACACTCAGGTTGGAGGAACAACACCTTATATTCCATCTGGGTAGCCTCCAACCTGATGACATGAACATTGACTTCTCTAACTTCCGCTAATGTCCCACCTCCCCCTTGTACCCCATCCGTTATTTATTTATATACACACATTCTTTTTCTCTCTCTCCTTTTTCTCCCTCTGTCCCTCTCACTACACCCCTTGCCCATCCTCTGGGTTTCCCCCCTCCCCCTTTTCCTTCTCCTTAGGCCTCCTGTCCCATGATCTTCTCATATCCCTTTTGCCAATCAACTGTCCAGCTCTTGGCTCCATCCCTCCCCCTCCTGTCTTCTCCTATCATTTCGGATCTCCCCCTCCCCCTCCCACTTTCAAATCTGCTACTAGCTCTTCCTTCAGTTAGTCCTGACGAAGGGTCTCGGCCCGAAACGTCGACTGTACCTCTTCCTAGAGATGCTGCCTGGCCTGCTGCGTTCACCAGCAACTTTGATGTGTGTTGCTTGAAATTCCAGCATCTGCAGATTTCCTTGTGTTTGCGTACTGAAGGAATGCCGTGTGGAGAAAGTGCAAAATCATAACAAGGTAGATTGTAAGGTGAAGAGTTCATCTTATCGCACAAGAGTTTCATTCAAGAGTCTGATAAGAGCAGGACAGGAGCTGTCCTTGAGACTTGTGGTGTGTGCTTTCAGGATGTTGTATCTTCTGCCTGATGGGGAAGGGGAGAAGGGGGAATGTCTGCGGCGGGTGGGGTCCTTGACATGCTGGCTGCTTTAATGAGGCACCGAGAAGTATAGACAGAGTCCATAGAGGGGAGGCTGGTTGCTGTGGTGTGATGAGCTGTGTTCTCAAACCTCTGTAGTTTCCTGCAGTCACATGCAGAGCAGTTGCCATACCAAACTGTTTGGCATCCAGATAAGATGCTTTCTAAGGTGCATGGATTAAAAATTGTTAAGGGTCGACAGGAACATGCTACTTTTTAAAAGCTGGTGTGGTGCCTACATGGTTGGCTCACGACAGACTACTGGTGACGTTCATTCTTAGGAACTTGAAGCTCTCAGTCTCAGCTGGTGGGGCACTTACAGACAATCATGACCTCTCCCTACTCCAGTATGAGTTCCGCATATGTTTTAGGAAGACCTCACTATTCAGAAACAGAATAAGAATCAGGTTTATTGTCACTGGCATGTGTTGTGAAATTTGCAACAGTTGTACAGTCGATACACAAAAATTACTATAAGTTGCAATAGTAAGCAATAAATAAATAGCGCAAAAAGAAAGCAAAAGGGAGAATTCATGGTGCGTTCAGACATCTGGTAGTGGAGGGGAGAAGCTGTCCCAAAACCCTGGGTATGCGTCGACTAGCTCCTGTACCTCCTCCTTGATGGTAGCAATGGGGAGAGGGCATGTCCTGGGTGGTGTGTTTCCTCAGTGATGGACGCCGCCTTTTTGAGACACCACCTTTTGAAGGTGTCCTCGATGCTGGGGAGGCCAGCGCCCATGGTGGAGCTGAGTGAGCTTGCACTGCTCGATTCTGTGCATCGGCACCTCCAGACCAGATGGTGATGCAACCAGTTCCACTCGTGCACTATTTATTTACTTTGTAATTCATGGAAATTTTACACCTTTGCACAGTTCTGCTGCTTCAAAGCAACAAACGTTATGTCATATATGACAATGATAATAAACCTGATTTGGATTCCTGTGTCCCTGGAGTGGGGACCCAAGAAGTCACCAACTGAACCACAAGTGTTACGTCCATTAACAGGTTTTTACATTGTTGTAAACAAATCTCAAAAATCTCGGAAAAATTATTTATTCTATTGAGACTGACACAGACTCACACACCCTGCCCATCAATTTTACTGCTTCTCTCAAAAAGACCATTGTCACAATCTCCGAGACAGATCACATGTTGAGTTGGTTCCCGTGACAACCTATAAATAATGGTGATATTGATTGTGAATTCTGATAAGATTACATCAATCATCAGTTGAACTCAATCATTACTCACAAATGGAAAATATTCTCTCACATGACGTATACCATGAGATGGCCAAATAGTTCCCAGATGCAGAACATGACAAAACTTTGCTACCAGGGTAAAACTTAAACTTCAACTAGCAACACAACAAAAAAAAAGTTCACCACATTGCTGTTTGTTGGAGCTTGTTGTACATAAATTAGCCACTGCCTTTTGAGCAAACCTATCAAATATTGAAAGGCCTGGATAGTGAGGAGGGTGAGGGGGGGGGGTGCTTCCAATAGTGGGGAGTCTAGAACCAGAAAGCACAGCTTCAGGATAGAAAGATATCCCTTCAGAACAGCTATGAGGAGGAATTTCTTCAGCCAGAGGGTGGTGAATCTGTGGAATTCATTGCCACAGACAGTTGTGGAAGCCACGTCCAAGATAGTTTAATGCCAGTTCCAGTAATCAAGTATAAAGGACAAGAAAATATTAGTTATTCTGGATCCAAAGCGGCACAAAAAATGCACAATAATAAAACTGCACAATAGATATAAATACATAAGTTAGCTTATGTACATAGATTGATTGTATGTTCATAAGATGATGCTAGGCACAGGAACATGATAAAGTAGTGGTGGTTGGGATGTGGAGGGGTGGGTTAGTGGGTGGACGTCTTGATAGGTTTAACTGCTTGGGGAAAGTAACTTTTTTGGGTCTGGTGTTCCTGGCATGGATGCTACGTTGCCTCCTCCCTGGCAGACAGTTCATGAACAGGGTGAGCGGGATCCTTTGTGATATTACTGTCTCTTTTCCAGCACCTTTCTGTACATATTATATGTCCTTGATGGCAGGTGGGCTGGTGCTGGTGATGCATTGGGAAGTTTTGACTACCCATTGTATAGCCTTCCTGTCTGATGCAGAGCGGTTTCCGTACCAGGCAGCAATGCAGCTTGTCAGGATACTCTCTAACGTGCAATCTGTAGAATGATGTGAGTATGGATGTACAAAGTCTAGCTCGCTTCAGCCTTCTCAAAAAGTAGAAGGATTGGTGATCTTTTTTGACAGTATGGGATGTATTCTGGGACCATGAGAGGTTGTGTGAGATGTGCACTCCCAGGAGTCTGAAACTGATTGCTGTTTCCCCTGCTGTGCTGCCGATGTAAAGGGGGGTGTGAGTGGGGAAAGTTCTCCTGAAGTCGATAACCATCTCCTTTGTCTTCTTGACATAGAGGAAGAGCTTATTTGCATTAGGCATATTTAAAGTGGAGGGTTATAGATTTTTGATTAATAAGGGCATCAAAGGTTACGGGGAGAAGGCAGGGGAATGGTGTTGAGAGGAACAACAAACCAGCCATGATGGAATGGTAGAGCAGGCTCGATGGGCTGAATGGCCTAATTCAGCTCCTTATGTTCTTATGATCACAGGCACACTTTTAGAACTACTTTAATTACTCCAGTGCACGGTGGGTTGTGTAAATGATTTATATGGCACAATAACAAGCCTTTTTCCCAACTCCACCATTTGACCAAGGTGCCTACCTGAGTTAATCCCATTTGCTTGTGCTTGGCTGATATCTCTCCAAATTCCTCCTTATCATGTTCCTGTCCAAATACCTTTTAAATGTTGTAATTGTGTCCACCTCTGCCACTCTCTCTGGCAGCTCCTTCCTTATGCCCACCCCCTCTCTGTGTGAAAAACCTGACCTGCAGTTCCCCTTTCACTCTTACACCTTTCCGCATTAAACCGAGCCCTCTAGGTTTGGGTGCCCCTATCCTGGGAACTGGACCTTAGGTATTCACTTTTACTGTGCCCCTCATCATTTTATAACCCTCATTAAAATCTCCCATCAGCCTCCCTTGCTCCAAGAAAATAAGTCTCGGCCTATCCAGCCTCTCCTTATAACTCACGGCCTTCTATCCTGGTAACCTCCTCAAAAATCATGATCCCTTAGGAATGAAAGCCCTTTGTCTGAATGGCAGATTTAGGTGAAAATTTTCACAGACAAATATGTGTAAAATATGAATAATTATTGGTTAGATAGATAAAGTGGACAGCCAGGGACCATTTCCCACATGGGAAATAGCTCATATGAGGGTGTGTACTTTTAAGGTGACCCTGGAGGAACGTACAGGGAGAATATTAAAAGTAAGTATTTTACAGTGCATGGAAGGCACTGCCATGGGAGGTAGTAGAGACATTTAAACAACTTTTGGACAGGCACGTGGATGAAAGAAAAATGGAGGGCTATGTGAGAAGGAAGGGTAAGATTGATTTTGGAATTGTTTACTCTTTATATTGTGTTGGCGCATGGCCAAGTGGTTAAGGTGTCAGTCTAGTGATCTGAAGGTCACTAGTTCGCGCCTCAGCTGAGGCAGTGTGTTGTGTCCTTGAGCAAGGCACTTAATCACACATTGCTCTGCGACGACACCGGTGCCAAGCTGTATCGGCCCTAGTGCCCTTCCCTTGGATGACATCGGTGGTGTGGAGAGGGGAGACTTGCAGCATGGGCAACTGCTGTCTTCCATACAACCTTGCCAGGCCTGTGCCCTGGAAACCTTCCAAGGAGCAAATCCATGGTCTCACAAAACTAACGGATGTCTATAACTCTTTATATCTGCTCATCTAGGTAGGGTAGTGAAATGCTCCTCTTGGTGGGATGCGAAAAGGCAGGGAGACCTCTAGAGTCCCTGACGACTACAACTGTGAGAAGTGCATTCAGCTGCAGCTGCTGACAATCCATGTTAAGGAGTTGCAGCTGGAACTGAATGAACTCTGGATCATTCGGGAGTGATAATAGGACGGATAGATAGGACATACAGAGAGGTAGTTACACCCAAGGTGCAGAACACAGGGAACTGGGTGACAGTCAGGAAGAGGAAAGGGGTGAAGGAGCCAGTGCAGAGCTTCGCGTGTGTTCAGGCATTCTAGAGGCCCAATCAGCATCGAGAGCAGATCACTGTGAATTAAATGAAAGTACAGAGGGGCAAGCGGGGCGGCCATTGTTGTGAGTAGGCCAGCGGTGAGAGTGGGAGCGTCAGGCCTCGACTCAAGAGGCTTCGATGAGAAGAGGCTGATGCCAAAGTCACAGGTCTCGGTTGCTTATTGTATGGTGTAGACAGGATGGCAGATATGGCAGTGGAATGTTTCTCCTGTAGGATGTGGGAATTCATGGAACCTGATGGTCTCCCAGATGACTACACCCATGGGAAGTGCAGCCAACACCTGCTCATGCAAGACCGCATTAAGGAGCTGGAGCTGGATGGACCTAGGATCATTATCTTAGGTGTGTAAGATGATGAGAGGCATTGATCGTGTGGATAGTCAGAGGCTTTTTCCCAGGGCTGAAATGGCTATCATGAGAGTGCACAGTTTTAAGGTGCTTGGAAGCAGGTACAGAGGAGATGTCAGGGGTAAGTTTTTTATGCAGAGAGTGGTGAGTGTGTGGAATGGGCTGCCGGCGATGGTGGTGGAGGCGGATATAATAGGGTCTTTTAAGAGACTCCTGGAGTTTAGAAAAATAGAGGGCTATGGGTAACCCTTGGTAATTTCTAAAGTAAGTACATGTCCGGCACAGCATTGTGGGCCGAAGGGCCTGTATTGTGCTGTAGGTTTTCTATGTTTCTAAAAGAGCCTGCATTGTGCTGTACTGTTCTATGTTCTAACCTGGAAAAGAGAATGGTGAGAGTGAGACGAATTAAATATCCTATCAAAAAACTGGCACCAGAATTATGGTGTGAAGGGTCTTCAATATTGAATGTGAACATAACTCATACTGGAGTGTAATGAGGTAAGTAAATATGGTCATGAATTTAGATTATCTGAAAGCTGTTACGTCAGCGTCTATCAGTAAACTCCAAGAGCATTATTTCTTTGTTTATTGCAGCAATTGAAGGAAAATTGATGTCAAGATATGTTAAGATGTATTTTTCATTTCAACAGTGACTCATTGACTCTCTCGCAGGGGAACTTGGCACACACACACGACTGCTGACAAGTTCATACCACTCATATCTTTCAGTCATCAGGGTGCCAATCTTTCATTGCTTTGCGGGGTGTATATATTAACAAAGCACACACGCTCACCTAGATCTGGATCAGAGAGCAAAACACAGACACACCTGTGGACTGTTGCTCAGACGCAAACCGATTCAAGAGTCTCACTCCTGTTAGATGTTGCCGTTCACGAAATTGGCTCTGATGTTACCGATGGAATCAATCGGCAATCCAGGTCTGAGAACGACATCTTCTCCACACTCATCATCAGCACAGGTGGGCTACGAGGCTGTGTGCTCAGCCCCCACCTCCACCCCCCCCCCCCGCTTTACTCACTTTATACCTGTGATTCTGTGGCCACACGCCGCTCCGCATATTTAAGTTTGACGATGACGCCACTGTTATTGGCTGAATTGAAAGTGGTGACGAATTGGCAAACGGGGGGAAATCTGGTTGATTTGGTGTCACAAGGACGACGACCGGAAAACCGACGAGCTGATTATCAACTATAGATGGAATAAGCCTGAGATCCGTGAGCCAGTCCTTATTAGGGGAATGGAGGTGGAATGGATCAGCATCGCTTAAATCCTTGAGGTTATCATAACCTGGGATCTGTCCTGGGACAGCATGTAAATGTTGCCACGAAGAAAGCACCTCAGTGCCTCTACTTCCTTCGAAGTTTGCACAGATCCAGCATAGCACCAAAAACTTTGACAAAGTTTTGTGGATGCACAGCAGAGAGTTTCCTAACTAGTTGCATTATGACCTAGTATGGAAATATCAATGCCCAGAAACAGAAAATACAGAAGATGGTGGACACAGCTCAGTCCATCACAGGAAAAGCCCCCCACCATACGCAATCCCTCACCCCGCACCACCAATGAGCACGTTTACATGGAGTGCTTCCACAAGAAAGCAGCATCCATCATCAAACATTCACGCTATCTAGGTAATGCTTTCTTTTCACTACTACCATAGGGTAGGAGGTGCAGAAGGCTTTGGTCTCACTCCACCAGGTTCAGGAACAGCTATTACCCTAGAACCATCAGGCTCCTGAACCCATGTGGATAACTTCACTCGCCACAACTCCAAACTGATTATATAACCTCTAGAAACACAAGAGATTCTGCAGGTTCTGGAAATCCAAAGCAACACACATACAATCGTGGAGCTGTTCAGCAGGCCAGGCAGCATCTACGGAAATGAATAAACAGTCGATGTTTTGGGCCGAGACCCTTCTTCAGGACTGGAAAGGAAGGGGGACATTCTGGTGTCATCACCCTTCCTCTCCGACGCCATTGAAGGGTCTCAGCCTGAAATGTCATCTGTTTATTCATTTCCATAGATGCTGCCTGACCTGCTGAGTTCCCCCAGCATTTTGTTTGTGACCCTTTACAACTCATGTTCTCAGCATTATTTTTTATTTACATTATTTATCTTCTTTTGCACATTGGTTGTTTGGCGGTCTTTATGTGTAGTTTTTAAAATAAATTCCATTGTGTTTCTTTATTCTCCTGTAAATGCCTGCGGGTCAATGAAACTTAAGGTGGCGTATGTTAACATAAATGTACTTTGATAATAAATTTTACTTTCACTTTGACTCGGGGTGTATGCAGTAACACAAAACCAGTGGTGATTTGCACTCATCTCCTTGACTTTCATCACTCCACCATTGGGATTCACGTCTTCACTTTCCAGGTTTCGGAGCACTTAAATTCACTCCCAAATCTAAAGACACAATTGGTAATTGGTAATTGGTTTTTATTGTCACATGTATCAAGATACAGTGAAAATTTATTTTGCATTCCACCTGTACAAATAATTACCAGACATAAGGACGCTGAAGGAAAGAGATATAACAGAATGTGGAATATACTGTAACAGATAACGTAACATCTTACAGCACCAGCAATCAGTGATGAGGGCTCAATTCCCGCCGCTGTCTGTAAGGAGTTTGTACGTTCTTCCCGTGACTGTGTGGGTTTCCTCTGGGTATTCTGGTTTCCTCCCACATTCTAAAGATGCAGGAGATAAGGTTAGTAAGTGCTGAGCATGCCATATTGACGCTGGAAACATGGTGACAAGTGCGGGCTGCCCCACCACATATTCCGACTGTGTTGGTCATTGACACAAACAACGAATTTCGCCCATATACTTTCAACATTTCGATGTACATGTATCAAATAAAGTTAATCTAATCTTTAATTGTATTGGTGTGTGGCCATGTGGTTAGGGCGTTGGACTAGCGATCTGAAGGTCGTGGGTTCGAGCCTTGGCTGAGGCAGCATGTGTGTCCTTGAGCAAGGCACTTAACCACACAATGTTCCAGTCTACCCAGCTGAGAATGCTGGGGGTTAAACTCACGATAGACTGGCGTCCTCTCCGGGGGAGGGAGTCTCGTACTCTCAGTTGCTTCATGCCATGGAAACTGGCATAAGCACTGGCCTGATGGGCCACAAGGCTCGTGACAGACTTTAATCAAAAGATCTTCAATTAGTTGTAGAAAAAGTATGAACCAGGTAGATAATAAGGTGCAAGAGGCCATGGTCAGGTAGGCTGAGAGATGAAGAGTTCATTTCTATCGTATAAGAAGCCCATTCAAGAATCTTATAAAGCTGGATAGAAGCTGTCCCTGAGGCTGGTGATGTACGTTTTCAAGATTTGTAATTTTTTTTCCTGGGAGAAGGGAGATTTACCAGGGTGGGAGAAGTCTTTGATTATCTTGCCTGCTTTCCCGAAGCAGTGTGAAGTGTAGGCAGAGTTAATGGAGAGGTGGTTGGTTTCTGTGAACAGCTGAGCTGTGTGCAGCTCTCGCTGGCCATTCCTTATGATCATCGGCAGAGTAATTGACATACCAAGCTGCGATGCATCCGGATAGGGGGCTTTCTATGGTGCATTGATAAGAATTGGTAAAGGACAATGAGATCATGCTGAATTTCTGTGGTCTTTTGGAAATAATATGTATCCATGCATCTATGTGGGTTGGACCAGGACAAGCTATAGATGTCATTTACATCTAGAAACATGAATATCTCAACAATATCCACCTCTGAGCTATTGATACCACAAGACCATAAGATATAGGAGTGGATTTAGGCCATCACATCTGGTCCTCCATTCCATCATGCTGATTTATCTTCCCTCTCAACCCCATTCTCTTGCCTTCTCCCCATAACCCTTGATGCTCTTACTAATCAAAGACCTATCAACCTTCACTTTAAACATACTCAATACCTTGGTCTCTACAGTCATGTGTGGCATGAATTCCACAGATTCACCACTCTCTGGCTAAAGAAGTTCCTCCTCATCTCTGTTCAAACTGGACGTCCCTCTATTCTGAGGCTGTGCCATCTGGTCCTAGACGGCCCCTCCGTGGGAAACATCCTCTCTACATCCTTTCAATATTTGGTAGGTTTCAAGGAGATTCTCCCCCTGATTCTTTTAAACTCCAGCAAGTACAGGCCCAGAGCCACCAAACGCTCCTCATGTTAACCTTCTCATTCCTGGAACCATCTTTGTGAACCTTCTCTGGTCCCTCTCCAATGCCAGCACACCTTTTCTTAGATCAGGGGACCAAAATTGCTTACAATACTCCAAGTGCAGTCTGACCAATGTCTTATAAAACCTCAGCATTACATCCTTGTTTTTATATTCTATTCATCTCAAAATTAGATTAGGTCCTCAATGAATACTTCTCTTTGGTATTCACCAATGAGAGGGAACTTGATGATGGTGAGGACAATATGAGTGAGGTTGATGTTCTGGAGCATGTTGATATTAAGGGAGAGGAGGTGTTGGAGTTGTTAAAATACATTAGGATGGATAAGTTCCCGGGGCCTGACGGAATATTCCCCAGGCTGCTCCACGAGGCGAGGGAAGAGATTGCTGAGCCTCTGGCTAGAATCTTTATGTCCTCATTGTCCACGGGAATGGTACCGGAGGATTGGAGGGAGGCAAATGTTATCCCCTTATTCAAAAAAGGTAGTAAGGATAGTCCGGGTAATTATAGACCAGTGAACCTTACATCTGTGGTGGGAAAGCTGTTGGAAAAGACTCTTATAGATAGGATCTATGGGCATTTAGAGAATCATGGTCTGATCAGGGACAGTCAGCATGGCTTTGTGAAGGGCGGACCGTGTCTAACAAGCCTGATAGAGTTCTTTGAGGAGGTGACCAGGCATATAGATGAGGGTAGTGCGGTGGATGTGATCTATATGGATTTTAGTAAGGCATTTGACAAGGTTCCGCACGGAAGGCTTATTCAGAAAGTCAGAAGGCATGGGATCCAGGGAAGTTTGGCCAGGCGGATTCAGAATTGGCTTGCCTGCAGAAGGCAGAGGGTGGTGGTGGAGGAAGTACATTCAGATTGGAGAATTGTGACTAGTGGTGTCCCACAAGGATCTGTTCTGGGACCTCTACTTTTCGTGATTTTTATTAACGACCAGGATGTGGGGGTAGAAGGGTGGGTTGACAAGTTTGCAGATGACACAAAGGCTGGTGGTGTTGTAAATAGTGTAGAGGATTGTCGAAGATTGCAGAGAGACATTGATAGGATGCAGAAGTGGGCTGAGAAGTGGCAGATGGAGTTCAACCCGGAGAAGTGTGAGGTGGTACACTTTGGAAGGACAAACTCCAAGGCAGAGTACAAAGTAAATGGCAGGATACTTGGTAGTGTGGGGGAGCAGAGAGATCTCGGGGTACATGTCCACAGATCCCTGAAAGTTGCCTCACAGGTGGTTAGGGTAGTTAAGAAAGCTTATGGGGTGTTAGCTATCATAAGTCGAGGGATAGAGTTTAAGAGTCGCGATGTAATGATGCAGCTCTATAAAACTCTGGTTAGGCCACACTTGGAGTACTGTGTCCAGTTCTGGTCACCTCACTATAGGAAGGATGTGGAAGTAATGGAAAGGGTACAGAGGAGATTTACCAGGATGCTGCCTGGTTTAGAGAGTATGCATTATGATCAGAGATTAAGGGAGCTTGGGCTTTACTCTTTGGAGAGAAGGAGGATGAGAGGAGACATGATAGAGGTGTACAAGATAATAAGAGGAATAGATAGAGTGGATAGCCAGCGCCTCTTCCCCAGGGCACCACTGCTCAATACAAGAGGACATGGCTTTAAGGTAAGGGGTGGGAAGTTCAAGGGGGATATTAGAGGAAGGTTTTTTACTCAGAGAGTGGTTGGTGCGTGGAAAGCACTGCCTGAGTCAGTGGTGGAGGCAGATACACTAGTGAAGTTTAAGCGACTACTAGACAGGTATATGGAGGAATTTAAGGTGGGGGGTTATATGGGAGGCAGGGTTTGAGGGTCGTCACAACATTGTAGGCTGAAGGGCCTGTACTGTGCTGTACTATTCTATGTTCTATGTTCTAGATTAGTTTCAACTTTATTATCATTGTGCCGAGTACAGAGACAAAGCCAATGAAATATAATTAGCATCTGACTAGAAGTGCAAAAGAATAGTATTATTTACAAAATAACTGTGAATAAAAAGTAAGTGCTACAGCACACAAATATACTGAGACAGTACAATATGGGTGCAATACTGCTTAGCGCTGTGATGTGAGGTTCAGCAGGGTCACAGCCTCAGGGAAAAAGCTGGTGCAGAAGTGGAGGCTCCTGTAGCACCTACCGGATGGGAGGAGAGTAAAAAGTCCATGGTTAAGGTGAGGTGCATCCTTGATAATGCTTTTTGCCCTGCCCAGGCAGCATTATGGTAGATGTTCTCAATGGTGGGCAATTGGGTGCCGATAATCCACTGGGCAGTTTTCATCACCCGCTGGAGTGCTTTGCGGTCTGATACGGGACAATTGCCATACCACACTGAGATGCAGTTGGTGAGTATGCTCTCAATGGTACAGCGGTAAAAGTCCGTCAGTATCCTGGGACAGAGGTGAGCTTTCTTTACGCTCTGCAGGAAATAAAGGTGCTGTTGCGCCTTTTTGATCAGGATGGAGGAAATCAGGGACCAGGTGAGATCCTCAGAAATGTGGACAGCAAGGAACTTGAAGCTTGATACACGCTCCACTACAGCTCTGTTGATCTAGATGGGGACGTGAATGTGGCTCCTAGCATGCCTGAAGTCCACAATAATCTCCTAAAAATGCTAACATTGCATTTGCCTTCCTCACCACTGACTCAATCTGCAAGTTAACCTTCAGTGACTCCTGCACAAGGATTCCCAAGTCCCTTTGCTACTCTGATTATTTAATTTTCACCCATTTTTAAATAGTCTATGCCTTCACTCCTTCGACCAAAGTGCATGATCATATACTTCTCCGCACTATATTCTATCTGCCACTTCTTAGCCCATTCTCCCCATTTGTCTAAGTCCTTCTGCATATTCAACACTACCTGCTCCTCCACTTATCTTCATACTGCCTGCAAACTTGGTCAGAAAGACATCAAATCTGTCATCCAAATCATCGACATACAGAATACTTTATTGTCCTTTATCATATAACATGAAAAGAAGCGGTCCCAATACCGACCTTTGTACAACACCACTAATCACCGGCAGCCAACCAGAAAAGGCCCCTTTATTCTCACTCTTTGCCTCCTGCCAGTCAGTCAATCTTCAGGAGACCACACCAAGAGCACAGCAGATGATCTCAACAGACTCACAGGTGAAGTGTTGCCTCACCTGGAAAGACTATTTGGGCCTTAAATGGTGGTGAGGGAGGAGGTGTAGGGGCAGGTGTGGCACTTGTTCCCCTTGCAAGATTAGACACCAGGAGGGAGGTCAGTGGGAAAGGACAAGTGATATCTCTCCCCAACTTTTCATGCCTTACATCAACAACTTCATTAGTGCTGCTTCTTGCACCCATGTTGAGCTTGTCAACTTCATCAATTTTGCCTCCAACTTCAACGCTGCCCTCAAATTTACTCGGTCCAATTCCAACACCTCCCCCCCCCCCCTTTCTTGATCTCTTTGTCTCCATCTCTGGAGACAGTCTATCTACTGATACCTTTTATAAACTCACTGATTCTCACAACTATCTGGACTATACCTCTTCCCACTCTGTTACTTGTAAAAATGTCATCCCCTTCTCTCAATTCCTCCGTCTCCACCACATCTGCTCTCAGGATGAGGTTTTTCAATCCAGAGCTACTGAGATGTCCTCCTTCTTCAAGGAAAGGTGCTTCCCTTCCTCCACTATCAACGCTGCCCTCAACTGTATCTCTTCCATTTCGTGCATGTCTGTCCCCACCCCATCCTCCTGCCACCCCAGCAGGGATAGGGTTCCTCTTGTCCTCATCTACCACCCCACTAGCCTCTGCGTCCCACACATAATTCTCCGCAACTTCTGCCATCTCCAGCAGGATCCCACCATCAAGCAAATCTTTCCCTCCCCCAACTTTCCACTTTCCTCAGGGATCACTCCCTATGCAACTCCCTTGTCTATTCGTCCCTCCCCACTGATCTCTCTCCTGGCACTTATCCTTGCAAGCAAAACAAGTGCTACACCTGCCCCTACACCTCCTCCCTCACTACCATTCAGGGCCCCAAACGGTCCTTCCAAGTGAGGCGACACTTCTCCTGTGAGTCTGTTGGGGTCATTTACTGTATCTGGTGTTCCCGGTGTGGCCTCCTGTATATTGGTGGACCTGATGTAAATTGGGAGACCACTTCACCAAGCACCTATGCTCCCTCCACCAGAAAAATCATTTTCAATTTCGATTCTATCCTCTCCGATCAGATTCCCCCTTCTCCAGCCCTTTATCTCTTTCACCGATCAACTTCCCAGCTCTTTACTTCACTCCTCCACCCTCTCCCAGTTTCACCTATCACCTACCACCTTGTACTTCTTCCTCCCCTCCCCCCACCTTCTTATTCTGACTGCTCCTCTTTCTTTCTAGTCCTGATGAAGGGTCTTGGCCTGAAACAGCGACTGTTTATGCTTTTCCATAGATGCTGCCTGACCCGCTGAGTCCTCCAGCATTTTGTGTGTGTTGATTTTGGATTATTTTATCACGTGCCTCCAAGCATCCTGAAACCTTGTTCTTAATAATGGACTCCAACAGCTTGCCAACCACTGATGTCAGGCTAACTGGCCTATAATTCCCTGTCTTTTGCCTCCTTCCATTAGAGTGGAGTGACATTTGGAGTTTTCCAGTCCTCTGGAACTATACGGAATCTAATGATTCTTGAAATATCGTCACTAATGCCTCCCTAATCTCTTCAGCTACCTCTTTCTGAACACTGGGATGCAGTCCACCTACAGACATTTCAGCTTCCCAAGCACCTTCCCCTGAGTAATAACAACTACATTCACTTCTGACCCCTGACACTCTTGAATTTCTGGTATACTACTGGTGTCTTCCCCAGTAATGACTGACACAAAATACTTGTTAAGTTCAACCACCTTTTCTTTGACCCCATTACTACCTCCCTAGCATGACTTACCCGTGGTCCAGTATCCACTCTTGCATCTCTTTTACTCTTGATACATTGTTACTTTTTTATTTATAGATACAGCCCTTCAGACCTGAAAAATGAATTGATCTGAAAAATCTTTTGGTATCCTCGTTTATATTATTGTCTAGCTTGCCTTCATATTTCATCTTCTGTCTCCTTACTGGAACTGATAGTTTTCAGGAGAGGGAAAGCAGAGGTCCATGAGCCAGTCCTCATCAGAGGATCAGAGATGGAGAGGGTCAGCAACTTTAAATTCCTGGTGTCTCTATCTGAGAGGACCTGTCCTGGACCCATCATATAAATGGAATTGCAAGGAAATCATGACAGCGCCTCCACTTCCTCTGGAGTCTGCGGAAGTTTGGCATGTCATCAAAAACTGAGGCAAACTTCTATCATTGTTTGGTGGAAAATGTGCTGACTGGCTGTATTACGGCCTGGTATGGAAACACCAATGCCCTTGAGCGGAAAATCCTACAAAGGGTAGTGGATTCGGCCCAGTACCCCGTGGGTAAAACCCTCCCAACCATTGAGCGCATCTACATCAAATGTTGCCGTAGAAAAGCAGCATCCATCGTCAAAGATCCTCACCACCCAGGCCATGCTCTTTTCTCACTGCTGCCATCAGGTTGAAGGTACAGGAGTCTCAGGACTTGCACCACCATGTCAAGAAAAGTTACTACCCCTCAACCATCAGGCTCTTGAACAAAAGGGGAATAACTACACTCATTTAAGGACTCTTGTTAGTTCATGCTGGTTATTTATCGCTATTTATTTATCGTCTGCATTTGCACAGTTTGTTTACTGTTTGCAGTTTATAAATCCTGTTTACTGTCATTGTTCTATAAACTTGCTATGTAGGCCCACAGAAAAAGAATTCCATGGATATGTGTGGTGACATGTATGTACTCTGATAATAAATTTTACTTTGAACTTTCAACCTTTTATTTATTGATTTTTAGTTGCCTTCTGTTGGTTTTTGAAAATTTCCCAGTCCACTAACTTCCCACTAATTTTTTGCTATACAAAATCTTTTAATTTTGTGGAGGTGATATTTGCTTTTACACAGAATGATACATACAGTGAGTGGCATGTGCTCCCCACCATTTCCTGACGTACTTGTAGACACATGATAAAATAGGCCATGGTCAGCATGGTTTCCTTAAAGGAAAATCTTGCCTGTCAAATATGTTAGAATTATTTGAGGAAGTAACAAGTAGGGTAGACAAAGTAGAATTGGTGGATATTGTGTACTTGGATTCTCAGAAGGCCTTTGACAAGGTGCCATACATAAGGCTGCTTAACAAGTTAAGAACCCGGGAAAGGTACTAGCATGGATAGAGCTTTGGCTGATCGTCAGGACGGAAAGAGGGATCCTTTTCTGATTGGCTGCCAGTCACTAGAGGTGTTCTGCTGGGGTCGGTGTTGGAACCGATATCAAACATCCTCTCCATGTCCACTCTGTCTAGGCCTTTTGATATTTGATAGGTTTCAATGAGATCCCCCTTATTCTTCTAAGCTCCAGTGAGTACAGGCCCAAGGCCATCAAACAGTCCTCATATGTTAACTCTTTCATTCCCAGGATCATTCTTGTGAACCTCCTCTGGACCCTCTGCAACACCAGCACATCTTTTCTTAGATAAGAGGTCCAAAATTGCTCACAGTACTCCAAGTGTGGTCTGACCAATGCCTTACAAAGTCTCAGCATTACATCAGTACTTTTATATTCTAGTCCTCTGGAAATGAGTACTACATTGCATTTGCCTTCCTTACTCAACTTCCAAATTAATCTTTAGGGAATCCTACATGAGGACTCCCAAGTCCCATTGCACCTCTGATTTCTGAATTTGCTTCCCATTTAAAAAAAATACTCCATACTTTTATTCGTCCTAACAAAGTGCATGGCCATACACTTCTCGGCACTATATTCTATCAGCTCTTCTTTGCCCAGTCTTCTAATCTGCAGACTCCCTGCTTCCTCAACACTCCCTGCCCTGCCACCTACCTTCATATCATTCACAAACTTGGTCTCATCAATGTCACCATCCAAATAGTTGACATATAACGTGAATAGAAGCAGTCCCAACACCGACCCCTGGAGTACATCACTGGTCACTGGTAGCCAACCGGAAAAAGGCCCTCATTATTCCCACTCTCTGTCTCCTGCCAATCAGTAAAGCTTCTATTCTACCAATATGGTCTGTACAGACAATGTGCAAAATATGCTCTCCATCTGTATGTCAAAGCATATGACAATGATAAACCAACTTACCAGCTCCAATTTGAGATCTGATCTTTGGACATGACAAGGGGCACCAACCAGACCAGAGACGCAAGAGGTTCTGCAGATGCTGGAATTCTGCAGTAAAACCCAAAATGGTGGAGGAGCTCAGCGGGTAAGAGGAAAATAAACAATTGACATTTCAGACCAAGCCCCTTCACCAGTAGTGTTTGATGGCTCTGGACCTGTACTGGCTTTAAAGTAATGGGGGTGGGGGGTTGTCATTGAAATCTATTGAATTTAAAAGACCTTGATAGAGTGAGTGGTGAGAGGATGTTTCCGAACTAGGGGTAGTCCAGGACCAGAGGGCGCAGCCTCAGAATACGACAACAATTTAGTACAGAGATGAGGAGGTGTTTTTTCAGTCAGAGGGTGGTGAATCTGTGGAAGTTGTTGTCATGGAAGGTTGTGGTAGCCAATCCAAGCCCACAACAGCTAAGGAAATTTCATCCTGTGTGTATCGTTCCTCTGAACTAAACATTGCAGTTAGACTCCTGATGAATGTCCCAAGTTCAAATTTATTGCCATGGGGATACACACAAAGGTATAATTGGCACATAAATTAGCTTCTTGCAGCATCACAGTACATTACAAATACGAAAAACATGTTAACATAAAATTAAATTAACATAAATTATACACAACTTACGCAGATGGCTGTGAAGGCCAAGTCAGTTGGTATATTTAAAAGAGGATAACTACACTCATCTATTGAGATGTTCCCACAACCAATGATGTCACTTTATTTAGTTATTTCAAGCTCGCGTTATTTATTGTTATTTACTTATATTTGCATTTGCACAGTTCATTGGCGTCTATGCTCTTGCACTTTCAATGATCCTGTTTACAGTTACCGTTGGATAGATTTGCTTAGTTTGCCTACAGTAAAAAGAATCTCAGGGTTGTGTGTGCTGACATGCATGTACTCCGACAATAAATTTTACTTTGAACTTTAAAGCGGAGGCTGATCGGTTCATGATTAGTAAGGGAGTCAAAGCTAGGAGAAGGCAGGGGAATGGGGTTGAGAGGGATAATAATTCCACCATGATTGAGTGGCAGAACTGACTTGATGGACTGAATGGCCTACTTCTGCTCCTATGTCTTATGGTACCATGGCCTTATCAGGACTAGATGCTTTCTGTGAGTTCACTGTCAGGAAGGCTGATCCAACATCTGCATCGGTGACTGCGGGCAGGAGAGAACAATGGTGGACCAATGAATATTGAGGAGATGAGTCCAATGCTGACTTTGTGTTGCAAAACAGAGTAGGTGCTGAAAGACAAGTGAGAAGCCTTGTTTGAGTATTAGCAACATCAGAGCCATCACCATGAACAGCGCTGGGCTCAATCATCAGTGGCAGAGTAATTAAAGTCCGGGTTGCTGAACAGAGCAGAATTCATGGGTGCCAATATCTCAATGAATTGTAGAACTGGCAGAGAATGAAGGGGTGGGCCAAGGAGAAGCTGCCGAGAGGTAGGAAAATGAGGAGGAGTGGTTTAACACCTGGGCAGTGATGTATGCTAGTTGGCACAGCCAGGTGGTGCAAGGCAAATGGGCAACAGAGATTTTGATGATCTCATTAATGGAGTCTAGAAACTGGGAGCCCAGCAGTATAGTTTAGAACAACTCGTGTTAAGGGCACATTATTCGTCCAGGTTGCTTTTATTGAGAACGACTCTATCTAAGTGCTGGATTGTATTATCTCCAAGTACTGTGTGACCTTGGCTTCCAGCATTCCGTTACCAGGGCTGCAGTTGCTGGGTTGCCAAGGTAACACTGCGTTGTCAGGGAGAGCTCTGAGTTGTCACGGTGGGTGCCATGTTCTCAGGACAGGGCGCAGTTACCAAAGCAGCATTGCGTTGCTGGGGCAACACCCGAATTCTGGGTAACCAGGGTGAACCCAGGCTGCCAGGGGCATCATTGGGTTGCAGGGTAACGCTGGTTGCCATGGTGGTGCGGGGTTGTCATGGGAATACTGTGCTGTTAAGGTATGGTGGCTTCTAGGACTTTGCTGGATTGGTACAGTGTTATGTTACCAAGACAGCTGGGAAAATGAATGTTGCCATAATACTAGTGACAGAGTCATAGAACACTACAGCACAGAAGTAGGCCCTCCAGCCGATCTAGTCCATGCCAACCTTTTAATCGCCTAGTCCCATCGACCTGCACCTGGGACCATAGCCCTCTATACTCCTCCTGTCCACGAACCTATTCAAATCTCTCTTTCATGTTCAAATTGAACCCGCATCCATCACTTGTGCTGGAAGCTCGTTCCACTCTCTCACCACTCTCTGAGTGAAGAAGCTCCCTCTCATGTTCCCCTTAAACATCTCACTTTTCACCCTTAACCCATGACCTCTGGTTCTCGTCTTACCGACCCTCAGTGGAAAAAGCATTTATCCTATCTCTCCCCCTTATATATGATGGGGAAGGTGATTCTAGACACTAGCCATGAAAACCCAGCAATCTTTCTACTTCTTCAGGATCCTGAAGAAATTCAGCATATCCCCATTGACTCTTGCCAATTGTTATCAATGCATAACAGCTTGGCAATGGCAACTGCTCTGCACATGACCGCAAGAAACTGCAGAATTGTGGACACCTCCCCTCTATGCACTCTGTCTAAATTTCTGACTGCCTCACTAAATTAACCAGAGGTGAGAATAATCAAAGACCCCACCCACACCAGGCATTCTCTCTCCTCTCCTCTCCCATTGAGAAGATGCAAAACCCAGAAAGCACACACCACAAAGGTCAGGATAACGTCGATCCCATTATTATCAAACTAATGAACAGACCTCGTGTATGATAAAATGGACTTTTGACCTGGCAATCCACCTCATTATGATCTTGCGACTTATTGTTTACCTGCACTGTGTCATCCCTGTAGCTTTAACACTTTATTCTGCATTGTTACTGTTTCTCCTTGTTCTACCTCAACGAACTGTGTAATGATCTAATCTGCATGAACAGTATACAAGACAAGCTTTTCACTGTATCTTGGTACCTATGACAATAGTAAACTGATTCTAATACCTAAGCTAGCTTGTCAGAACAGTGATTGTTATTAGGATGGCACTGAGTTGCCAGGGTGATGATGAAGAACAGTTAATGTGCTTTCAGTTTCATCATTTTTAAGTTCAAGTTTAGTTAATTGTCACTGAGCCGTACACTTGTATACTGCCAACAAAACAATGTTCCTCTGGACCAAGGTGCACAAAACATCACATATAACCACACACACAAAACATATGAAGTAACGTTACCACAAATAAATTAACACATAATAAGATGCATTTACGACTCATAGTCATAGTCATAGTCATAGTCATACTTCATTGATCCTGGGGGAAATTGGTTTTTGTTACAGTTGCACCATAAATAATAAACAGTAATAAAACCATAAATAGTTAAATTGTAATATGTAAATTATGTCAGGAAATAAGTCCAGGACCAGCCTATTGGCTCAGGGTGTCTGACCCTCCAAGGGAGGAGTTGTAAAGTTTGATGGCCACAGGCAGGAATGACTTCCTATGACGCTCTGTGTTGCATCTCGGTGGAATGAGTCTCTGGCTGAATGTACTCCTGTGCCCACCCAGTACATTAGGTAGTGGATAGCATTATCCAAGATGGCATGCAACTTGGACAGCATCCTCTTTTCAGACACCACCGTCAGAGAGTCCAGTTCCATCCCCACAACATCACTGGCCTTACGAATGAGTTTGTTGATTCTGTTGGTGTCTGCTATCCTCAGCCTGCTGCCCCAGCATACAACAGCAAACATGATAGCACTGGCCACCACAGACTCGTAGAACATCCTCAGCATCGTCCGGCAGATATTAAAGGACCTCAGTCTCCTCAGGAAATGGAGACGGCTCTGACCCTTCTTGTAGACAGCCTCAGTGTAATTTGACCAGTCCAGTTTATTGTCAATTTGTATCCGCAGGTATTTGTAATCCTCCACCATGTCCACACTGACCCCCTGGATGGAAACAGGGGCCACCGGTACCTTAGCTCTCCTCAGGTCTACCACCAGCTCCTTAGTCTTTTTCACATTAAGCTGCAGATAATTCTGCTCACACCATGTGACAAATTTTCCTACCGTAGCCCTGTACTCAGCCTCATCTCCCTTGCTGATGCATCCAACTATGACAGAGTCATCCGAAAACTTCTGAAGATGACAAGACTCTGTGCAGTAGTTGAAGTCCGAGGTGTAAATGGTGAAGAGAAAGGGAGACAAGACAGTACCCTGTGGAGCCCCAGTGCTGCTGATCACTCTGTCGGACACACAGTGTTGCAAGCACACGTACTGTGGTCTGCTAGTCAGGTAATCAAGAATCCATGATACCACGGAAGCATCCACCTGCATCGCTGTCAGCTTCTCCCCCAGCAGAGCAGGGTGGATGGTGTTGAACACACTGGAGAAGTCAAAAAACATGACCCTCACAGTGCTTGCTGGCTTGTCCAGGTGGGCGAAGACACGGTTCAGCAGGTAGATGATGGCATCCTCAACTCCTAGTCGGGGCTGGTAGGTGAACTGGAGGGGATCTAAGTGTGGCCTGACCATAGACCGGAGCAGCTCCAGAACGAGTCTCTCCAGGGTCTTCATGATGTGGGAGGTCAATGCCACCGGTCTGTAGTCATTGAGGCTGCTGGGGCGTGGCGTCTTCGGCACAGGGACGAGGCAGGACGTCTTCCACAGTACAGGAACCCTCCGGAGCCTCAGGCTCAGGTTGAATACATGGCGAAGTACTCCACATATCTGAGGGGCACAGGCTTTGAACACCCTGGTACTGACACCATCCGGTCCTGCAGCCTTGCTTGGGTTGAGACGTTTCAGCTGTCTTCTCACCTGTTCAGCTGTGAAGCCCACCATGGTGGTTTCATGTGGGGAAGGGGTATAGTCATGAGAGCAGGGTGGGGGACTGTGAGGAGGGGTAGGAGGGGAGAGTGGAATATGTGTTGGTTGGGGGCCGACAACAGGTGGCTCATGTGGGGGATGGGCAGGGGCCACAATGTCAAATCTGTTAAAGAACAGGTTAAGTTCGTTGGCCCTGTCCACACTGCCTTCAGCTCCTCTGTCATTAGTTTGCTGGAACCCAGTGATGGTCCTCATCCCACTCCAGATCTCTCTCATGTTCTGCTGGAGTTTCCGCTCAAGCTTCCTCCTGTACCTGTCTTTAGCCTCCCTGATCCTGGCTTTCAGGTCCTTCTGTATTGCCCTCAGCTCCTCCCAATTTCCATCTCTAAATGCCCTTTTTTTAGCATTCAGGATGTCCTTAATGTCTTTTGTCACCCTTGGCTTGTTATTTGAATAACAAAGGACAGTTCTTGTCAGAACATTGCAGTCCACACAGAAGTTGATGTAATCAGTGATGCATTCTGTGAGCCCATAAATATCCTCTCCATGTGGCTCACAGAGTGCCTGCCAGTCTGTCACCTCAAAACAACCCTGGAGCGCCTCATAAGCCTCCTCCGACCATTTTATCACTGTCCTTGAGGTTGCAGGTTTACTCTTCACCAGAGGCACATAGTGGGGTTTTAGATGCACCAGGTTGTGATCTGACCTTCCCAATGGGGGGAGGGGAGAGGAGCTGTATGCATCCTTAACATTAGCATACATCCAATCCAGAGTCCTCTCCCCTCTGGTTGTACAGCTCACATACTGCGTGAAGTTAGGCAGTGTTCTAGCCATGGTAACCTGGTTGAAGTCACCCGAGATGTAATGAGGGCACTCGGGTGCTGGGTTTGTAATCTGGCTATAACGGTGTAAATGATGTTACACGCCGATGTCGGGTTGGCAGAGGGAGGGATGTACACAACAACCACAATTGCATGTGAGATTTCCCTTGGCAAATAACATGGAGTCCAACAGCAAGAAGTTCAATATCCGGGCTACAAACACGTTCCTTGATCATAATATGCCCAGGATTGCACCATCTGTTGTTTACCAGAACCGTAAGCCCCCCTCCTTTACGCTTACCGCTCTCAGTGCAATTCCGGTCAGCTTGAACGGTCTGGAAGCCCTCTGTGGAAACGCTTTGATCGGGTATGTACTCGTGCAGCCGCGTTTCAGTAAAACACATAACACTGCTCTCCTGAAATGTTCTCTGACTGCTGACGAGAGCCGTCAGTTCGTCCATTTTATTCCCCAGCGATCTCACATTTCCCATGATGAGAGAGGAGAGACACAGCTTATAACTTCTCTTCTCCATAAGCCTCTGTTGTCTCGACCCGGTCCTCTTCCCTAACCTTTTTGATCCCCCTCTGCATCCTCTGTGTGTTTTCCTCCAGATTTCAGCCGGGATGTCCGCTGCTCTGTTCACTAAACCAGCGGGCATGAGCGCAATCAGCTGGTCCCTGGAATACACAATGCGGCCATCCTGCTGCCACGCCAACGAGATGTGTCCGAATGTAACTATTTCCAGCGCTAAAAAAACAAGTAAAACTCTCTCACCAGCATGTTAGAGAGGGTGCAGCTTCAACGTGTTACCGTGAGAAAAAAAATACAACAAATAACTTAAGTTAAAAAGTTTAAAAGTAAGAAACTACGGAGCAACTGTAACAGGCTGCATGCATGCCCGGCCCATGCGCACAAAAACATAAAGTTAACTCAAGTTAACTTTAGACTCAAGTTAAAAAATGAACTGTATAACATTATTGGTGTTTCACATGTAATGAGAGCTGGGTGGTGGCAGGGAGTTCACTAGTCATACAGACTGGGGGAGATGAACCTATGTTCCCTACCTGATTCATGTGATTAATATCTCCTCACCCACAGCAGAGAACTTCAACATTTAGCTGATTCTGACAACTTCTATGCCCCAGGCTCCAACTTATTTTGGAGCTCCAACTCCGATTGGTTGTGGTATTGGCCAATCCAGACACATCATGGCCTGGTACAGCAACTTATTTTGGAGCTCCAACTCTGATTGGTTGTGGTATTGGCCAATCCAGACACATCATGGCCTGGTACAGCAACTTATTTTGGAGCTTCAACTCTGATTGGTTGTGGTGTTGGCCAATCCAGACACATCATGGCCTGGTACAGCAACTGCTCTGCTCAAGGCTGCAAGAAATTTCGGAGAGATGTGGACATGGCCTAGTCCATCACGTAAACCAACCTCCCCTCCACTGACTCCATCTACATTTCCCACTGCCAAGATAATCAAGACCCCATCCACGCCAATTATTCTCTCTTCTCTTCTCCTCCCTCCCATTAGATAGAAGATCCATAGCCCAGAGAAGACGTACAACTAGACTTGAAGGACAGCTTCTATCCCACTGTTGAATGGACTTCTCATACACTAACAGAAAAATACTCTTGATCTCTAATCTACCCTGTTGTGGCCTGTTTACTTTATTGTCTACCTGCACTGCACTTTCTCTGTAACTGCAATACTCTATTCCGCATTCTGTTTTCTTTTCACTATGTAGAGGTAGTAATATATTGAATGATCTATCTGGATTAAAATCTTTTTACTGTATCTTGCTACCTGTGACAATAATAAATCAAACAATAAGTGAGAATAGATCGACTGCTGTGTCTTTGAACCAGTAGTAACCTGGAGTTTGCCTGAGTTTAGATAAATTAGTAGATCAGTAAAATAGGAGGGCATGGGCGTAAGATGAGAGGGGAGAGATTTGATGGGAACCTGAGGGGCAAGTTTTTCACCCGGAGACCACAGACTACATGATATCGGAGCAGAATTAGGACATTTGTCCCATCGAGTCTGCTTCACCATTTCATCATGGCTGATCCATTTTCCCTCTCAACCCCAATCTCCTGCCCTCTTCTGGTATCCCTTTATGCCCTGACTAATCAAGAATCTGTCAACCTCTGCCTTAAATATACCCAATGACTTGGCCTCCATAGCCACCAGTGGAAACAAATTTCTCAGTGTGGTCAGTATACGGAAAGAACTGACAGAGACAGTGGTCGAAGTAGGTACATTAACAACAACATTTACAAGGTTCTTGGACGGGTACATGGATAGGAAGGGGTTAGAGTGACGTGGACCAGATGTAGGCAAAGGGGACTGGCTTAGATAAGGGTCTTTGTTCAACATGAAACAGTTGGGCTGAAGGGCCTGTCTCCAGGCTGTGTGACTCTAAAACTCCAATTGCTCTTAGATTTCGTTAAAATATTGTTTGCTCATGGGCTGTGAATGTCCCTGCAAGGTTAATATTAGATTAGATTATTAGATTATGAGGACACTTAGTCCTTGTTTATTGTCATTTAGAAATGCATGCATTAAGAAATGATCCAATGTTTATCCAGAGTGATATCACAAAAAAAACAGGACAAACCAAAGACTAACACTGACAAGACCACATAATTATAACATATAGTTACAGCAGTGCAAAGCAATACCATAATTTGATAAAGAGCAGACCATGGGAACAGTAAAAAAAAAGTCTCAAAGTTCCGATGGACTCCCGTTAGTCCCCGATAGCAGGCAGCAGAAGGGAGAAACTCTCTCTGCCATAAACCTCCAGGTACCAACAACTGTCAATGCATTGGAAGCACCTGACCACAGCCGACCCTGACTCCGTCCGAAAACTTCGAGCCTCCGACCAGCCCTTCGACACCGAGCACCAAGCATAATATTTCACAATTATCCCTAAATATACGTGCCCAAGCAAGGAAACTGCAGGGGCTTGCATATGAGCTAGAGAGGTTAACCTGGAACATCTTGGGACTCTGTGAAGTGGGCTGGCAAAACCTCGGTGGTGAGGAAGGCCATATGCTACGCTACAGTGGAGAATTTGACAAACATGCCAATGGTGCAGGATTTCTGGTCAACAACAGCATCAAGAACTCAGTACTTGGGTGCCGCCCAGTACACAGCAGGCTTATTTCCATCTGCCTTAGAGCAGCGCCTTTCAACGTCACAGTAACGCAGGCCTACACGCCAAATGCACACCCAACTTCAGGGCATCATTGACAAGGTGGACTAAAAGGACATTTTAATCACCCAGGGGAACTGGAATGCCAAGGTGGGTGCAGACGCACTAAAAGACTGGAAGAAATTCTGCAGCCCCTCCTACAATGCCATAACCAACAAGCGAGGATTACACCTACATGAGTTCGCCAGCTACACCAACACGGTGCTTGCAAACACTCTCGGCGATTATGAGGCATCACGATGCTGGGCCTGGCATGCGCCCAATGGAATACATCATAGAAAGATCGATTACATACCGGTGCAGAACTGGTTTTGGTCTGGGATCAAGAAAGCCACAACAAAGACGTTCCAAGGTGCTGTTATTGGACGTGACCATGACCTAGTGAAAAAAGACTTTAGAATCAGGCTGAAGAAAGTCAAGAAGCCCAAGAATATCAGAATGAAATTCAACTTGGACAGACTGAAGGACCCCTCCATCCCTGAATCCTTCAAAGCTACAGTTGGTGGAAAATTTGCGTCACTGCTGATGCTTGACGAAGATACTGACACATTAACAGCTAAGTTCATGAAGTGATGACAGAAACAGCCAATGAGATACCTGGAAAACACCACCAGAAAACTCATCACTGAGTAACAGAGGAGATCCTGGAAACGTGTGACATTAGAAGAGACCTGAAGAAAACTAAGAACACGACAACAGGAGCTGTAGCATACAGAAAGATCAGCAAGAAGATCGGGAAAAACATGATCAAGGCTGAGGAAGAATGGGTTGAGAGACAGTGTATGGGGACAGAAGATAGCCTGAACAAGAACAACAATAGGGGAGCATTTCAAATTGAGGAGGACTTCACTAAACAGAGACAGTCACGAGTCAGCACCATCCAAGATAAAGAGGAAATTGTCTCACAGAAGATAAAGGCATTTTCAACAGATAGTGTGAGTATTGTTCAGCACCATCACAAGGAGACCCCAGTGTTCTTGCAGGCCAGGACTCGTCAAGTGATGATGACTTTCCAATTCTGCTGGAAAAAGTAAGGGTAACCGTAAGATCGCAGAAGAATGGAAAAGTTGCAGGAATAGACAACATCTATGCCGAGCTGATAAAACATGGGGAGAGACAGTGATATGCATCCTCACCAATATCTGCAACAAAATCTGGCAGACCAGAGAATAGCCAACACCCTGGACAAAATCACTCTTCATCATTCTCCCCAAGAAAGGCAACTTATAGCAGTGCCAGAATTATAGAACATTAGGTCTTATCAGCATTGCAAGCAAAGTGATGTTGAAAGTCTTCTTGAACAAACTGAAACCACGGGCAGAAGAAATAATCACCAACGGGAAGGCTGGATTCAGAAGTGGAAGAAGTACAATAAGACTTCAGTATTCACCAGGGAAAAGGACTTTGCCAATTGTGGGGATGACTTACAACGGACTGAAACGCTTGAGCATATAGACATTAAGAAAGAGGATGTACTGGAGTTTTTGAAAAGCATTAAGTTAGGTAAGTTGCCAGGACCAGACAAGATGTTACCCAGGCTACTGTGGGAAGTGAGAGAACCACTGGCAATTTTATGACATTTTGGGCCGAAGGGCCTATAATTTCTATGCTGTAGATTTCTATGTAACACACTGATGACTAGATGACCTTAATGGCACAACTGCAGGTGATACTGAAAATATCACTGGGATTGGCTCCCACAATCAAAACCCCCCCCCCACTAACCCCCGGGTCACACAACACCCCCTCCCCCCACAAAGAGCTCGGGAGGTTGCAGGGTTATCTTACACACATATATAGAATAATCAGGAACGTAGGTGGTCACAGTCTTTTTCCCAGGGGAGGGGAGTCCAATATGCAATTGCAGAGATTTAAAAGGGACCAAAAGGGTATTTGGATCACATGGAGTGTGGTAGTTGTAAAGTTCGTGCAGCCAGAGGAGGCTGTAAAAATAATTATGACGCTGAGAAAGCGTGGGCCGGGAAATGTTTAGAAGTAGTCCGGGAGGGAAATTAGAGGAAAACGACAGGAATATGGGACAAGCTCGGAGAGGTATTTAGGTCAGCATGAATTAGTTGGGCTGAAGGGGCTATTTCCAGGCTGTAATCTATCTTATTCAACCTGGAATCACACAGTTGAGCACAATCACATTGATTACAGGAGACAGAAACAGCTGGTCACTGATTTCCATCAGAGCTCCTGGGAATTTAAATTCAGGTAGCAGATCATACCAACAGGGAAATCCTGGGGAAAAAGAATCCATTTCCTGCAGATGCCTGAATAATGCCAAAGCTCTCTGAGGAATCTACTTTACCCTCCTCACAGAGACACCCACATCTTGTCAACAAATTATAATTCCTACTGATTTTTATGCCTTCACGCTGCACCGTAATATGGATTTATAAGAACAGATATTCAACTCTGAGTACTGAGCAAGAAATACAACCAATATCAACAGGACATCTTCCACGTGTTCGTAGACTTCAAGAAGGCATTCGCTAGAGTGTGGCATGATGCACTCTAGGCCAGAATGAAGAGATACGACATGGGCCAGAAACGGACCCAAACCAACAAGCAGCTCTACACCAAAGCTTGGAGTGAGGTATTTGTTCAAGGCACATTCAGAGCGTGGTTCCACACATCAATTGGAGTCTGACAAGGCTACCTCCTTTCACCCACGCTGTTCAACATTTCCCTAGAGCAAATAGTGGCAGATGCTCTGGAAGACCATATCAGCACAGTCAGTATCAGAGGACAGATCATAACCAACCTCAGGTTCGCCGATGACACTGATGGACTGGAAGGAAGTGAGGATGAATTGGCCTGCCTTGTGAACCATCTGGATGATACATCTACCGGATAGGGCATGGAGACCAGTGCAGAGAAAACCAGACTGATGAGAAACATTGAGGATCCAATCATGACAAAATCACAGTCAGTGGACAAGAACCGGAGACTGTCAAACAATTCAAGTATCTTGCCTCCATCATCAAGTAAGAAGGGTCAAAGCCTGAAGTCCTTGCAAGGACAGTCCAAACAACAACAATGCTGGTTAAACTAAAACAAATCTGGAGAGACAATAATAGGAACAGATCCAAGTTGAAACCCCTGTATGCACTTGTGCTCTCCATCTTCTTGTATGCATGAGAATCACGGACTTTGACAACAGGAATGCAAAAGAAGAAGGCAGTAGAAATGAGATGCTTCAGGAGGTTCCTCTGCATCTCCTATACAGACCATGTCTCAAACGACGAAGTACAAAGAACCTTCACCCAGCTCACGAGACTCTCTGAAGATCTACTGTCCACAGTAAAGGGGAGGAAACTGAGATGGTGTGGCAAATAACAAGATCAAGTGGACTCTCAAAAACCAGTCTCCAGGGAATGGTGCAGGGGAAAAGATAAAGGGGCAGACAGAGGAAGAAATGTACAGACAACATTGCACAGTGGACCAGGGAGAATTTTGCCACAACCCAGGCACTCGCCCACAACTGTGAGAGATGGAGGCAACTGGTGCCGAGCTCATCCGTAGAGTGCCCCTATGACCCAGACGGGTCGTGGAATCCATAACCGTAATATAGGAACCGTAATATACGAATTATTGGTTTCAGCTGTAGAGTTATTATGCTTCATGTCTAACTTCCTTGTAGTTTAACTTCCCTATGCTTGCTTGTTTTTATATCATCAGCTATATGCATGTTTATTCAGTGACTTTTCCAGCAATTATGGAACAGTTACTTCTGTGTTTTTCTAGAAGTTTCATAGTTTTCTGTAGCAGATGTCACACCACTTGAATCTGACTACTTCATACTCTCAATGGCCGTTTTATTAGGAAATTCCTGAACCAAATAAAGTGGCCATGGAGTGTATGTTCATGGTTTTCTGCTGCTGCAGCCCATCCACTTCAAGATTTGATGTTATGTGTTCAGAAATGCTCTTCTGTAAACACTGTTGTTATGTGTGGTTATTTGAGTTACTGTCACCCTCCTGCCAGCTTGAAGCAGTCTGGCCATTCTCCTCTGACATTTCTCATTACAAGGTGTTTCACTCACAGAGCTACTGCTTGTTAGAGACTATTGTGTGTGAAAATCCCAGGAGATCAGCTGTTTCCGAGATACTCAAACCACCCTGTCTGGCACCAGCAATCATTTCACAGTCAAAGTCAATTGGATCACATTTCTTCCCCATTCTGATGTTTGGTCTGAACAACGACTGTCACCACCACACAACGCTTGCACAGGCAGGCCGCAGAAAGGGTTCGGCAATTACGCTTGTGGGTAAGCGCATTACAGTGATTTAGCGATTCTTTGTGGTGGCGCTCCCTGCTTACCTTTGTCCTTGTTCCAGGAAAGAAGACTACCTTTTCAATAGATGCCGTAATTCATTTAGTAATAAGTTACTGCTTCCAAGCCACACTGTTGGTGTTAGCTTTCAGTTTGAAAGTTTTAGTTAACGTCCCTGTTGGCCTGGCGTTTATTGTTTTCCCTTTACCCTACACAGTTCTTATTAAAAGTCAGTGAGCTGTTCATTTGCAAATTCCCTTCTCCCCATGGCACTTGAGATTGCTAAGAGGGTGTAGAGAAGAATGCAAGCATCCTTGTCTTGGTTCATCCCCAGCAGTTGCTCAACAGAGGTCTCTCTGATCTGCAGGCTGTTCCCAGGGACACGCACATACACACACACTGGAACGTGCTGCTGGAATTTCACCAGCACAGTGCTGTTTGTACTTTGGTCTGCTCGAAACTTGTCGGCCTTCCAGCACGGTGAGATGTCCGTAAGGGAAAGCTGCCGGCTGGCACATTCCAGGCTGCAGTGGGACTGCACTGAAGCTCGGCCCCAGCCAATCCACAGATCCTTTGGTTGGACAACAGCCTAGTTTACTGCTCCCACACATGGAAGGTCTGGAGTTAGATGAGGCAGTTCAACAAACATTGAAAGTGGAATCAATCACTTAAGCAGGCCACATGATGTCAATGGAATTATGTTTGTTTTTTTTCCTCTCCTTAAGATTTACACTGCATAGTGAACTGATTAAGAATGCAGACTCTTTTTGCACTGTTTTTTCCTTTTGTACATGCTTTCTATCATGAATAAAGCCTGTTTATGTAAAAACAGAGTGCTCACCCAATGCTTGAAGGTAAAGTTAACCAGTTTACAAAGTTGCAGCAGCTTCCCCAGTTGGGCACTGGGGCTTAACACTGCCCAGATTCGATTCAGCTGACTTACAGTCAGTGGCCACTTGATAAGTTACCTCCCGTACATAATAAAGTGGCCACTGGTTGCATGTTTGTGGTTTTCTGCTTCTGTAGCCCATCCACTTCAAGTTTGCACATGTTGTATGTTCAGAGATGCATGAACAGGTTCAGAGATGGTAGCAGACACCAACAGATCAACTAACTCATTCGTAAGGCCAGTGATGTTGTGGGGGTGGAACTGGACTCTCTCACGGTGGTGTCTGAAAAGAGGATGCTGTCCAAGTTGCATGCCATCTTGGTCAATGTCTCCCATCCACTACATAATGTACTGGGTGGGCACAGGAGTACATTCAGCCAGAGACTCATTCCACCGAGATGCAACACAGAGCGTCATAGGAAGTCATTCCTGCCTGTGGCCATCAAACTTTACAACTCCTCCCTTGGAGGGTCAGACACCCTGAGCCAATAGGCTGGTCCTGGATTTATTTCATAATTTACTGGCATAATTTACATATTACTATTTAACTATTTATGGTTTTATTACTATTTATTATTTATGGTGCAACTGTAACGAAAACCAATTTCCCCCGGGATCAATAAAGTATGACTATGACTATGACTATGATCTGCACACCACTGTTGTAACTTGGTTATTTTAGTTACTGTTGCCTTCTTGTTAGCTTGAACCAACCAGCCAGGCCATTCTCCTCTAACCTCTCTCATTGACAAGGTATCTTTGCCCACAGAACCACCGCACATTGCATGTTTTTTTGTTTCTTGCAGCATTCTCTGTAAACTCTAGAGACTGTTGTGCATGAAAATCCCAGAGATTAGCAGTTTCTGTTTCAATATTTTTATTAGTTTCCACATAAAAGAATACAGAGTACAAGGAAGGTATATATAAAGTTTAAAAAAACAACTACCAATTACATTATATCTATTCATAATAACAATCTCTGTTTCAATCGCAGTTTCTGAAATACTCAAACCACCCCATCTGACACCAACAATCATTCCACGGTCAAAATTACTGAGGTCACATTTCCTCCCCGTTCTGATGTTTGGTCTGAGCAACAACTGAACCTTTTGACCATGTCTGCATGCTCTTATGCAGTGAGTTGCTGCCATATGATTGGCTGGTTAGATATTTGCATTATCGAGCCGGTGTACCTAATAAAGTGGCCACTGAGTGCATAAGGGTAATAGTGGGCCTTTATAAAGGGTTAAATTTATTGTTTTGTTGTAGGGTGTAAGACAGAGTACATTGATTTGGTAGAGAGCACGTTGAACTTTGTGAAATGAGATAATCATTACATTCAATTGTTAAATTGTAATCTTCAAAATTGACTGTGCTTTCCAATTTGATTATAAATCTATTAACATAGAGAAAACATACAAGACATAATAGTAAATGATCAGCTATTTGATTATGAGGGGAGCAAACTATAAATTGCCTAGAAATTGGTAAATTGATTTATTGTAGTCACGTACCATGTTAAAGTGACACACTCTGCATTGCATGCCTTCCAGATGGATCACTTCATCATCTCAGTGCATTGAGATAGCAAGCTCATCATCCAGGACATGTCCTCTTCTCATTACTACCATCAGGAGGGCGCCCAGAGCTCGAGGACACAGACTCAGTGATTTTGGAACAGCTTCTTCCCTCCGCTGTCAGATTTCTGAACAGTCCATGAAGCCATGAAGCCAAGTTATTCCCTTATTTTACACTATTTATTAATTTTGTAATTCATGGTAATTTTATGCCTTTGTACCGTACTGTTGCTGCAAAACAACGAATTTCATGTCGTATTAGAATCAGATTTATATTCAATGACATATGTTGTTTTGAAGCAGCAGTATAGTGCAACACATTAAAAAACTATCAATTATGACAAAAAGTATAAAAAATAAATAAGTAGTGTGAAAAGAGACCAAAGTAGTGAAATAGTTTTCATGGGTTCATGTAAGACAGGATAGTAGACCAGATTTGGATTCTGATTCCCAGTTGGTCCTATCCAATGCTTATGAATTCCCTAACCTGGAATTGTCCATTCATGTTTTTTGCTGAGCTAAAATTGTTTTACCAGTTGGGTGTCTCTGTATCTACAACAGGGATCACAGGAGAGGCTGCATCAAAGTTGTATTCAGTGACCGGGCTCTGTTTTTGAGTTCTCGTGCAGAGTACTTATTGCATGTGTTCTGTATAAGCACTGGTTAGAGTGACAGAGGTGAATGAAATATTGCAGTTGTCTGAAAGGATAATTCATTAAGATGATGCTCTATTAATAATGGTCATTTAAGCAACATGGTTTATGAAGAAGCAACTGCGACTTGTTTGAGTCACAGAGCACGGCAGCACTAAAAAAGGCCCTTCAGCCCATCTAGTGCATGCCATCTTGATATTTTACCTAGTCCCATTGACACACACCTGGACCAAAGCCCTCCACACCACCCCCCATTCACGTACTTATCCAAACCTCATAAATGTTGTAACCAAACTTGCATCCACCACTTCTGCTGGCAGTTCGTTCCACACTCCCACCACCCCTGAGTGAAGAAGTTCCCCTTAAATATTTCACCTTTCACCCTTAACCTATGGCCTCTAGTTCTCGTGTCACACAACCTCCGTTGAAAAAAAAAGCCTGCTTGCATTTATCCCAACTATACCCCTCATAATTTTGTACACCTCATTCTTGTACACTCCAGGGAATGAAGTCCGAAGCTATTCAACCTTTCCCTTCAGCTCGCGTTGTTGGTGAGATGTTTTCACCTGGCAAATAAACTCTATCTCTTCCAGCCAGCATCTTTTAACCAGGGAGCAATGGCCAAAAGCAGAGGACATCCATTTAAGATGAGTGGAGGAAAGTTTAGAAGGGATTTCCGAGGTAAGTTTTTCACACCAAGATTAGTTGGTGTTTGGAATACTCTGCTGGGAGCGGTGGTAGAGGCTGATACAATGGGGACGTTTTAGAAACTTAGACAGACACGTCAATGGAAGAAAAATGAAGGATTATGGACTGTGAAGGAGGGAAAGGTTAGATTGGTGGCTTATATAAAGATTTAAAGATTGGCTTTTTATGTCACATGTACATCTAAACATTGAAAAAATATACATCAAAAATGTGGGATGGCAAAACATTGTGGGCTGAAGGGCCTACCCTGTGCTGTACGGTTTAATGTGCTATGTCCCCCACCTTTTGCCACAATTGGCTTATTCACAGCACTGAATATTACTGGAAGCATATTTTTCTAAACAAGAGAGCTGAGTTTTATCTCCATATGTGGGCTTTGACGGAAATATTGCCCGAGGGGGATTATTGTAGATAACAACTCAGAGCAGATAGGCCCCTTTTCAGGCAGGCCCGTAGAGACAGGACTGGTGGAATGCGAAGGATGAATGGCATTGAAGGTGGTGAGGAGCTTTAACAGGGGCCTTCAGAACTGCTGAAGGGTCTTGGTACTATAAACAAGGAGGAACTCTTCGCAGTGGCAGAGTTCCTCTCCAAAATTTAGGACGCCACTGTAGTGTAGCGGTTAGTACAACGCTATTGCAACTCAGGATGTTCCAGAGTTCAGAGTTCAATTCCAACGCCCGTCTGTAAGGAGTTTGTACATACCCGCCCCCCCCACCCCCCCGACCACATGGGTTTCCTCTGGGTGTTCCTATTTCCTCCCACACTCCAAAAACATACAGGCTATTTGGTCATTGTAAATTGTCCTGTGATTAGGCTAGTGTTAAAGAAGTGGATTGCTGGACAGTGCAGTTTGCTGGGCCAGAAAGGCCTGTTCTGCACTGTAAGTCTAAATAAATAAATAAACATACAGGTAAGTAAATAAATGACAATCATATTCCAAATGTAATTTATTTATCTTGTTTACAGGTGCTCTTATTTCGTGGTGCTGTTGTAGTGCTGTGCACTGACCTCTACCTTGCTGAGGCCAGGTGGCAACTCTTTCCCCTCTCCCCCCACCTTTTTATTCTTGTAACATGACTATCGATTTCTCAAACCTCCGGTATTCCACTTCCCATTCCCATTCTGATATGTCTCACCCAACCTCAGTGGAAAAAGCCTGCTTGCATTTCCCCTGTCTATGCCCCTCATAGCTTTGAATACTATCAAAACCTCATTCTCCTACTCTCCAGGGAAAAAAGATCATAAGACATACCAGCAGAATTAGGCCATTTGGCCCATTGAGTCACTTGGAACCTAATCAACTTTTCCTATAAATCAAATCCTTGAGTCTCAACAACATCCTTGTCAATTTCCTCTGTACCCTCCCAATCTTATTGACATCTTCCCTGTAAGTAGGTGACCAGAACTGCACACAATACAAATTAGGCTTATACAACTTCAGCATAACATCCCAAGTTGATTTTTTTGATTTATTGCTTTAATGATAAATATTTGTTTGCATATCCTGTGATATCCTACAATTGTAGTCTGTTTTGCAACCCTGATGGATCTTCCACTTTGAAATTATTGGTTGCCTTCCATCAGGTCCAAATAGCATGAATTCTCCTATTTAAACATCTCATTAAAAACTACATCTGAATGCCTGGGCCTGACAGCTCTTTACCACAGGAATCACGCAATACAGTTCAAGGCAACGCATCCAAAATGCTGGAGGAACTCAGCAGGTCAGTCAGCATCTGTGGAAATGAATAAACACTCAACGCTTCAGGCCAAGACTCTTCCTCAAAACAGGAAAGAACGGGAGAAGATGCCAGAATAAAAACAAGCGAAAATCTGCAGATGCTGGAAATCCAAGCAACACACACAAAATGCTGGAGGAACTCAGCAGGCCAGGCAGCATCTATGGAGGGGAATAAAGAGTTGACGTTTCTGTACCCTTCATCAGGAATGTCTCAGCCTGAAACATCGACCCTCCGGAGATACTGCCTGACCTGCTGAGTTCCGCCAGCATTTTGTGTGTTTGCTCAAGATTTCCTAAAGTCCACAATCATCTCTTCGATCTTGTCCACATTGAGAGTCAAGTTGTTGTGTTGCACCTTTCTACTAGCCATTCTGCTCCCTCTCAGTCGTCATCTCATCGTTGTTGTTGATGAGGCCGACCGCTGTTGTGTCATCAGCAGACTAGATGGTTCAGTTTGAAATGGATCTAGCAGTGCAGTCATGTGTCACTCAGTTTGTGTGAACAGCAAGGGCTGAGCACACATCCCTGGGGGCACTGATGCTCAGCGTGACAGAACTAGAGATGTCTCACCCAGCACAGACTTACTTCAGCCTGTCTGTCAAGAACTTGAAGATCCAGTTACAGAAGGAAGTGTTGAGATCTAACGTGGGCTGTTTACCCACCAGCTCCAAAGGGATGATCTTATTAAATGCTGAGATGAAGACGATAAATAGCACCATTTTCCAGGTGAGACTGGAATGGAGTGAAGCACCATTTTCCAGGTGAGACAGGAATGGAGTGAAGCATCATTTTCCAGGTGAGACAGGAATGGAGTGAAGCATCGTTTTCCAGGTGAGACAGGAATGGAGCGAAGCATCATTTTCCAGGTGAGACAGGAATGGAGTGAAGCATCATTTTCCAGGTGAGACAGGAATGGAGTGAAGCACCATTTTCCAGGTGAGACAGGAATGGAGTGAAGCGCAGAGGCTATGACATCATCAGTAGATCTCTCTTCTTCCTCTCTGCTATCAGATTGCTGAACAGTCCATAAACTCATGAACACTACCTCACTATCTTGCTCTGTTTTGACACTAATTTTTTTTTATATTTCTTATTGTAACTTACAGTAATTTTTATGGCTTACAGCGTACTGCTGCCACAAAACAGTAAATTTCACAACATATATCAGTGATGATAGTCCTGATCCTGTTTCTGATGAGACCTGGTTCAGATCTGCCACAGCAACTGGTGATGCTGCTGGTGGCACAGAAGATTATCTGAGGGTTATGGAGTTGAAATGTCGGCAGATCCTTTCCTCCCACAGAAGTGCTGCTCAAGCCTCTGAGTTCCTCCAGCAGCTTGTTATTTGCAAGGTGTTAAGGCATATGTGCCCAATGCAAACAAATGGGATTACTGTGGAGAGGCATAACTGTCAGCAGGGATGATTTGAGCTAAAAGGCCTGTTTCTCTGCTGTATAACTCCGTGACAATGTAGGTCTGTCAAACAAGAACTCAGAATGGGAGTTATTTGTAAGTATAGATAAAGATTAGCTTTAGTTGGCACATGTATATCGAAACTTCAGAACATGCAGTAAATGAAATGTGTTGTTTGTGGTAATCACCAATGCATTCAGTATCGGAATCATATGCACTGGCATATGTCGTGAAATTTGTTGTTTTTCAGCAGCAGTACATTGCAATACACTACAAAAAATACTATAAATTACAATAAGGAATCTATCTGAAAAATTAAATTAAATAGGTAGTGTGAAAAGAGAGCAAAAAGAAATATTGAGGTCATATACATGGGTTCATGGACTGTTTAGAAATCTGATGGTGGAGGGGAAGAAGCTGCTTCTGGAAGCATTGAGTGGGTGTCTTCAGCCTCCTGTACCAAGCATTGTGCCCATAACGGATCCGAGATGTATTGCTGGGGGGTGGGGGGGGAGGGTTCTGTCTGCAAGTATCATGTTTCTGACACCAACCACATTAAAGTGACAGAGATCTCAGGGTCACGCATGTGGATTGAATGGAAGTGCATTTTGTCTCTCTAACAAGCAGAGCTCGAGTGCTGAAGAGCGTGTTCCAGACTGAAAGCAGTCAATGTAAATCACTGCTTCGCTTGGGGAGTATTTGATACTCCGGCTGGCGAGAAGGGAAAAACAAGCAGACAAGTGTTGCAGCTTCTGCAGTTGGATGGAGCGTGTCCAGGAAGAAGTAAGTGCTAACCTTTTCTTCTTGCTCTCTGACTCACACAAGCCCTGAGACATCTGTAGCCGAGCACAGCGGAAACACTATGGGAACTCTCAGTGGATACTAGAATGAGAGCACATAGTCAGAAGAAAATAAGTTAGGACGGAGATGAATCTGTGGAATTCTCTGCCCAGGGAAGCAGTAGAGGCTACCTCGTTAAATATATTTAAGGCACAGTTAGATTTTCACATAGCTGGGGAAATTCAGAGTTCTGAAGATAACACAGGTAAGTGGAAGCAAGAAAAAATCTGCTGGTGCTGGAAATCCGAGCCACACACACACAATGCTGGAGGAACTCAGCAGGTCAGGCAGCACCTGTGGAAAAAAGTACAGTCAATGCTTCAGGCCGAAATGGCGATTGTACTTTTTTACATAGATGCCGCCTGGCCTACTGAGTTCCTCCAGTATTTTGTGTGCGTTGCAGGTAGCTGGAGCTGAGTCCATGGCCAGACCAGTCATGATCTTATTGAACGATGGAGCAGGCTCGATGGGCAGATGGCCAACTCCTGCTCCTATTTGTCATGCTCTTATAATCGGTACGACATTGATAACTGCAAAGGAAATAATGCCCGAGTTCAATTACTGCTATTATAAAGTAAAGGCATCCGTTAGTCTTGCGAGACCATGGATCTGCGCCTGAAAGTCTTCACTCTCCAGGGCGCAGGCCTGGGCAAGGTTGTATGGAAGACCAGCAATTGCCCATGCTGCAAGTCTCCCCTCTCCACGACACCAATGTTGTCCAAGGGAAGGGCATTAGGACCCATACAGCTTGGCACCCGTGTCGTCGCAGAGCAATGTGTGATTAAGTGCCTTGCTCAAGGACACAACACATTGCCTCAGCTGGGGCTCAAACTCACGACCTTCAGGTCGCTAGTCCAATGCCTTAACCACTTGGCCACGTGCCCACACTACAATGGTAAATGGTGTTTGATTTAAAATTATCACGTCTATTGATGTAAGCACAAGGAAATCTGCAGATGCTGGAATTTCAAGCAACACACATAAAAGTTGCTGGTGAACGCAGCAGGCCAGGCAGCATCTCCAGGAAGAGGTACAGTTGACGTTTTGGGCCGAGACCCTTCGTCAGGACCCTTCGGGTCTCGGCCCAAAACGTCGACTGTACCTCTTCCTGGAGATGCTACCTGGCCTGCTGCGTTCACGTCTACTGATGTACAGTGAAAAACATTGTTATACATACCATTTATGCCAACACTGTACAATTCCAGTGATCACCAGGGTTTGATTCACACCATTGCCCGTAAGGAGTCTGTACATTCTCCTTGCGTGTGTGTGTGGATTTCCTCTGGGGACGCTGGCACCCACCCCCCCCCCCACATTCCGAAGAAGTGTGGTTAAAGTTAGTGGGCTGTGGGCACACCTGAAGTGTGGCCACACTTGCGGACTGTCCATCACAATCATCCCTGATTTGATTTGATGCAAACAACACATTTCACTGTACGTTTCGATGTTTCAATGTTCCTGTGCAAAATAAAGCTAATCTTTATCTTTAAAATTGTCGCACGTACCGATGTTCTGTGAAAAACTTCGTTCTGCATACCTTTGGTACAGATAATTCCATCATATCCTTGCATTGAGACAGTACAAGGGAAGAGCAGAATAGAGTGCGACAGTTTCAGAGGAAGTGCAGCGCAGGCAGACAGTAAGGTGGATTCTGAGGTCAAGACTCCATCTTTTCATTGTGGGGGAATTGGAATTTGCTTTTGATTGTCATATGTACCAAGATACAGTGAAAAACTTGACACATAGTGTTTATACATCAGATCATTACACAGTGCATTGAGGTCACAATGCAGAATGAAGTGTAACAATTACAGAGAAGTGCAATAATGAGGTAGGTTGTATGGTCAAGAGTTCAACCTATCACACTGTTGAATCTTGGAGGCCCTCTGTTGGTCATTACACAAACCAGTCCACAGCCAGGGCATTACGATATGGAGAGGAAGCTGTTGCCCATGCAGCAGGCTCCCCCTCTCCATGCAGCTGATGAATCCAAAGGAACGGCAGAGACCGGCACAGATTGGTACCTGTGGCATCACAGGAGTTACCAGTCCACATTGACCTCAATGTAGGACTGCCGTAGGGGCTCCACCTCCGGGTTTTCCCTAAGGGTTTACTCCCGAAGCCTTCCCCTTGAGTGGGTATAGCCGTAAGGCACAGGAGTTTTCCTTCTCCATAGCTGATGATCTCCATCAGCCCAAAAGTGACTGGTTCTAAGGCACCAGTAACCCATCGTTACCCCTCCTCCTGTCAGTTGATATGGTTCCACCAGGCTTAGTAACTAAGCCACACGTGAAGGCCGGCAGTGGGACTTGGTTGTCAGAAGCTATTTGAGACGGACAACATTGGGAGCATCTAATAGGTAGTGGCAGCTCATCCCCACTACCTCACCCTCTCCCCCTGACTATGACAACCTTAGGGTACCATTTAGCCTTACACAATGGAACAGAAGCTGTCCTTGAACCTGGTGGTACGTGGTCTCAGGCTTTTGTGTCTTTTGTACGATGGGAGGGGTGAGAATTTTCAGGGTGGGCAGGGCCTTGATGATGTTGGTTACTTTACCGAGGCAGCAGGAAGTGTTGACTATGTCCATGGAGGGAAGTCTAGCTTTTGTAACCCACAGTGCTGCGTCCACAACTCTCTGCAGTCTTGGACAGAATTGTTGCCAAACCAAGCCGGGATGCACGGAAAAGCCTGGATAGAGTGGACAAGTAGAATCTAGGTCCAGAGAGTACAGCCTCAAGACAAAGGGACCCTCCTACAAAACTGAGATGAGGAGGTGTTTCTTCAGCCAGAGGGTGGTGAAACTGTGGAAGCTGTTGCCATGGAGGACAGTGGTAGCTAATCCAAGCCCACAACAGCTAAGGAAATTCCATCCTGTGTGTATCGTTCCTCTGACTAAACAATGCAGTCAGACCCTAGATGCATGTGCCAAGTACAAATTATTGTCATGGAGATACGTAAACAGGTATAAATGTCATATAAATTAGCTTCTCGCAGCGTCAACACAGTACATTACAAGTATGAAAAAACATGTTAACATAAACTGAAGTTAACATAAATTATGCACAACTTGCATGACAAAATAAACCTGACAACTCTGGTGCGAGTTGAGACGAAAAGGAATATAGTCTGAAGCAGTGTTTTGATTTTTCTGGCTGGGTCGGTTCAAGAACCTGATGGCAGTGGGGAAGAAGCTGTTGTTGAACCCTGAGGTGTGGGTCTTCAGGGTCATGTACCTCCTGCCTGGTGGTAAAAGATAAGAGGGAATAGACCAGATTATTGGGGCACCTTAATGATGGATGTCGCCTTGCTTCTTGTGGATGTCCTCAACGGTGAGGAGATTTTCGTCTGTGACGGCAGCGTTCATTAATCTGTTAGCAACATCTCCTCTGTGCCAGAAGACTGCCTTCAATTTCCAGGATCCAAAACATTGAGAAAACCTTCACAAATGCTGCCAGCTTTTCTTTTAAACCTTCCTGTTTGACTGAGTTTCACGCAAACACCTCTTTGAATTACCTAGTGCCAGATATTTATTTGACTGTAATCATTTGCAGGCTGTGGTATGTTAGATGTGTTAATGAATGCTTTTTGTTTTGTGCCAATGCCTCATTCCCGAGACAACACAAGCTCTCGGCAGACAGGTACAGCAAGTAAAAGCTAACAGCATGTTAACATGAATTGCCTTGGAAACTGAATATCAATGTAGGGAGACACAGAGGCTGCAAGGTTATGGTTCAGTTCTACAGACCAGATGTGGAGCCCTGTGGACGGTACTGCTCTCCTTACTCAATTAAGGATGTTTTTGAGTTCATACAGAAAGCATAAGAGGTTCCACAGATGCAGGAAATTGTCACATTGGGAACAGACCCAAATGCAAGACACAGACACTGAAGTACTAGGAACAGGACAAGGATGCAGGACCTGGGCTAGGACATGGACAAGAAACAGGGAAACCGGACAAGGAACTATAAACCCCGAGCCAAAGACTGGGCAAGGACCCAGAATCTGGGACTTGAGTCGGGCTCAGACTCCAGAACTAGGCGAGGACAAGACGACGCTACAGGACTGGACATGGCTTGAGTGAGGAACTCCTGGGTAGGGCGAGACACAAGGACAGGTAATGGCATATGGACAGGACTCGGATAGGACTTCACTAGGCACGGACTGGATGAGGGCCTTCAGGAGCACGGAGCCTTGGACTAGAAGAGACAGGAGCACAGTACACAGAGCCGGGACCCCTCCTTGGGAACAGGACGTAGGGCCGGTACTCATACACAGAACGCTGAACATGAAGAGACGGATCCCAACACAAGGTGGTGGCAAACGGCTGGACCCACCTAGCGAAAGTGAGGACACAGGGAGACTATTCCACACAATGAAAGACAGTTCCTTATCTTGAGCTAACAAGGCTCTGGTCTTTCTCCGGCGGTAAAACATCAGCGATACAGGCGGGGTATCCAGGCGAGGTGAGCAGGCAGAGGGTCAGGCGAGGGGGGAAAGACGAGGGGAACAGAACAGTCCAGCAGGGAATCCCTGGTTTGCAGAGGTATTTAGGTCTCAGCCCCAAAACAAGAAACATGTGCCCACAACAGAAACTGGGGAAAACCAGAAACTCCGGAACAAGGAACCATGGACCGGACCATTACAGAAACCTTGAGCAACACACACAAAATGCTGAAGGAATTTAGAAGGTCAAGCAGCATGCATGGAGGGAAATAGACCATTAACTTTTGCCCCCAAAACCCTGTTTTGGAGTCTTTAATGATGGATGCTGTTTCATGTGACAGCAGTCCATGTAAATGTTCTCAATGATGGGAAGGGCTTTGCCTGTGATACTTTGGATTAGATTAGATTAGATTAGACTAGATTCAACTTTATTGTCATTGTGCTGAGTACAGATACAAAGCCAATGAAATGCATTCAGCATCTGACCAGAAATGCAAAGAATAGTGTTATTTACAAAAT
Source organism: Mobula birostris (assembly GCF_030028105.1). NCBI lineage: Eukaryota > Metazoa > Chordata > Chondrichthyes > Myliobatiformes > Myliobatidae > Mobula > Mobula birostris. Next base: position 61,902,884 of record NC_092378.1, on the reverse strand, counting down.
AACTGCAAATAAAAAAAAGTGCTACAGCACACAAATGTAAAAGTACTGAGACAGTACAATAAGGATGCAATACTGAATGTATCCATCACTTTTTGTTACTTTTTCTGTTCCAGGCCATGATGCAACTGGTCAGGATGCTATCCACGGGGCATCTATAGAAGTTTGTCAAAGGTTTTGGTGACATGCCAAATCTGCATAAACTTCTAAGAAAACAGAGGAATAGCCTTGCTTCTTTTGTGAAGAAACTTACATGATAGTCCCAGAACAGTCCTTCGATATGATAATGCCAAGGAATTTATATCTACCGACCCTCTCCACATCTGTTCCCCTAATGAGGACTGGCTCATCGACCTCTGGTTTCCTCCTTTTGTAGTCAATAATCAGCTCTTTAGTTTTGCTGACTTGAGTGAGAGGTTGTTGGTGTGGCACCATCCAATGAGACCGTCAATCTCCCGCCTATCTGCCAATTTGTCATCGCCTTTGATTCAGCCAACAACAGTGGTGCCATTGGCAAATTTAAATATGGTGTTGAAGCTTTACTTAGCCATAAAATCATGCTCAAAGTTCAAAGCTAATTTATTATTCAAATGCGTACTGTATATGTTACCATATAACTATCTTAAAATTCACTTTCTTGCAGCCATTTACAGGAAAATAAAATTACAATAGAATTTACCAAAAGTTATACACTGTATAAATAGAGACTGACAAACAACCAATGTGCAAAATAAGAAAAATTGTGAAAATTAAAAAAATACAGAGAATGTGAATTGTAAAGAGTCCTGAAAGTGAGTCTGTAGGTCATAGAAACAGTTAACGGCTGTGGAGAGTGAATTTTTCCAAACCAGTTCAGAAGCCTTATGGTTGTAGGTTAACAGCTGTCCCTGAACCTGATGATGTAGGACCTAAGACTTCTGTACCTCCTAATTGTAGTAGTGAGAAGAGGACACGGTCTGGATGATAGGGGTCTTTGATGACGGATGCTGCTTCCTTGTGGTAATGCTCCTTGTAGATGTGCTCAATGCAGCTCCCATTCTACACAATATAAACAGAAAATACTAAAATGCTCAGCAGGTCAGGTAGCACCTGTGGAGAGAGAAGCAGTCAGCTTTGCAGATCCAGGGCCCTTCATCAGAAATGGGAAAGAGAGAAATATTTGTCTAGGTGGGAGAGGAGGTTGGACATGGAGATGGGGAAAACAAAGGAATTTCTTTCTCAGGGCAACATAATGGAACAGCTAAGTTAAAATTAAACTTCTTTGTGTGAAGCATTGCTAATATCTTATAGACCCTGTAATATTGTATAACCTTTATGATGCTATACACCCTGTGTAATGTATATACTGTATGCCAATGTATGGTCTGCGTGGTGTTGTATAATCTGCGTGGTGTTGTATAGTCTGTGTAAAGCTGTTAGCCTGTGTAATGAAGTACAGGCTGTTGAGTATTTTGTACTCTGTGTAATGATATATTGCCTGCCTAGTGTCTGTGTGGTGTTGAATAGTTTGTGTGATGATGTACAGCCTGTGTAATGGCAGTACCAGTTGCCTTGCTATTACAGCTCGGGGCATTGCGGAGTTTGGAGTTCAATTCTGGCATCTTCTGTAAGGAGTTTTTGCATTCTCCCCATGAACTGTGTAGAATGCAGTTTCCTCCGGGTGCTCCGGTTTCCTCCCACAGTCCAAAGATGTACCAGTTAGTAGGTTAATTGGTCATTGTAAATTGTCCTGTGATTAGGCTACTGTTGAATACATGGGTTGCTGGGTGGTGCGGCTCATTGGGCTGGAAGGGTCTGTTCTATACTGTATCTCTAAATAAAATAAAATAATGATGTATGATCTGTGCAACGATCTAAATCTCATGTAATAATGTATAATCTATGTAATCTATAATCTGTGTAACGATGTACATCTCATGTAAAGATGTGTAAACTATGTGATCTATAATCTGTGTAATGATATACGTCTCTATGTAATCCATATTCCGTGTAATGGTGTGCATCTCATGTAATGGTGTATAATCTAACGAGGACTGAGTGTCCTCATAATTTAATCTGTGCAATGGTGTACATCTCCTGTAATGATGTATAATCTATGTAATCTATATTCTGTGTAATGGTGTATAATCTATGTAACCTGTAATCTGTGAAATGATGTATAATCTGTGGAATCTATAATTTGTGTAATGAGGTACCGCCTGTCTGCTGTGATTTTGCACAATCCTGCTAAATGGGAGAAAAATATAAGCAAGAAAATGAGGCCAAAAGGGCCGGTTTCCTGACAAAGAGCAGAAAGAGAGAAGTCGCTGAGTAAGTGAATTCAGTGGGGGGTGCTGCAGACAGGAGATGAGGTGTTCTTCCTGCTGCTGGTGTTGGGCCTTGCCATAACAGTGCGGGATGCAGAGGGATCCAATTGGGAAAGGAATGGCAGGCTGGGATGGCGTAAAGCACTAGAGAAATGCTGGTGGTGGTTTCTTTTGTCTCTTTACATTCACTCGAATGCCTGAGAGAACAAAAACTGGCTCTTTATTACCCAATCTCTTAAATATTCACCCAAGCACCAGCACACTGCCTCCCACACACTACCCTCTCTTCCATATTCTGTCACCACTTTGCCCACACACTTGTCACCTCCTCATCAATGTGCTTTCTCACCCACCCACACAGGCACCCACTCAACATCTGCCTGATCCACCAAGACTCGGAATCATTTTTACACACTTCCTCTGCCTCTTCTCTCTCAGGAATGCATCTGACACTGGGAGGGCTCATTTAAATTCGAGTGTCATGCCAACGATTAGCAAGCAACAGCTATAGTAAACCTTGCAGTGAAAGGACAGAGTCTTGGTTCATCTGACGGTATGCATACAGTGGGATGTGAATGGAGGAGATGGAGATGCCCGTCAGTCTGAAAGGAAGGCTGGTTTAGATGTTCTCAGTCCTGTAACCAAGACCATGTGGGATCTGGAAAGGCATCCACCTCTATGTTCTGACCTGTAATCAACTGGAAATATGATGCCATTCTTTTACCATCCAGATGAGGGGTCTCAACTTGAAGCATCAACTGTTCATTTCCCTCCACAGATGCTGCCTGACCCACTGAGTTCCTTCACGGTTTTGCACTTTGCTCCAGATTTCCAGCATCTACAGATTCTTGCATTTTCATCCTTTCACTGGCACTGGGTTTGAATCCTGGAACTCTCTACTATACGATGTGAGTAATATATACACAATACTGGAGAAACTCTGCAGGTCAGGCATCACCTATGGAAAGGAATAAAGAGTCGGCGTTTCAGATTGAGACCGTTCATTAGGGCCTTCTCTTGAGTCCATTGACCAGCTGAGTTCCTGCAACACTTTGTGTGTTGCTCTGGATTTCAAGCATCTACAGAATCTCTTGTGTTCACATTCAATGTGAGTGTCTTGACCAGAAGGTTCAAGAAGATGGCAGTTCTCCACCTTCTTAATGACAATTGGGTATGACCAGAAGAGGCTGGCCTTCCCTGTGACGTTCTCATCCTGCATGTCTGGAGCTGAATGGAGATGGACTCTACTTGCCTAGAGTAGCACAACTTCAACAATGCTCAAGAAGGTTGAACCCATCCAGTACCCTCTTTACTCACATTCTCTGCCACTGGCTGCAGTGGGAATTATTGACACATTGTTCTGCAGTTATGCCTTCTGATGGCAGCCCCCAAATTATTGATCTCATTCACCAAGAAATAGAAGGCTACCAATGCATTGGAATACCACCACGTAAATATTCCTTGTCAAGTCATGTACCGTCCGGAACTGGAAATCTGCTGCCATCTTTGCTGGGGATTGGGCTCGAATTACAGGTATGTGGATGTCAGCTATTTTCTCATTCCTTATTGTCCGTGAAATGGGATGGTTTGCAGGTTTATTTTAGAAGCATTAGGACTCATAGTTAGGCCAAACTGAGTACCAGATTAGGTAAGATTAACATTATTTGTCACTTATACATCAAAAGATACAGCAAAATGCATCGTTTTCTGCCAACGACCAACAAAGTCTGAGGGTGTGCTGGGGGAAGTCCACAAGTGTTGCCATGTTTCCAAAGCCAAATTAGCATGCCCACAACTTACTAACCTTAGCTCGTATGTTGTTGGAATGTGGGAGGAAACCAGATCACCTGGAGGAAGCCAACACAGTCACAGAGAGAACATGAAACTCCTCATAGACAGCGGCAAAACTGAACCCGGGTTGCTGGCACTGTAATAGCATTCTGCTAACTGCAATAGCATTCCACTAACTGTAATAGTGTTCCGCTAACTTTAATAGCGTTCCGCTAACTGTAATAGTGTTCCGCTAACTGTAATAGCATTCCGCTAACTGTAATAGTGTTCCGCTAACTGTAATAGCGTTCCACTAACTGTAATAGCATTCCACTAACTGTAATAGCGTTCCACTAACTGTAATAGCATTCCACTAACTGTAATAGCGTTCCGCTAACTGTAATAGTGTTCCGCTAACTGTAATAGCGTTCCACTAACTGTAATGGTGTTCTGCTAACTGTAATAGCATTCCACTAACTGTAATGGTGTTCCGCTAACTGTAATAGCATTCCGCTAACTGTAATAGTGTTCCGCTAACTGTAATAGCATTCCACTAACTGTAATAGTGTTCCGCTAACTGTAATAGCGTTCCGCTAACTGTAATAGTGTTCCGCTAACTGTAATAGCGTTCCACTAACTGTAATAGAGGATTGGGAAGCTTTTAAAAACTAACAGAAGGCAACTGAAAAAAGCCATAAGGAGAGAAAAGATGAAATATGAAAGTAAGCTGGCCAATTATATAAAAGAGGATACCAAAAGTTTTTTTTCAGATATATAAAGAGTAAAAGAGTGGTGAGAATGGATATCAGACTGCTGAAAAATTATACTGGAGAGGTAGCAATGGAGGACAAAGAAATAGCTGAAAAACGTAATATATATTATGCGCTAGTTTTCACTCTGTCAGGTTAGAGTCAGGTCAGGGCCTTGCCTTGCTACTGGTACCACGTAGCCCAGTACTACCTGTCTCGGGTCGGGCTGTCGGCGACTCAACCGGTGCACTCCCTGGTGCACTTCGGTTAACCAGGGAGGAGGGTGTGTAGGCAACCAGCAGGACTAAAAACAAAACCTGTCAAAGGGCAGATGAATTCTTTGTGAGCCAACAGCCACCTACTATCTGTGTGAGGAGTGGCGCACCACACAGTCTTTCGTTTCGCGCCTTGTAAGGCAAGAAAACTTTGCCTGACGCCGGCCTCCTAGGCCTGAGTCGACGTAGTAGAGGTTTCACTCTGGAAGACACTAGCAGTATGCCTGAAATTCGAGAGGGTCGGGGCAGAAGTTTACTAAGGAGAAGGTGCCAAGGAAGCTGAAAAGTTTGAAGGTAGGTAAGTTACCTGGGTCAGATGGAATACACCCCAGTGTTATCAATGAGGTAAGTTTGACAATTGTGTAGGCATTAGTAATGCTCTTTCAAGATTCAATAGATTCTGGAATGGTTCCAGAGGACTGAAAAATTACAAGTGACACTCCACTCTTCAAGAAGGGAGGGTGGCAGAAGAAAGGACATTTTAGCCCAGTTAGCCTGACTTCAGAAATTGGGAAGATTTTGGAGTCCATTATTAAGGATAAGGTTTCAGGGTACTTGGGTGATCATGATAAAATAAGGGAAATTTTGCCTGACAAATCTGTTGGAATTCTTTGAGGAAATAACAGACAGGATAGACAAAGTAGAGTCAGTGGATGTCATTTACTTGGCAATAAAGTGGGCTTATTCTGGTTGGATGTTGGTGACTAGTGGTGTTCCACAGGAGCCGGTATTGGGACCACTTCTTTTCAAATTATATGTCTAAGATTTGGATGATAGAATTGATGGCTTTGTAGTCAAATTTGTGGACAATATAAAGATAGGAGGAGGGGAAGGTAGTGTTGAGGAAGCAGGGGATCTACAGGAGGACTTAGACAGATTAGGAGAATGGGCAAAGAAGTGGCAAATGGAATATAGTGTTAGGAAGTGTATGGTCATGCTGTTGGTGTAAAGAATAAAGGTACAGAGTAGTTTCCAAACAGGGAGATTCAAAAATTCGGGTACAAAGAGACATGGGAGTCCTTGTGCAGGATTCCCTGAAGGTTAATTTGCAGGTTGAGTTGGTGGTAAGGAAGGTAAGTGCAATGTTAGCATTCATTTTGAGAGGACTAGAATATAAGAGCAAGGATGTAATGCTGAGGCTTTATAAGGCACTGGCCAGATTGCGCTTGGAGTATTGTGAGCAGTTTTTGGTTCCTTTTATAGAAAAGAGGTGCTGGCATTGGATAGGGTTCAGAGGAGCTTCACAACAATGATGCTGGGAACGAAAGGGTTAATGTATGAGGTGCATTTGATGGCTCTGGGGCTGTATTCGCTGGAGTTTAGAAGGATGGGGGGGTTATCATTGAAACCTACTAAATATTGAATAGATAAAATAGAGTGGACATGGAGAGGATGTTTCCTGTACTAGATGAGTCCAGGACCAGAGGTACAGCCTCTGAATAGAGAGACATTCATTTAGAACAGAGATGAAGACTCATTTATTTAGCCAGAAGGTGGTGGATTTGTGGAATACATTGCCATGGATGGTTGTGGAGGCCAAGTCATTGAGTATGTTTAATGTGGAGGTTGACAGGCTCTTGATTAGTCAGGGCATCAAAGGTTGCAGGGACAAGGCAGGAGAATGGGGTTAAGAAGGATAATAAATCATCTATGATAGAATGGCAGAGCAGAATTGATGGACTGAATGGCCTCATTCTTCTCCTGTGCCTTATGTTCTAACAGTCTAATACTACAACTCAGAAACTGGCCCTTTGACCCATCCAGTCCATGCCAAACCTGATTTTCTGCCTCGTCCCATCCACCTGTACATGTACATCTCTCCATTCCTCTCTCCACCATGTACCTATTCAAACTTCTCTTAAATGTTACAACTGACCCCGCATCTACAAATTCCACTGGCAACTCATTCCACACTCGCACCACTTTCTGAGTGAAGAGGCTTTCTCTCTGATCCTCCTTGAAGTTTCACCTTTCACCATAAACCTGTGATCTCCAGTTCCAGTCTAACACCACCGGAAGGGAAAAGTCTTCATACACTCATCCTACCTATACCTCTCTTAATTTTCTATACCACTATCAAATCTCCCCCATTCTCTGCGCTGTAAAGAATGAAGTCCTACTTTTTCAACCTTGCCCTATAACGCAGGTCCACGGGTATCAGAAACATAATGCACGCTTTCAGGCTAATAGATATTTTTCCTGTTGTTAGTCGACCAGAATTGGTCACCATTGAGCACAATTCAGCCCCACCAACATCTTGTACAACTTCAGTATAACATCCCAACTTGTATACTCAATGCCCTATCTCTGAAGGCCAATCTGTTAAAATCTGTCTTTACGACCCAATGTATTTGTGACACCTTTTTCACGAAATCATGGATCTGTATTCCCAGGACCCTTTATCCTACTGCAGACTTCCCTACTGTTCTCTGGGTAAGTCTTACCCTGGTTTGTCCTCCCAAAGTGCAATACCTCACACTTGTCTGATTTAATTCCATATATCATTTTTTGTTTTGTCCAAGGTTGAAATCTATCCCTCAGTGTTTTAGGGTCTCAGAGGTACAGCACAGAAACAGTATGGAAATAGACCTTTTAGTTCACCAAGTCCACGCGAGCATCAAGCACCCATTTTTGTCCTCATTTTACGGTTAGCCATTTATTCTTCCCACCTTTAAGGGGAACCTGTGGAGCAATTTCTTCACTCACAGGGTGGTGCAAGTGTGGAGTGAGCTTTCAGCAGAAGTGGTAGATGTGGGTTCACTTGCGATCGAGATTCCGTGCAAAGTGTTTGTCTGCGTGCCATCCAGACAGATCCTCCCAGTGGCCTCTTTATTAGTTCCACCTGTGCAACTGTTTAGTAATGCAAATATCTAATCAGATATTTGTGGCATAAAAGCATGCAGACATGGTCAAGAGGTTCAGTTGTTGTTCAGACCAAACATCAGAATGGGGAAGGAACGTGTTCTAATACTCTCTGTGTAGAATGATTGTTGGTGCCAGACAGGGGGCATTTGAGTATCTCAGAAATGGCTGACCTTTTGGGGATTTCACGCACAACAGTCTCTAGAGTTTACAGAGAATGGTGTGAAAAACAAAAATCATCCAGTGAGTGACAGTCCTATGAGTGACAAAGCCTTGTTATTGGTAGAGGTCAGAGGAGAATGGCCAGACTGCTTCAGGCTGACAGGAAGGCAACAGTAACTCAAATAAACACATGTTACAACAATGGTGTGCGGAAGAAAATCTCTGAATGTACAATAAGCTGAACCTTGAGTTAGGTCATTTGGCCTATCGAATATGCTTCACCATTTCATCATGGCTGATTCATTTCCTTCTCAAGCCCCATCTCCTGCCCTCTCCCTGTAACGTTTCACACCCTGAGTTATCAAGAGTCTATCAAGCTCCGCCTTAAGTACACGCGATGACCTGTTCATCACAGCCACTTGCGACAATGAATTCCGCAAATTCACCATGAGATGAGCAATTCCACCTCATCTCCATCCCAAACGGATGTCCATTTATTCTGAGGCAATGCCCCCTGGTCCTAGACTCCCCTACTATAGAAAACATCCTCTCCACATCTGTTCTGTCTACGCATTTCAACATTCGATAGGTTTCAATGAGATCCTCCCTGATTCTTCTAAATTCCAGTGAGTATCGGCTCAGAGCCATCAAACACTCCTCATATGATGAGCCTTTCAATCCCAGAATAATTTTTGTGAACCTCCTTCGAAGCTGCTCCAATGTCAGCACATCCTTTCTTAGATAAGCCGCCCAAAACTTTTCACAATACTTCAAGTGAGGCCTCACCAGTGCCTTATAAAGCCCCAGCATTCCATCCTTGTTATAGTGTACTGTGTTACCAGGAAGGAGCAGTGCTGATAGACAAGTAAAGTGCAAGGGCCACAACAGGGTGGACTGGGAGATCAAGAGTTCATCTTCAGTGCTTGGGAGGTTGTCTCATAATAACAGGGTAGAAGCTGTCCTTGGTCTGATGGTATGGCCTTCCAAGCTACTGTGTCTTCTGTCCAATGGGCGAAGGGAGATGAGAGAAAATCCAGGGCAGGAAGGGTCCTGGGTTAAGTTGGTTGCTTTACCAGGGCAGTTGAAATGTAGATGAAGGGAATGGAGGGAAGGCTTGTGTGATAAACCATGTATATACGTTGTAACTCGGTTGCCTGTCTGGACACACCTCTCTGCTGACTGCCCCCGTGGCTCCTCCCACAGAGTCCTGTATAAAGGTGTTCGCCTTGCCCCTCCCCCTCAGTCCGGGGGCAGACACTCACTGTGGAGGTCGTATTGTACAGCGAATAAAAGCCTTTCAGTATTTTACCAAACCTCAGTCTTTTGGAGTAATTGAAGGTGCTTCAATTTTATTCGCTGTACATTTTAAAACATGGAACAGGCCCTAAGACCAGAAAAATTGGACCTCGATCCACAAATGCCTGAAGCTGGAAACGCTTTCGAACTCTGGCTGGCCTGCTTCGAAGTGTATCTAGAGGAGATTAAAGCGACCGACCCCGTAGCGAAGCGCAGAGTTCTACTCTCCAGGGTCAGTCCACGGGTTTATTCACTGATCAGAGACCAGCCGAACTACGACAGCGCGATGAACGCACTCAAAAGACAATACCTGTGGCCGATAAACAGCATCTATGCTCGGCATCGCTTAGCGACATGGCAACAACGGTCCGAGGAATCGAGTGCTGAGTTTGTCCGGGCCCTATGGACACCCGTGCGGGCCTGCAATTGCCAGGAGCTGACAGCGGTGCAGCATGCAGAACTCCTAGTGAGAGACGCCTTCGTCACAGGGATCAGGTCAGTGTACGTGCGCCAGCGGCTGCTGGAAAAAGCTGATCTTACCCTAAGTTCGGCGATCGAGCTGGCTGATACGTTGGAGGCCGCTCTGCATAACTCTGAGGCTCTCCAGGCACGCGATCCCCCGATGGCCTCGTGGGCGCCGCAGACCCCGCAACCCGCCGGCGAATCGACCTCGGCTGCAGCCAGTCGTGAGTCCGCGAAGTGCTACTTCTGCGGACTGGAGAAGCACCCCCGGAAACGTTGCGCAGCCTGACAAGCTACCTGCTCCAGCTGCGGAAAGAGGGGCCACTTCGCCAAGGTCTGTAAGTCAAAACCGCGAGCGGGATCGAGCAGCGCCGCGTGCGAGTCGTGGGGGTCACCATCTTCCCTGCACACTGCCACCATGTGCAAGACATGGGGGCCGCCATCTTCCCTGCTGCCATCTTCCCTGCACGCCGCCACCACGTGCGAGACATGGGGGCGGCCATCTTGGTCGGCGCCACCTCCCACCGCCTACGACCAACGGGTGCTCACGGGCCACCCCACCGCGCCGTACCAAGACAGCGACCCCACCCTAGCTTCCGTGACCCTTGACCAAAGCGCTCCCCACCAGCTCGCAAGGTCAATGATGGACATCCTGGTGGAGGGGCACAGGACAAGTTTGACACAGGCAGCACGGAGAGTTTTATCCACCCGGCCACGGTGCAGCATTGTGGACTCATGACACGGCTGATGAGTCAGAGGGTCACCATGGCCTCCAGGTCGCATACAACAGACATCCGGGGGGGTTGTACAGCGTCGCTAGTGGTGCAGGGCACAGAATATCGGGACTTTAAGTTACTGGTCTTGCCTCAACTGTGTGCCCCTGTGCTGTTGGGGTTGGACTTCCAGAGCCACCTGAAAAGCGTGACAATGAAGTATGATGGGCCCCTCCCGCCAATTACTGTCATAAATCCCTTGTTTTGTAGAGATATGTCACGTACCCCGCTACTGACCACACACACACACACACACACACACACACACCGACCCGCGCATCCCACCCAACATCATGCCAACAGCCGCACTACGGACACCACTTGCGGCCTCTCCACCCTCAGGATCCCTCCCCCACCGCTGTTCGCCAACCTGACCCCCGACTGTAAACCCGTGGCAACTAAAAGCAGGAGGTACAGCGCGGGGGACAGAGCTTTCATTAAGTCGGAGGTGCAGTGGCTGCTCAGGGAGGGGGTCATTGAGGCAAGCACAAGTCCTTGGAGGGCGCAGGTGGTGGTTGTTTGGAACGGGGAGAAGAATAGGATGGTCTAAAATCCGCTTACCAACAGCTCCCCATCCACCGGGAGGACCGCCCTTACACTGCCTTCGAGGCGGACGGCAGGCTTTATCAATTCTTGCGCGTCCCCTTTGGCGTCACAAATGGTGTATCTGTCTTCTAGAAGGCAATGGGCCAGATGGTGGACCAGTGCCAACTGAAGGCCACGTTCCCATATCTGGATAACATCACCATCTGCGGTCACCACCAGCAGGATCACGACAACAACCTCCAAAAATTTCTCCAAGCGGCCAAATCTTTCAACCTCACCTACAACAAGGACAAGTGTGTATTGGGGACCACCCGACTTGCTATCCTTGGGTGTGTCGTGGAGAATGGAGTCATTTGCCCTGACCCCGACCGTATGTGCCCCCTGTTGGAACTTCCTCTTCCCAATACCCTCAGAGCCCTCAAAAGGTGCCTGGGCTTCTTTTCATATTACACCCAATGGGTCTCTAACTATGCAGACAAGGCCCGTCCCCTGGTCAAGTCCACCACATTCCCCCTCTCTGCCGAGGCCCACACGGCCTTCAACCGCATAAAAGGGGACATTGCCAAAGCAGCAATGCATGCGGTTGATGAGGCCATTCCCTTCCAAGTAGAGAGTGATGACTCCGATTTTGCACTGGCTGCTAACCTCAACCAGGCAGGAAGACCAGTGGCGTGCTTCTCCCGTACCCTTCAAGGCCCTGAAATTCGGTACTCTGCGGTAGAGAAAGAGGCCCAAGCCATAGCGGAAGCTATAAGGCACTGGACGCACTATCTTGCCGGCGAAAGGTTCACCCTGCTAACTGACCAGCGCTCAGTCGCGTTCATGTTTAATAATCAGCAGCGGAGCAAAATCAAAAATGATAAAATTCTGAGGTGGAGAATCGAACTCTCCACCTACAAACTATGACATCATGTACAGGCCTGGGAAGCTCAACGAGCCCTCCGATGCCCTATTCCGGGGAACATGTGCCAGCGCGCAGATCGACCGGCTATACGCCCTACATGTAGACCTTTGCCACCCGGGAGTTACCCGGCTTTTCCACTTCGTGAAAGCCCGGAACCTGCCTTACTCCCTTGACGAGATCAGGATGATGACCAGGGACTGCCAAGTCTGCGCAGAGTGCAAACCGCACTTCTACCGACCCGAAAAGGGACCACTCATCAAGGCCACCCGCCCCTTTGAGGACTGAGTGTTGACTTTAAGGGCCCCCTTCCCTCCACCGACCGCAATGTGTACTTTCTTAACGTTATCGATGAGTACTCGCAGTTCCCCTTCGCCATCCCCTGCCCCGACACCACTACCACGTCAGTTATAAAACCCTGCGCAAGCTCTTCACTCTGTTCAGATACCCATGCTATATCCACAGTGACAGAGGGTCCTCGTTTATGAGTGACGAGCTGTGCCAATACCTACTGGCTAGGGGAATTGCAACTAGTAGGACCACGAGCTATAATCCCCGGGGGAATGGACAGGTAGAGAAGGAGAATGGCACAGTGTGGAAAGCCACACTCTTAGCCCTCAGGTCAAAGGGACTGCCGGTCTCCCGCTGGCAGGAGGTCCTTCCCGAGGCACTCCACTCCATCCGCTCCCTGTTATGCACAGCCACCAATGCCACCCCTCATGAGCGGCTCTTTTCTTTTCCCAGAAAATCGACCACTGGGACCACCCTACCAACTTGGCTGACGTCCCCGGGGCCAGTGCTGCTCCGGAAAAATGCGAGGAGCCATAAATACTCCCTGATAGTCGAGAGGGTTCACTTACTTCATGCGAACCCCCAGTACGCCTATGTGGTTTTACCTGATGGGCGGGAGGAATAACGCGCTGATGGAGTCAATTGAGAAAGTTGACGGATTTGATAGTGCTAAAGAAGGCCGGGAGTCGTAAATCGAGAGAATTGAACTGTATTGTAAGGCTAACGACGTGGCTGAGCAAAAGAAAGCCCCTATGCTTCCTGGCTTAATGGCTGTAACTACACACAGTACTTAGAGCACTTAGTAACCCCTGCAAAGCCAGTTTGCAAGATGTTTGATGTAATTGTTACAATTTTACAAAATAACTTGAGCCCTAAACCACCGGAAATAGCTGAGAGGTTTAGATTTTACAAAAGGACCCAGTTAAGGATGAATGCATTTCTGAATACATTGCAGAATTGCACAAGCTTTGGCAGTACTGTAACTTTAGAGATGGACTTTCTGATGCAGCAAGGGACGGGCTTGTATGTGGCATGCACAGTGAAAGCACTCAGAACAGGCCTAACCTTAGAATGGGCATTGACCATTGCAATATCGTTAGAGACTGCAGCAAAGGATGCAGCAGAACTGCAGGAAAAGAGGGTAAAATGTGAAATGCACAAAATGTCCCTAAATGGTACAAAAAACTAAAAATGCTATCGATCTGGCAAATCTTCCCTTGATGCAAATAACTATTGGTTCAAAGAAAAAGTCTGCAGCAAGTGTCATAGACAAGGTCACATAGAGAGAATGTACAAGGCAGACAAAAAGCACAACTGAGTGAAAAGTTTGAAATGCAAAACTAAGCAAATACATAAAGTGACCAAATTTGAAGCAAAATCAGACAACATAGAGTCTGACGAAAGTGAACGGTCATGCCTAGAACTGCGTAGTATTACTGAAGCAGGTCACAAAATAATCTGGATCACAATAGATGCGTCTGGTATAAAACTAAAAATGGAGCTGAATACATGGTCCGCTTTGTCCATAATTCTACAACAGACTGTTTTCTAAGATACCATTAAAGAAGACCTTAGTGATGCTGAAGACCTACACAGATGAAAAAGTGTCCCCCAAAGGCAAACTGAAAGTGAACATGACTTATGGAGGTCAAACACAGCAGTTAGAGCTTTATGTATTGAAAATTAGAGGGCCAGCACTTCTTGGATGTGAATGATTGAGAAAAATCCAACTAGACTGACACTTAATCAAAGCTCTCAGCGTGGCATCAACAAGTATTGGCAGCCCAAATTATAGCCTAATCAGAGACTAGAATAGATAAACAGCTTGAAGACTTGGCCAAAAGCTGTTTGGGATGCCAAAAAGCTCATAATGCACCCCCACAGGCATCGTCATACCCATGGGAGTGGCCATTGTCACCATGGCAAAGAGTATATATTGATTTTGCTGGGCCATTGATGGACTCCATGTTTCTGATTGCTGTGGATGCTCATTAAAAGTGGCCGGACGTTATACCAGTGAAGTCAACCACCTCAGCAAAGACTGTCTCCACTCTGATGACTATCTTCACCAGAAATGGCTTACCAGAACAAACTGTGAGTGAGAATGGACCACAATACACGTCAGAAGAATTCTGACTGTTCATGAAGAAAAATGGCACCAAACATTTCAAGCAACACACATCAAAGTTGCTGGTGAACGCAGCAGGCCAGACAGCATCTCTTGGAAGAGGTATAGTCGACGTTTCGGGTCGAGACCCTTCGTCAGAACTAACTGAAAGAAGAGCTAGTAAGAGATTTGAAAATTGGAGGGAGAGGGGGAGATCCAAAATGATAGGAGAAGACAGGAGGGGGAGGGATGGAGCCAAGAGCTGGACAGGTGATTAGTAAAGGGGATATGAGAGGATCATGGGACTGGAGGCCTAGGGAGAAAGAAAAGGGGAGGGGTGAAGCCCAGAGAATGGGCAAGGAGTATAGTGAGAGGGACAGAGGGAGAAAAAGGAGAGAGAGAGAGAAAAAAAAATATATATATATTCCCTCTCCCTATACTCCTCATTATACTCCTTGCCCATCCTCTGGGCTTCACCCCTCCCCCTTTCTTTCTCCCTAGGCCCCCCGTCCCATGATCCTCTCATATCCCTTCACACTGCAATTTAAAAGGGAGAAGCATAACTCACATGTATCAGTATCGTAATGGAACAAAGGGTATTATAGAGACATGAGAGAGGAGTTTGCCCAGGTAGATTGGAGGAGGATATTGACTGGGATGATGGCAAACCACAGATGGCTGAAGTTTCTAGGAATAGTTCACAAGGCACAAGATAGATATGTCCCACAGAGAAAGAAGTACTTAAATAGCAGGGGTAGGCAACTGTGGCTGACAAAGGAAGTTAAGAACTGCATAAAAGCCAAGGAAAGGGCATATAAGGTAGCAAAAGTGAATGGGAAGTTGGATGATTGGGAAGCTTTTAAAATCCAACAAAAGGCAACTAGTTACCTATAAGAAGAGAAAAGATGAAATATGAGGACAATCTAGCCAATAATATAAAGCAGGATGCTAAAAGTTTTTTCAGTTATATAAAAACTAAAAAGAAAGTGAGGGTTGGTATTTAACCACTGTAAAATGATGCTGGTGAGGTAGAAATGGGGGACAAAGAAATGGCAGATGAATTGAATGGGTACTTTGCATCTGTCTTCACTGTGAAAGACTCTAGCAGTGTTCCAGTGGTCCGTGAGTGTCAAGGAGCAAGAGTGAGTGTCATTGCTATTACAAAGAAAAAAGTGCTAGGCAAACTCCATTAAATGTACCTCCTACCTGATGGTAACAGTGAGAAAAGGGCATGCCCTGGGTGCTGGAAGTCCTTAATAATGGATGCTGCCTTTCTAAGACACCACTCCCTGAAGATGTCCTGGGTACTTTGTAGGCTAGTGCCCAAGATGGAGCTGACTAGATTTACAACCTTCTGCAGCTTTTTTCAGTCCTGTGCAGTAGCCCGCTTCACCCCACTCCCCCGATACCAGACAGTGATGCAGTCTGTCAGAATGCTCTCCATGGTGCATATATAGAAGTTTTTGAGTGGATTTGTTAACATGCCAAATCTCTTCAAACTCCTAATGAAGTATAGTCACTGTCTTGCCTTCTTTACAACTAATTGATTTGTTGGGACCAGATTAGATCCTTAGGAATCTTGACACTCAGGAACTTCAAACTGCTCACTCTCTCCACTTCTGATCCCTCTATGAGGATTGGTATGTATTCCTTTGTCTTACCCTTCCTGGTCCACAATCAGCTCTTTCATCTTACTGATATTGAGTGCCAGGTTGTTGCTGTGGCACCACAACACTAGTTGGCATATCTTACTCCTGTATGCCTTTTTGTCTCATGCAAGATTCCCAGAAGGTTGATTTACAGGTTGAGTCTGTGGTAAAGAAGACAAATACAATGTTATTTCAAGGGGAAGAAAATATAAAAGCAAGGAGATAATTCTGAGGCTTTATAAAACACTAGTCAGGCCGTACTTAGAGTATTATCAACAGTTTTGGGCCCTCTATCTTAGAAAGGATGTGTTGTCATTGGAAAGAGTCCAAAGGAGGTTCATGAGGATGGATCCATGAATGAAAGGGTTAACATACGAGGAGAGTTTGGCAGCTTTGGGCCTGTGCTCACTGCATGGGGGGATCTCATTGAAACCTACCGAATGTTGAAAGGACGACTTGGGGTGGATGTGGAGAGGACGTTTCCAATGGTGAGGGTATCCAGTACTAGAGGCCACAGCCTCAAAATTGAGGGGTGAACCTTTAGCACAGAGGTGAGGAGGATTTTTTTAAAGCCAGAGTGTAGTAAATCTGTGGAATGCTTTGTCACAGACTGCGGTGAAGGCCAAGTCCATGGGTATATTTAAGGCAAAAGTTGATCGTTTCCTGATCGGTCAGGCCATCAGAGGACATGGTGAGAAGGCAGATGTATGGGGTTGAGTGGGATCTGGGATCAGCCATGATGGAATGGTGGAGCAGACTTGATGGGCTGAATGGCCTAATTCTGTTCCCATTTCTTATGATCTTATTCCATCATCCAAATCATTGGCATATAACGTAAGTAGAATCAGTCCCAACACAGAACTCCGTGGAACACCACTAGTCACAGGCAGCCAAAGAGAAAAGGCTCCCTGTATTCCCACTCTTTACCTTTTGCCAATCAGCCATAGATTTATCCATGATAAAATCTTTCCTGTAATAGCATGGCTTGTTAAGCTGTCTCATGTGTGGCACCTTGTGAAAAACCTTCTGAAAATCCAAGTGTACCACATCAACTGAATTTCTTTTGTTCATCCTGCTTATTATTTCTTCAAATAATTCCAACAGATTTGTCAGGCAAGATTGTCCCTTGAGGAAACCATGCTGACTACGGACTATTTTATTATGTGCCTCCAAGTACCCTGAAACCACATCCGTAATAATTGAATCAAACATCTTCCCAACCACTGAAGTCAGAGTAACTGACCCATAAATTCCTTTCTTCTGCCTCTCTCACTTCCTCAAGTGTGGAAAGACATTAGCAATTTCCCAGTCTTCCGGAACCAATCCAAAATCTAGTGATTCTTGAAAGATCATTACTAATGGTTCCAGAATCTCTCCTGCCACCTCTTTTAGAACCATGGGGTGTACAACATCTGGTCCAGGTGACCTTTCTACCTTTAGACCTTTCAGTTTCTCAAGAATCTGCTCCCTAGTAATGGTAACTTCATGACCCCTGAAACCTGGAACTTCCATCATACCGCTAGTGTCTTCCAAGGTAAAGACTAATACAAAATACTTATTTAGTTTTTCCGGCATTTTCTTCTCCCCTATTACTATCTCTCCTGCATCATTTTCCAGTGGTCCAATGTCCACTCTTGCCTCTCTTTTACACTTTATATATCTGAAGAAAATGTTGGTATCCTCTTTAATATTACTGGCTAGCTTACTTTCTTATTCTATCTTCCCTCTTTATGACTTTTTTAGTTCCTTCTGTTGGCATTTAAAAGCTTCCCAATTCTCTGACTTCCCATTAATTTTTGCTCTATTAGATGCCATCTCTTTGGTTTTTATGTTGGCTTTGACTTCCATTGTTAGTTATGGTGGTGTCATTTTGCATTTAGAATACTTCTTCCTGTTTGCAATGTAAATACCCTGAGCCTTATGAATTGCTTCCAGAAATTCCAGCCATTGCTGCTCTGCCGTCATCCCTGCCAGTATTCTTTTCCAATCAGTTCTGGCCAACTCTTCTCTCTCTGCCTCTGTAATCTCCTTTATTCCACTGCAATACTGATACAATACTGACTTAAGTGCTTCTGTTGTCCAGGTGATCTAAGGCCATGCGAAGAACCATTGAGATTGAGTTTGCTGTAGACTGATTGTGGCGATAGGCAAATTGCAGTGGAACCTTGCTGAGGGAGGATTTGATTCTAGCCAAGACCAACCTCTCAAAGCATTTCATCACTGTAGTTGAGAGTGTTATTGGATGATAGTCATTAAGGCAGCTCACACTTCTCTTCCTGGGCACTGGTATAATTGCTGCCCTTTTGAAGATGCTCTCTGTGGAGCATCTGTAAGTATTGGTGAGAGTTATGGGGTTACTTGGACACTATAAAATGTCAGATTCAGATTCAGAATCAGGTTTATTAATACTGTCATATGTCATGTAGCAGGAGCACTATGGAATATATTAAAATACTGTAAATCACAATATAAATAAATATATCATGCAAAGAATAATTGCAAGGCAGTGCTCATGGATTCATGGACTGTTAAGAAATCTAATGATAGAGGGAAAAATATTGTTCCTGAAATGTCAAGTATGCACTATTGTTTCATGAATGAAGTCACCAGAGAGAAGTACTGGCAGATACAAAGCAGATTCTTTATTTGACAAAACAAGGTACAGCAGGCACCATATGGAGACGCTTTTGATGGAAAGCTCTTGCTGGCCCAACACAGGGCTCGATATTTCATGTGCCAAACATCAAATCCATATTTACAATGTATGGACAATGCTTTCTTTGAAACTACATACAACCTTCACACCTCCTGATTCACATCCACACCACAGACATCCAAATGAATTCTAATCAGCATTGTCTGGACAGGTATTCACGGCTTTTAGGAACCCATTGTTTAGAGCTGCACAATACATTTTCAGATGTGAAGACTGAGGCTACGTCCACACTAGACTGGATAATTCCGTAACTGAAGCTTTTTCTCTTCATTTTGACCCTCTGCCCACACTGAAGTGGCTCCCAAAACGGAGCTTTCCAAAAAGGCTCTCCAGAGTGTGTAAATCTGAAAACACCGGTTGGGCGGTGTAGTGTGGACGGGGTAACCAGAGCTTTTTAAACATGCTGTCATGACGTGCCAGAGCAGATGGTGGTAGCAGCACGGAATTTCATTGTTTTCTTGAACGCCACCTCCAACACCACAACAACAATGGCGGACGGCTTCATGCGTGTGTTGTTTACTTTATTGTCTACGTTAATAGCTTGTTTGGAGCTCTCAGAAGCAGCTCGACTTTATCATCTGTCCAAACGAAGAAGTCTGGTCTGCTTTTTCCGGTGGAGGATTTCTTTGTATTCCTCGATGACATTGTTGAAAACTTTCTTTTGTTGTTGTTGTAGGTACTCTAGTTTTTGACCAATGGAAATAGCACAACGCCGCCGGGGAAAGGTAAATATTACACCGTTTCCTCTTCGCTTGTTTTCTGTAGATGTGTCCTGCGCATGCCCAGTAGGAGGAGATTCGCCCAAATACCCGTTTTAATGTGGACAGAGGAATTTTCAAAAAAGCCTGGTGTGGACGCCTTTCGTTTTTACGTGAAACCGGCATTTTCAAAATTATCCTGTGTAGTGTGGACATAGCCTGATAGGCAAAGTCAGTTGCTAAATGCTTGTGTCTTAAACCCAAAAATCACTCTAACATACACCTTCAAGCTCCTCTACCCCCTTCCTGATGGTCGCAATGAGAAGAGGGCATGTCCTGGGTGATGGGGGTCCTTAATGATGGATGCCACCTTTTTGAGGCATCAATTTTTGAAGAGGTCCTCAGTGCTGGGGAAGTTTCATAGGCATGGTCTTGAACTGATGCATCCCATTGCCTTTGTGTGAGTGTTTTTCTCCCCCATCCTCATCCTATGGAGCCTGATTCCAATTTGATGTTGAAAACTATTATCTTTCCCCATTATCTGCTCGACTGTGAGTCCAGAGCACCAGTAAAGTGAAAAACCTGCCCTAAATTTCACATTGTGCAACTGTCTTGTGCTGTGAATGAGGACACTGATTGACTAGTGGAGGTGTTAATGTGTCTGACGATAGCTTGCCTTTGTCATGGAGATCTGATTCACCACCGTAGCCTTGGAACTGAAAAGACTGCTGCCGAGAGAATGAGTCATCGGTGACACAACAATTGCAGGAGACTTCAGGTGTTTTGTACGTCTGCAAGCTTTCATTTCGACAGACTGACGAGAGCAAGTTCTGTAATCAACCTGCTTCCCGTTTGTCACTGAAGCGTAGATAACAGACAAATCAGCCTCAAAAAAATAGATCGCAGCTTCACAATGACTAAAATTGTATCTTTATACATTGTGCGCAGAGTACAGGCTAAGCAATCATGTAGCTGTTAGCATGACACTGTTACAACTTGGTGTTGGAGTTCGGAGTACAATTCTGCTGTCGTCTGTAAGCAGTTTTTACCTTTTCCTCATGACCGCGTGGGTTTCTTCCAGTTGCTCTGGTTCCCTCCCCACCCCCGCCACCCATCCATGTTCAAAGATGTGCCAGTCAGTAGGTTATTTTGTCATTGTAAGTTGTCCTGTGATTAGGCTAGTGTTAAATAGGTGGGTTGCTGGGCACCACAGCTCGTTTGGCTGGAAGGTCCTGTTCTGCGTTGTCTCTAAATAAAGAAATATAACTTTGTGGACAGGTTAGGTTCATATATGTGCCTAAGACTATTGCACAGTACTGTAGTAATTTTATGTATTAACTGTACTGCTGCCATGAAAAAAAAACAAATTTCATGACATATGTGAGTGATGACAAACCTGATTCTGATATGGATCTCTGTTGTGGACTGACAGTGGGAAGGGGGCAGGGAGAGGGGAAATCATGGTTGGGAAAAGGGGAAGGGAGAGGGGAGGGAACGGGAAGCACCTGAGAGGCATTCTGTAATGATCAATAAACAAATTGTTTGGGATGAAATGACACATGGTTTTCTCAGGGCTGGGTGTGTCTGCACCGGCACCCCCTCCCCCACCCTGGCACTCCTCTTCCATCTGTCCCACACCCCTCCCGCGCCACTCCACCCTCGCTCTCCGGTCACATTGACAAATACAGGACCGTGCAAAGGTCTCGGGCACCTTTGCTATATTTATGTGCCTCAGACTTTTGAACAGTACTGTACAGTCCTAACTCAATCCTGATAAAGGTTGTTGACCCAATGCTGATTGTCCATTATCCTCCAAAGATGCTGCCTGACCAACTGATCTCCTCCAGCATTTTCAAAAATGCTGGTGAACGCAGCGGGCCAGGCAACATCTCTAGGAAGAGATCTCTCCCTCTCCCCCTCCCCCTCCCACTTTCAAATCTCTTACTATCTCTTCTTTCAGTTAGTCCTGATGACGGGTCTCGGCCCGAAACATCAACTGTACCTCTTCCCATAGTTGCTGCCTGGCCTGCTGTGTTCACTAGCATTTTTTATGTGTGTTGCTTGAAATTCCAGCATCTGCAGATTTCCTTGTGTTTGCATCCTCCAGCACTTTGTCTGTGTTGAAGGATATACAAACAAGGTAACACACACAAAGTACTGAAGGAACTCAGCAGGACTTGCTGCATCTATGGAGGGGAATAAACAGTCGACGTTTCAGGATGAAACCCTTCATCAATACGGGCCTCGGCTTGAAACATCAACTTTTTATTCCTCTCCATAGACGCTGCCTGACCTGCTGAGTTCCTCCAGCATTCTGTGTTTATTGCTCTGGATTTCCAGCAACTGCAGAATCTCTTGTGTTTATTTAGACAAGGAGCTGGAGGAACTGATCGGATCTTTGCAGGGAAGTGGACGCTCAGCAGTTTGGATTGAGATCCTTCATCCAAAAAACTCTGGAGGAGATTTACAAGGATGTTGTAAGGACTTAAGGTCTGAGTTATGGAGAGAGCTTGAAGAGGTTGAGACTTCTTTAATTGGAGAGCAGAAGAAAGAGAGGTGATCTTAAAGAGATGTATAAAAACATTATGAAGGGCATAAATAGGGTCAATGTGCCCTGTCTTTTCCTCAGCACTGGGAATCAAGAACTAGAGGGCACTGGTTTAAGGGAAAGTTTTAATATGGACTTAAGGAAGAACATTTTCACCAAGAGGGTGGTCACTAACAACATTTTAAAATGGTACTTGGACAGGTACATGGATTGGAAAGGCTTACGACAGGGATTCCCAACTTTTTTTAATAGCATGAAACCTTCCCGTAAACCGAGGGGTCCATAGACCCTAGGTTGGGATTCCCTGGTTTAGGAGGATATGGTACAAACATGGGAAAATGGAACTAGTTGAGGTTGGTTTCTTGGTCAGTAGAGGTGAGTTGGGCCAAAGGGCTGATTCCAAACTGATGACTCTACGACTCCACGTACCCAACCTGTCTTCTGTGCCAGTTGCCTGAGGCCCTCAATTCCTTGATCTTTCAAAGATCTATCTCCTCATCTTTCAGTATCTTGAAGACCAAGACCGCAGGCAAGAAAATTCCAGAGACTGACTGCCCTTGCTAGGAAAAAGTTCTTGCATATGTCAGTTCGAAGTAAGCACCCTCAATCATGTTGGTGTCTTTGACGCCATTTCCCATTGCCCTCAATTCCATGATCTGCCAAAAATTGACCTGCTCCTTGTTATGTAGCTCCAATGGTCTAGGTTCCACAATCTCCTGTGTAAAGGATTCCAGATATTCATCAGCCTCTGCAAGAAAATATTTCTACATACCTCAGTTTTGAATGATCAGCCTGTTATTGAGTGATCATCAAGGACATTGTTGTGTATCCAATATTTCAGTAATATTTGAGTAATCTTGTATATACATTGGTTGATTAAGCATTCTTGTCCATTTACATAATTCATTACAGATAATATGTATAAATACGTGAATTGCATATATTATCATTCTACCATGTGATATGCATGCAACTTGCTTAAAGTAAACAAACTTATGACTCACATCTCTCGGCTCCCTAGTTTTCCTTTGAATTAGTTTAATGTTTTGAAGTTACAAAACATAGCAGACATGTTCGAGGGGCAGTGCCTCAAGAAGGCAGAATCCATTATTAAGAACCTCCACCATCTGGGACATGTCCTCTTCTCATTACAGGAGCATGAAGACACACATTCGATGTTTTAGAAACACCTCCTTCCCATCTGCCATCAAGTTTCTGAATTTTAGTTTTTTATTTAGAGATACAGCTCCTTCTGGCCCAAAAAGCCCACACCACCCAATTACACCTTTCTGATCAATTAATGCATGAAACCGTATGTCTTTTGAATGTGGGAGGGAACTGGAGCACCCTAAGAAAACCCAGGTGATCACAAGGAGAAGGCACAAGATACCTCACTATTTTACTATCTTTAATAGTAATTTTTAAGTATTGTACTGTAAAAACACATTTCATGAGGTGTGCTGGATAATGAACCTGATCCTGGTGTGTTGCGATGATCAGGTCAGGGAAACGAGCAAGTCCTCTTAAATATTTCAATCACAGGTGTTGAAGGTAATTATACCGACAGCCTTCGTAGTCCCCAGTGAACCGTGTTCTTTGGGACGTGAAGCTGAAGATACAGAAATAATGTTCAGCAACTCTCCTCTCCTGTCATTAGTTATTCTGTCAAGTATCTGTGAGATGGATTGTACAACTTAATTATCAATAACCCTCAGAGTGCAGTCACTGTAAATTAATGAGTCTTTCCAAAGTAGTATTGCGGTGGTCATCTGTCACAAACTAAACACATCGCTAAACCCATAAGACCATAAGACATAGGAGCACAATTAAGCCATTCAGCCCATTGGGTATGCTTCGCCATTCCATCCTGGCTGATTTATTATCCCTCTCAATCCCATTCTCTTGCCTGTTCCCTGCAATCTTTGACACCCTTAAGAACCTATCAACCTTCACTTTAAATATGCCCCATGACTTGACCTCCGCAGCAATCTGTGGCAACGAATTTTACAGATTTACCACCTTAAGAGATTCCTCCTCATCTCTGTTCTAAAGGGACATCTTTCTATTCTAAGGTTCTGCCCTTTGGTTCTCGACTATAGGAAACATCCTCTCCACATCCACTCTAACTAGACCTTTCAGTATTCAATAGGTTGCAAAGGAAACCTCACTCATTCTTCCAAACTCCAGCAAGTACAGGCTCAGAGCCTCCAAATGTTCCTCACGCATTAACCCTTTCATTCCTGGGATCGTTCTTGTGAACCTCCTCCTGGCCCGAAAACCTGATGAAACGAAGCTCGGATCAACCTATTTAGTTAACGTTGGGCTTTTTCTATCAGTTGCGTTTAATGAGTAATTCAGAAGCTGACATGGAGAAGACTAGCCTAATAAAGTTTGAACCATAGTCATAGCATTTCAAGGGTAATCTGTTTTATGACTATCAAAAGGTCTCTTTGCATGGTAAGGTTCATTCTTGGCCTCACAATTTACTTCATCATGGCCTTATGCCTTACTATCTCCTTGCACTGCAATTTTTAATATTTTATTTTTTTTTTGTTTTTGTATTTACAGTTTGTCTTCTTTTGCACATTGGTTGCCAGTCTTTGTGTGTAGTTTTTCATTGATTTTATTGTATTTCTTTATGTATGCCTGAAAGAAAATGAATCTCAAGGTAGTGTATGGTGACATATGCATACTCAAATAATGAAATTACTTTGATCTTCGAAAATTCTCTGTAACTGTGAGACATTAGAACATAGTACAGTTCTGCTGACCTTGTAATCTACTTTAAGATCAACCTAACACATCCCTCCCACAAAGCCTTCCATTTTTCTTTCATCCACGTCCCTACCTAAGATTCTCTTAAGTGCCCCTAAATGCCTCTACCACCATCCCTGGTAGAGTGTTCTATGCACCTACCACTCTCTATGTAAAAATAAACTACCTCTGACATACTCCTCCTTATACTTTCCTCCAAATATCTGCCCTTAACATCTTTACATTGGCTGTTTCTCTTCTTTCTTTCCAGTCTAGATAAAGAGTCTTGACTCAGAACATTGGCTTTCCATCTCCTTCCATGAATGTTTCTTGACCTACTGAGTTCCTGTAGCTCATGGGGTGATACAACATAATCAAGGACCTCTCCGATCCCAGATATTCTCTCTTCTTCCCTCTCCCATTGGGCAGAGGATTAAAAAAAATCCAACAACACCTACCACAAGTGGAAGGACATGATCTATGCCATTGTTATCAGACTTTCAAATGGACATCTATTTCACTGAAGATCAACTCTTGATCTCTCAATCTACCTCACCATTATCCTGAAGCGTAGAGGAGGCTTGACCCAAACACACAACAGTGGAAGCAACTTAGCAGCAAGTGATAACTTTAATGATAAATTGCTAAAAAAACAAGCCACTAGGGGCCTCAAAATGACAATGAACAGATGTTTGACATGACAAGGTAACAAGGTAGCTGAAGGCCAACTGGTTGTGACTACCTGGTTCAATGAGTGAACCAGAAATATGGGTGAGAGCTGGGTTTTAATAGGCTGCAGGTGATGAGCTGGAAATGAGTGTCAAGTGACTCCTGTTGGCTGGGTGGAGACTGGGAGGTGCCTACCTGTGCACACCTGAAACACATGGCCCTTGCACTTTATTTGTCTACTTGCTCTGCACTTTCTCTGTAACTGTAACACTATTTTCTCCATTCTTTTGTTGTCCTACCTCAATGTGCTTATGTATGGAGTAATCTGAGACAGTAGGGAAAGGTTAGTTTGATCTCAGAATAGATTTAAAGGTCAGCAGAACATCATGGGCTGATAAGCCTATACTGTGCTGTTGTGTTCTATGTTCTCCAAGAGTTTCTGTTGAAAATCTTGAATAACACACGCAAAATGCTGGAGCAACTCAGCAGGTCAGGCGGCATCTATAGAGGGAATAAATAGTCGGTGCTTCAGGTCAAAAATATGACTGCTTATTTCTCTTCATAGATGCTGCCTGACCTGCTGAGTTCCTCCAGCATTTGTGTGTGTGTGTGTGTGTGTTGCTCTGAGATCTGCCTGGATGGCACTCAGACAAACGCTTTGCACTGTGCCTCAGTACATGTCACAATAATAAACCAATGGCCACCGCTGTGCCACCTGGAATCTTTGACAAAGGGTTTCCAGACTCTGTTTCTCTGTTCACAAACACTGATTGACCTGCTGGGAATTTCTAGCATGTTCTGTTCTCACTTCAGATTCCCAGCATCTGCCATGGTTTGATTTTCACAGGCTGCATTGCACGCTCAAGTCTTTGCAGTGGGATGTGACCTTCTCACTGAATTGCTACACTCTGAATCACAACCGAGGTCTGCGATTAAATCTCTACCCTATCTTGTGGTGATATTAAGACAAAATAAAGACATTCACCAGAGATGATAGGAATGATGACAAAGCCTGAAAATTCAGAGATGATTAAAAACATGAAGTGTAAACATGCACAGAATGAAAATGATGAGAAACAGTGGGAGCATTGAGATCAGAAAAGGTACAGAGATAATGAAAAACAATTGACAGTCAATATATGAGATTAGAGCTAAAGCTTTTTCAAATATATTGAACCAAGAGAATAATGAAGAGCTGATATTCTTGGTACAAAGGCACACAGTAGTCTTCTGGTGTTAGTAAATGATGGTGATACACAAGCAAAAGCTGATAATCGAAGGACTGGCTTGCATTTCTATAGCAACTTCCACATCTCTACCAAGATACGCAAAGCTCTTGTAGTTGATAAAGTACTCTTGCAGGGCAGTTACTATGGTGGTATGAGAAATGAGGCAGCCAATAGGTACATATCACAAACAGAAGACACAAACACGAGGATATTTACAGGTGCTGGAATTTCATGCAACACACATAAAAGTTGCTGGTGAATGCAGCAGGCCAGGCAACATCTCTAGGAAGAGGTACAGTCGACGTTTCGGGCCGAGACCCTTCGTCAGGACTAACTGAAGGAAGAGCTAGTAAGAGATTTGAAAGTGGGAGGGGGAGGAGGAGATCCGAAATGAAAGGAGAAGACAGGAGGGGGAGGGATGGAGCCAAGAGTTGGACAGTTGATTGCCAAAAGGGATACGAGAGGATCCTGGGACAGGAGGCCCAGGGAGAAAGAAAAGGGGGGGGGCAAGTCCAGAGGATGGGCAAGGGGTATAGTGAGGGGGACAGAGAGAGAAAAAAGAGAGAGAGAGAAAGAATGTGTGTATATAAATAAATAACGGATGGGGTACGAGGGAGAGGTGGGGCATTAGAGGAAGTTTGAGAAGTCAATGTTCATGACATCAGGTTGGAGGCTACCCAGACAGAATATAAGGTGTTGTTCCTCCAACCCGAGTGTGGCTTCATCTTTACAGTAGAGGAGGCCGTGGATAGACATATCAAAATGGGAATGGGATGTGGAATTAAAATGTCTGGCCACTGGGAGATCCTGCTTTCTCTGGTGGACAGAGTGTAGGTGTTCAGCGAAACGATCTCCCAGTCTGCGTCGGGTCTCGCCAATATATAGGAGGCCACATCAGGAGCACCGGACGCAGTATATCACCCCAGCCGACTCACAGGTGATCTCTTACTAGCTCTTCTTTCAATGAGTCCTGACAAAGGGTCTCGGCCCAAAACGTCCACTGTACCTCTTCCTAGAGATGCTGCCTGGCCTGCTACGTTCACAAACAGAAGACAGTTGGTCTCTTTAGTCCTGAATAATTATGGGCAACACCGAGTCAGCCAATGCAGAAACTCTTGAGTTTATAGCCAGATAATGATGGCAGGTTTGCCTCCCTGAAGTGAATCAGGTCAAGTCCGATGACACAAGGGATTCTGCAGATGCTGGAAACCTTGAGCAACACACACAAAATGCTGGAGGAGCTCAGGCGATTAGACAGCATCTGTGCACGGGAATAAACAGTTGACATGTTGGGCCAAGATAGGTTCAAGGTCACCATAGGAAGAATCGGTCAGAGAGTATCTTATTGAAACTTATAGAATATTGAAAGGTCTGGATCGATTGGATATGGAGGGAAGATTTCCTATACTGGGGGAGTCTAGGACCAGAGGGCACAGCCTTAAAATAGAGAGTTGTCCATTTAGACCAGAGATGAGGAAAAATTTCTTTAGCCAGAGGGTGGTGAATCTGTGGAATTAATTGCCACAGACGATTGTGCAGCCCAAGTCATTGGGTTCATGAGAGGTGGAGGAGGATAGCTTCTTGATTAATCAGGGCATGAAAGGTTACAGGGAGAAGACCGGCGAATGAGGTTGGGAGGGATAATAAATCAGCCTTGATGGAATGGCTGAGCAGATGTTATATGGGCAGAATGGCCTAATTCTGTTCCTCTGGTCTGGTTATTGATACCCACATTTTATTCCACCTTTATTGCTCCTTATGATCTACAAACATTCCCATGTCCTCTTATTAACATATTTAATGTTAGGAACTTCTTGTGTCTCTTGTTTGTACTAATGTCCTGTTTTACACATTTTTTTCATTGTCTTATGTAATTCATGTAAAATTCACGTACAATGTATGTTGTCTGAATCTGTGTGCCCATGATGCAAGTTTTTCAATGTTCCTGAACCTCAGTGTACTTATACACACTGTAATAGACTCGACTTGACTAGGGGTGCTGTGTGCCAGAGTGCATTGAGCAGGGCAACAGTTTCCACTGCGGAGTCATCTGTTGAAGGAAACATTTTCCAACCTATTTCATTCCTTGGATTAATGTTTCTCTGCAGCTGTGCCAATGCCAAGGGATTCCACAGATCTTCGGACACCGGCCCAGTGTGCTGCCCGGCTGTGTGAGGAGGGACCATTAACCAAGGTCAGACTTCGCAGATGCTGGTCCACATCATGCTCGAAAAGTATTTCCCTGTCCAATCAGTATCCACAGAACACATTCAAAGAAGCAAAGTTAAAGTGAGACAAGAGATTCTGCAAATGCTGGAAATCTTGAGCAGCACACACAAAATGCAAGTCAGGCTGAGATCTTTCATCACTAGTCTCTGCTTCTGTGGGAAAAAGACTACACTGATTTTTAAAAGCTTTGCTGCTCAGAGGAATTCTCGCCGCAGGATATATGAGTCAGTGAGATGGTAAAATCTCTGACTGAGCCCACAGGTTTCATACAAAATTCTTCGCTGTGAAGTTGGCTGATAACGGGCACAACCCTCCCCCCCCACCACCATTAAGGACATCGTCAAGAGGCAGAATCTCAAGGAAGTGATATCCATCCTTAATGATCTCACCAACAGAGACATGCCTTCTTCTTATTACTACCCCTGGGGGGGAGCGCAGTTCTTCCCTTCTGCCATCAAATTTCTGAATGGTCCATGAACACCACCTCAGTATTTTTATTTTGTACTACTTATTTGTTTCTGTAATTTGTAGCAAATTCATGTCTTTGCACTGTACCGCTGCGACAAAGCAACAAACCTAATTTCATCAAAGTCAGTGATAAGTCCGCTTCTGACTCTGATACAGGTCACAACTGTCCATTTCTCTCCACAGATGCTGCCTGATCTGCTGAGATCCTGCAGCAACTTGCGCTTTGGCTGCAGCTTCATCGTGGAGCATAAGCACACCTATCAGTTTCCACTGGCCTGATCTGCTTAATGCAAAGAGAGTAACTGAAGGAAACACAATTAATATAAAAGGTTCTCTTGTCAGGAAGTGCAGGAATTCCTGAGGGATGATCACTTTGCTACAACTGTCTAACAGTAGCATGTAATTATAGAACATCATACAATCCAAATGTTGACCAATAAATTAACAGAAGATGATCAGCTACATCAATACCCTATCATTACCTCCTTTATAGTGAGCTGTGTGTTCTCTGAATGTGAATGAATTGCCAGCTTGAATGTTTATGGAATAAACGTCATTGGAAAAAAAATATCAAATAAACAAATTAATCAATCCTGTTTTTAAAGGAGGTTTCTTACGTCCAAACCTAGAAATTTAATACTGATTTATAAATTAAGACTA
Source organism: Mobula birostris (assembly GCF_030028105.1). Taxonomy (NCBI): domain Eukaryota; kingdom Metazoa; phylum Chordata; class Chondrichthyes; order Myliobatiformes; family Myliobatidae; genus Mobula; species Mobula birostris. Next base: position 61,872,767 of record NC_092378.1, on the reverse strand, counting down.
CAATAACAACCAAAAGTTTCCAATGCCTTCTTCACTTGAGGATGACAGTTTCGTTGATTCTGAGGTGGTGGAAGTCTCTTTCACGGGTGGGGCATATGGTGCTTGAAACACTGGGCGGGTTGGTTGCTTGGCATGTTGTAACATCACAACCTTTGAAAGACTATAAGCGTCATAACATGTTCTAAAGCTTGCACTTGCTTGTGCATTCTTCTGCCTGAATATCTTGAGCTTCAAGTTCAAGCTGAAGTTCAATTGTTATTCAACCATACACATGTATACTGCCAAACGAAACAGTGTTCTTTCAGGGCTAAGGAGAAAACACAGTACATACAATCACATACAGTGAAAGTTCAAAGTAAATGTATTATCAAGGTACACATATGTCACCATATACAGCCTCGAGATTCATTTCCTTGTGAATGTACTCAATAAATCTGTACAATAATAACCCTAACAGAATCAATGAAAGACTGCACCAATTTGCGTGTTCAAACAGATTGCAAAAGACAGCAAACTGTGCAAGCACACCAATAAATAAATAATGTTAATAATAAATAAATAAGCAATAAATACCGAGTACATGAGATGAAGATTCCTTGAAGGTGAGTCCATAGGTTGTGGGAACAGTTCAATGATGGGGCAAGTGAAGTTGAGTGAAGTTATCCCCTTTGGTTCAGGAGCCTGATGATGGTTGAAGGGTAATAACTGTTCCTGAACTTGGTGGTGTGAGCCCTGAGGCTCCTGTACCTCACTTTTGATGGTGAGCAGCAGGCAGAAAGCACACAGCACATGTTGTTGTGATGGCAGAAAAATAAAAAGTCACACAAAAAAATAATATAGCCCAAGTCCCTAAGTGGCATGGCCTGAATATTGATGGAGCATGGAATGCTCTCCTGGAGCACTTGATCACAACGACCTTTCTGGGTCCAAACAATGATGTAATTGTTCATTTATTATATCTTTCTTAGATCGCAAGACACTGCCGGATATTAAGGACACCCAAGTATTGCAGGTCTACCTCACTAGGGAGGAGAAGATGGCGACGCGATGCAGCTCGCAGCGGCCACTCCGGTGGCGATATCTGTTATCTGTCAAGTAGGGTGCCGTGCACAATCCTGATTTGATGGAGACAGATGTGAGAGTACAGAGGAACATCTGGTGAAACTTCTGAAATGCCTGCTTCACTGCTGCTGCTACTGTGTGATCCAGAATCTCCGGAGGGGAAGGCCCCGAGTCCTCGGCTTTGCTTGTTGCTCGGCGGCTGGGGCGGGGTCGAAGCGCTCGGCAGAGGATGGCACTCGGTGTCGGAGGCTCGAAGTTTTCGGACGGACTCAGAGTCCGCTGCGGTCGGGTGCCTCCAATGGTGATGCATTGGCAAGTTTGCGGCGTTTGGAGGTTCATGGCAGGGAGGGTTCCTCCCTTCTACCGTCTGCGTGAGATGATGGGGCTATCGGGACTTTGAGACTTTTTTTTACCGTGCCTATGGTCTGCTCTTTATCAAATTATGGTATTGCTTTGCACTGTTGTAACTATATGTTACAATTATGTAGTTTTGTCAGTTTTAGTCTTGGTTTGTCTTGTGTTCCTGTGATATCACTCTGGAGGAACATTGTATCATTTTTTAATGCCTGCATTTCTAAATGACAATAAATGAGGATTGAGTGTCCTTATAATCTAATCTAGTGGGTTGCTGGATTGAGGTAGAGCTGAGCTTGTTGAGTATCATGTGATCACATGCTGCAGCCGCCCAGGAAGAAGGTGGTGGGGTCAGGTCATGGAGTTGGTATGTGGCCCAACAAATGATATAAATGCTTGAGATGGACGTTTTTGCTGTGATTGTAAGACACTGTTGGACACTGGTAATGTAGAATACTGCAAGTCCGTTCATTGATGTGACCGACAGTACTCATTGCCTTTCAAGTCAAGTGCTCTCAGGTCAGAGATTCTCATGAGTCGGTGGGCCTGTTACATCTTCTTAAGGGACTTTGAGAACATTGGGTGTAACTGGGCAGTGCGGGCATGTTAGGCCAGAAGGGCCTGCTACCATTCTGTATCTATAAATAAATAAAAACATAAATAAACATGCTTGATTTGTTTCCTTGGTGCCCCTGGAAATCTCTTGCTTTGACAGAACACAGAAGCAGAGGTGTCAAAGTGGCGCAGTTGGAAGAGACCTGGGTTCAATCCTGACCCGGGTGTTGTCCAGGTGGAGTTTGCACGTTATCCCTGTGAGTGACTGAGCTCCCTGCAGTTTCTGTAGGCATGTGGGTTGGTAGTTAATTGGCCCTATGTTGTAGCCAAATAGTAGAGTTCAAAGCAAATTTATAGAGGAGTTCAAAGCAAATTTATTATCCAAGTGTAGATATGGGTCAACATCTATTACCCTGAGAGTCATTTTCTTGAGGGTATACTCAATAACTGTAATAACCAATATGCAAAAGACAACACACTATACAAATACAAAACAAGAAAAGTAGTAGTAATAAAAAATAAATAAATAAGCAATTATTATCAAAAAATTGAGTTGTAGAGTCCTTAAAAGTGAGTCCATAGTTGTTGAGAATGTGGGGAGAACAAAACAGATTAATTTAAGATTAGGCTAACGTCACCATGGACAGAATGGGCCAAATGGCCTGTCTTGAGCCACTCCATGACTCTATGACTCGAGGTGTGCCTACTTCAGATGAAGGATAGATGATTAATATGGTCTGCCCTCCAGAGTTGGTTGAGTGTAATTTGAGCCTTGAGGGTGGTGAGACGGGTCAGGGACTGGATGCTGATATTGGTTTACCTACCCTGTCAATTGATCTGGAGTACTCTGGGGAGACAGTATCGATGTCAGAGTCTTGAGATTTATCTATGAGGAAAGGAACTAGGAGAATGAATATGAACTTGAAAATCACTGGACATCACCTTGTGTGTGGTTAACAATGTAAAGAATTAATTGGCTTTGGTTTAGAAATGCTTAATGCTTTCATCAAGGAGTCAGTGTCCAACAACCAATGCAACATAACACATGTCAAATGCTGGAGGAACTCAGCAGATCAGGCAGCATCTATAGAGGAGAATAAAGTCAACATTTCAGGCAGAGACCCTTCATCAAGACTGGAAAGGAAGGGGCCAGAAGTCAGATAGGAATGTGGAGGAAGGAGATGGAGTACAAGCTAGCAGATGATAGGTGAGATGAGGTGAGGGGGAAGGTTGTTAGGCAATAGAGGGACAATGAAGTAAGAAGCTGGGAGGGGTCAGGTGGAAGAGTAAATTAACACAAAAATTGACTTCAATGTTTGAAAAGGTTCAGTGGCAGGCTGAGGTACTCTCCTGCTTCAAGCAGATTTCAATTATACCAATGTTTCAGAAGAATGTGGTAACCTGCCTCGATGACAGTTGTCAAGTGGCATATACAGTACATCCACTATAATGAAGTGTTTTGAGAGGTTGGTGACTATCCCAACAAGTCTACAACAAAAGACATGTCATTAGCTCTTCAGTCAACGCTGGAGTATCTGGACAGCAAAGGTGCGTACATCAGGATGCTCTTTATTGACTACAGCTTAGCATTAAATAGCATCATCCCCTCAAACAAATCAATAAACTTCAAGACCTTGGCCTCAATACCCCCTTGTGAAATTGATCCTGGATTTCTTCACTTGCAGACCCCAGTCATTTCAGACTGGCAACATATCCTCTACAATCTCCATCAGTATAGGTGCACCACAAGGCTGTGTGCTTAACCCTCTGCTCTATTCACTTTATACTTATGATTGTGTGGCTAAGCATAGCTCCAATGCCATATTCAAGTTTGCTGATGACACCACTGTTGATGGCCAAATCAAAGGTGGTGATGAATCAGAATATAAGAGGGAGACTGAAAATCTGACAGAGTTTTGCCACAACAACAACCTCTCACTCAACGTCAGCAAGATCAAGGAGCTGATTATTGACCAGGAGGAGGAAGCAAGAGGCCCATGAGCCAGTCCTCGTCAGGGGATCAGAGGTAGAGAGGGTCAGCAACTTTAAGTTCCTCAGAAGATCTGTCCTGGGCCCAGTGTGTAAGTACCATGGTGAAGAAAGCACAGCAGTTCTTCTACTTCCTCAGATGTTTGTGAAGATTAGGCATGACGGTTAGAACTTTGACAAACTTCTACAGATGCATGCTGGAGAGTATGGTGACTGGCTGCATCACAGCCTGGTATGGAAACACCAATGTCCTTAAATGGAAACTCCTGCAAAAAGAAGGAGACATGGCCCAGTCCATCAAAGATGAAGCCTTCCCCACTATTGAGCACACCTACATGGAGTGCTGTCGCAAGAAAGTACCATCCAGCATCAAGTACTCCTACCATCTAGGCCATGCTCTCATCTCACTGCTGCCAACAGGAAGAAACTACTGGAGCTTTAGGGCTCACACCACCTGGTCCAGGAACAGTTATTGCCCCTCAGCCTTCAGGTTCTTGAATCAGAGGGGATAACTTTACTCCCCTTCACTCGCCCCATCACTGAACTGTCCCCACATCTTTCAAAGACTCTTCATCTCATGTTCTCAATATTAATTGCTTATTTATTATTATGCTTTTCTCTTGTGTGTTTTCACAGTTGTCTTTTCCACGCTGGTTGTTGGTCTTTCCTGTTGGGTGTAGTCTTTCATTGATTTTATTGTGTTTCTTCGATTTACCAAGATTACCTGCAAGAAAACAAATCTCAGGATTGTATATGGTGACGCAGATGTACCTTGATAATAAATTTACTTTGAACTTTAAAATTGAAGCCAAAGTCAAATTCGAGTTTATTGTCAAGTGCACAAATAGGAGCAGACGGTTGGTGTTTGAAAAAATGGGTGGTTTATTGAAACTGGTGTGCAGCAAGACAGCAGTCAAAGTGAATCTACCTGAGCATGAATTTGGTACAGCTTTTACATCCTCGGCTGACAAGATTACACAGGAACTAAATTAACAGTGAAACTAGATTTTGACAGCAAGTGGTGCTTATAGAAAGAATTAATTAAGTATTGATAACAAAATAAAATGATTATCCACAATTCTAATTTAGTTAACAGCAAATCCAATTTTCTAATCCAACAATGGGTGCACGCTATAACATACGTAATTAATGGAGTTGCTCAAATTTGGGTGTTGTCACTGCTGCATGCCATGTCCCCACTTTTGTCTGTGCTTCCCTGTTACCACATTAGCACAATCCACTCTCCTGTTTACCAGTTATTAGCCCTCAGCAGCTTGGAGTCCAGCAGAACGGAACAAAGACGGAGGTAGTGTGACATTGGGATGTAGCACAAAGATCGAAAATCGATAAGATACAGAGTACAAGTATTCTGTGCAATGTGAATAACTTCACTCACCTCAGCACTGAACTGACCACTGAACACACCCATGAACTCTTCAACTCATGATCAGAGTATTACTTACTTATTTATTCACTTACTTATTATTGCTTTTGTACAAAGGTTTGTATTTGCACTCTTACTGATACGTCTTTGGAGTGTGGGAGGAAACCTGAGCATTCAGAGGAAACCCACATGGTCACGGGTGGGTGGGGACATACAAACTCCTTACAGACGGAGCCGGAATTGAACTCTGATGCCTTGAGCTGTGATAGTGTTGCACTAACTCCTATGCTACCATGTTGCCCCAAACATCTCTAGCCATCTTAGTGTGATATTCTGTTCAGGTTGTTTTATGTCAGAATTATGCAGGCAGATGGGGCCATCTTGGTGGGCACCATGCTCAGCATGGACAAGATGGGATGAAGGGCTTTCTTTCTGCACTGTATTTCGCTAGGCAAGGGCTTGAGATGTCCATTTAAGTATGCCCTGAGCAAGATGTTCTTTACAACGCCAAAATAAATTCTTTTTGCAAGAGAACATGAAGTATCTTATACTGCCATTCTAGATTCATGAAAAGCTTCAGTGCTTCACCTTGGACCTGTTGCCATGGGAACGTATTATGAACAGCACCTGGTCGCTGTGCCATTTTCTAAAATCCCTATTTTATTGATTTTTTTCTTCCCTGTTTGTTTTGAAAGAAGAACAAATGAAAAGAAGATTACAAACTCTTCCTCACTTGCCTACACATCAGCTCCGGCTCTCCAATCTGTTGGGCAGTTGAAACTTTCATATGTACCGAAGGTTTCCAATCACACGATCTCCAACCAGTGTCACCGTATCGCATGTACAGTACTGTGCAAAAAATTTAGGCACATTACATTTTTTATATGGCATGGCTGTCAACATCATCGAGGCTGCGTGGGATTATCTGGAGAGACAGAAGCAAGCGAGGCAGCCAAAGTCTGCAGAAGAATGGTGGCAAGTTCTCCAAGATGCTTGGAACAACCTACCAGCCGAATTTCTTATTAAACTGCACGGCAGTGTTCCTAAGAGAATTGATGCAGTTTTAGAGGCAAAGAGTGGTCACACCAAATATTGATTTGATTTTGTTTTTTGCTGTTTATTGCTTTTTATAGTATTTTTTAATATTTGGAAACTTTATATTTCATTATTTATCTTCATTTTACAGCATTTTTTTCTATGTACCTAAGACTGCATATGTTACAGATCATTTACTAATCAAGCTATGGCCTTCCGGTTGGAGAGCTGTGACTTCGTGTTATTCAGTGACATAAGAGAGTGCAGATACTGGAAATTGAGAGCAACAAACAAACCACTGGAAGAACTCAGCGGGTCAGGCAGCATCTGCGGAAGGAAATGGACTGTGAATGTTTTGTTTCATCTGGGCTGATAATACAGGGGAGATGGTCAATTGAAGGAGTGAGGGGGAAAGGGTGGAGCAACGACTGGGCCCATGTCCAGGCAATAGGTGGATGCAGGTGAGGAAGGATGATGGGCAGGTGGAGGGACACACAGTATAGAAACAGATCCTTCAGCCCATCTCTCCCACTTAGCCCTCAATTTTTCTTTCATCCATGTGCCTATCTAAGAGTCTCTTAAATGTCACTAATGTACCTGCCTCCATCACTAGCCCTGACATGCGTTCCACCCACGGTGTAAAAGCTATCTCTGACATCCACCCTATAATTTCCTCCAAACACCGCCAAGTTATGCCCCATAGAATTAGCCATTTCCATCCTAGGAAAAAGTCTCTGGCTGTCCACTCAGTCTATGCCTCTTATCATCCTGTACGCCTCTATCAGGTCAACTCTCAACCTCTTTCACTCCAAAGAGAAAAGCCCAAGCTTGCTCAGCCTAAGAGGCACTCTCTAATCCAGACAGCATCCTGGTGAGTCTCCTATCCAACCCCTTTAACTGTATTTACATTGTAAATTATGTTCACCTATTCCATATCCAGATTGTTACTTCTAGATTTGTTATTTTTTGTACAGTGCTTTATTCTTTCTGATTGTGGAATGTTGTTGCTTTTTGTCACAAGTCATGCCAGCACACTACAGTAAATTCCTAAATACATGTAAATAACGTTGATGTTTGATCCTTAATCCTAAAGCTTCCACTATTTCTGTGACAAGGCAATCAGAACTCAACACAATATTCCAAGATAGAACATTGCCTTTAATTGCACAAGAATGAGCTCATGTTTTCTACTCCATTATACTGACATGTGACATGCCTAATCTTTAATTACATTTTAAGAAAAATATAAGAGCACTAAACCATCTATTTTAGCACATATGCCAGCCACTTTAGACAGTTTCTTCTGTTCTCTGATTATACGTGATTTAACTGTATAACAGCTAATAATGAACTGGGACAGAGTTTGTTAATTAAAGGGTTAGATACAGTTCATTGCGGAACTGATGATTATTACCAGACGAGGCAATTAGATTACTTGGGAAAATTTAATACTCTTTGTGGCCACTTTATTAGGTACCTCCTGCCATAGTAAAGTGTCCACTGAGTGTACGTTCATGGTCTTCTGCTGCTGTTGCCAATCCACATCAGGGTTCAACGTGCTGTGTGTTCAGAGGTTCTCTTCTGCACACTGCTGTTGTAGTGTGTGGTTATTTACTGTTGCTTGAATCAGTCTGGCGATTCTCCTCTGACCTCTTATTAACAAGCTCACTGCATGTTTTTGTTTTTGTTTTTTTCCATCATTCCCTGTAAACTCTAGAGACTGCTGTGTGTGAAAATCCCAGGAGATCAGCAGCTTCTGAGATACTCTAATCACCCCATCTGGCATCAACAATCATTCCATGGCCAAAGACACTCAGATCACATTCTTCCCCATTCTGATGTTTAATCTGAACAACAACTGAACCTCTTGACCATGTCTGCATGCTTTTATGCATTAGGTTGCTGCCACATGATTGGCTGATGAGATATTTGCATTACTGAGCAGGCGTACAGGTGTACTTCATAAAGTGGCCACCGAATCTACTTTGTAAACTGCTGGGCAGAGGCGATAAAGGTCAAAGGTGAACAACGATGCTCTCCGCCAGCTAGCAGATTGTCTGTTGTATCTTGTTTCTTTTTCCAAACCCTTTGATTTTAAGGATCGCTGATATTTATGAACTCTATAGTGACGTGAGGAAGACCAGAAAGACGTGGAAGATAGGAGCAAGTTCTTCCAATCTGGAGAGCATTTTGCCTGAAATGTGATGGGAATAGATACAGTCATTAATTTTAAAAGATAATTGGATCATGACCTGAAGTTCATGTTCAAATTCAAGTTCCTGTTCAAGCTTACTACACATTTCTCTACACATGTATACAGCTTAATGAAACATTGCTGTTCTGGAGCCAAGGTGAAAAACACAGTACATATATCACACAATTAATGTACAAGCAGCGTTTAATGGTTCTGGGCCTGTACTTGCTTGAGTTTAGAAGAATGAGCCATCAAGCCATCAGACTCCTCAATACTAAACTACGTAAAAAAAAAACACAAAAGCTACACTAGGTCGGTAGTCTAGTGTAGTTTTTGTGTTTTTTTTTTACGTAGTTTAGTGTAGTTTTTGTATTGTTTTATGTAGCACCATGGTCCTGGAGAATGTTGTCTCATTTTTATTATGTTCTGTACCAGCAGTTATGGTTGAAATGACAATTAAAAGTGACTTGACTTGACTTGATGAGAGGAGATCTCATTGAAACCTACCAAATATTGAAAGGCCTAGATAGAGCAGATGTGGAGAGGATGGTTCCTTTGGTACGCATGTCCAGGACCAGAAGGCACAGCCTCAGAATACAAGGGTGTCCCTTTAGAACAGAGATGAGGTTGAATTTCTTTAGACAGAGTGTGGTGAATCTGTTGAATTCATTGCCACAGACAGCTACGGAGGACAAGTCATTGGGTAAATTTAAAGCGGTTCTGAATTAGTAAGGACATGGGAAGAAGGCAAGGAAAGGAATAATAAATTAGCCATGAGGGAATGGCAGAGCAGTTGATAGGCCAAGTGGCCTAATTTTGCTTCAGTGTCTTATGGTCACAAAGCACATACAGTTACCATCCAGTACACACAGTCACCAGATAATATCAGCCCAAGTCCCTGAGTGACATGGTCTGGAGATTGACAGGTTGACATGAAGTATGAGGTGCATGTTTATGTAAGACAGGATAATGTTACTGGCAATATTCGAATTAAAATCAAGCAGTAGTATAAATATGTGAGACAGCAGCAACGAAAGATGAAAATATGACCAGTTGATCAGCGAGGGTGTACGTGTGTGCTGGGTGTTAGGAGTTCTGTCAGCCTGGGGGAAGAAGCTGTCATCCAGCCTGACAGTTCTGGTACCTGAAAAGGAATATGTATTGTAGATCCATGATGAAAGGGCAGTGGGAGTGGAACTAATGGGCAAAGTCTATTAAAGCTGAGATGAATCTTCTGTGCTTTTGTTTCCCGATAAGGTTATGGATAACGTTTCCATAAACAATTCCATGGCACTGTTAGAAGTTCTGTTTGAAGATGGAAGTTGTGTTATCTCATCCAACATTTCTCCCTCCTCCAAACCCAACAAATATACATTCTGCTCTTCATTTGTCTCACTGCATGCCTTGTCAAGGAGCAACTTGTTGCTTTGTTTAGTGACGTTCCGAAGAACATAAGAACAGCAATGCCCTTGAATGAAAGGGTCTATAAAAGCTACAAGTCCATCACAAGTAAAGCCCTTCCCACCACTGAGTAGATCTACAAGGAGTGCTGCTGCAAGAAGGCAGCATCCATATTCAAGGATCCCACCAACCGGGCCCTACTCTCTTGTCAATACTACCATCGGGCAGGAGGGACAGGAGCCTTCGATCCCACACCACCAGGTACAGGAATTGTTATTACCCTACAACCAGCACGGATAACTTCACTCACCCCAGCACTGAACTCATTCCATAGACTATGGACTCACTTTCAAGGGCACTACAACACATGTTCTCAATATTATTTATTATTTTGTTTTTCTTTTTATATTTGCACAACTAGCTTGGCTTTGTGCTGGGCAAGTCATGTCTTACTAATGTGACAGATTTCTGACAAGGCGATGAAGATGATTGATGAAATTGGAGGTGTGCATGTCGTTTACATGGAGTTTGGTAAACTGTTTGACAAGTTCCCTCATGGGAGGCTCATCCCGATTATGTAGGTTGGGGGTGTTGTGGATAGTGTGGAGGACTGTCAGAGGTTACAGCGGGACATTGATAGGATGCAAAACTGGGCTGAGAAGTGGCAGATGGAGTTCAACCCAGATAAGTGTGAAGTGGTTCATTTTGGTAGGTCAAATATGATGGCAGAATATAGTATTAATGGTAAGACTCTTGGCAGTGTGGAGGATCAGAGGGATCTTGGGGTCCAAGTCCATAGGGCACTCAAAGCAGCTGCACAGGTTGACTCTGTGGTTAAGAAGGCATACGGTGCATTGGCCTTCATCAATCATGGAATTGAGTTTAGGAGCCGAGAGGTAATTTACAGCTATATAGGACCCTGATCAGACCCCACTTGGAGTACCATGCTCATTTCTGATTACCCCTCTACAAGAAAGATGTGGAAACCATAGAAAGGGTGCAGAGGAGATTTACGAGGATGTTGCCTGGATTGGGGAGTATGCCTTATGAGAATAAGTTGAGTGAACTCGGCCTTTTCTCCTTGGAGTGCCGGAGGATGAGAGATGACACGATAGAGGTGAATAAGATGATGAGAGGCATTGATTGTATGGATAGTCAGAGGCTTTTTCCCAGGGCAGAAATTGCTGACACTAGAGGAAAACGCAAACAGGAATTCTGCAGATGCTGGAAGTTCAAGCAACACACATCAAAGTTGCTGGTGAACGCAGCAGGCCAGGCAGCATCTGTAGGAAGAGGTGCAGTCGACGTCCTGACGAAGGGTCTCGGCCTGAAACGTCGACTGCACCTCTTCCTACGGATGCTGCCTGGCCTGCTGCGTTCACCAGCAACTTTGATGTGTGTTGCTAACACTAGAGGACACAGTTTTAAGGTGTTTGGAAGTAGGTACGGAGGGGATGTCAGGGGTAAGTTTTTTATGTAGAGTGGTGAGTGCGTGGAATGGGCTGCTGGCAACGGTGGTGGAGGTGGATAAGATGGGGTCTTTTAAGAGGCTCCTGGACTGGGACATGGAATTCAGAGGGCTATGGGTAACCCTGGGAAATTTCTAAGGTAAGCACATGTTCGGCACAGCTTTGTGGGCTGAAGGGCCTGTATTGTGCTGTAGGTTTTCTAAGTTTCTATGTTTCTAAGATGCAAGGGATCTATGGTGAACTGGCCATTTGGATTCAGTTTGGTTTGCCCATAGAAGACAGAGGTTATTCGTCAAAGGGACTTATTCCAGCTAGAGGTCTGCGATGAGTGGTGTTCCACAGGGATCAATACTGGAACCTCGCTGTTTGTGATGTATATAGAGTGGATTCCATTAATTGGGGCACATCTAACCCAGTACCTTTAGCAGTTCAGCAAGTGCCCCAATTAGCTGAAGTTTTTAACAAATTATGAGTAGCATACTTAAATGAAATACAGAACAAGTTCAAACACGGTCAATACTGCTGGTAGTTGTCTATTGTACCTGACGATGACAGGAAGCCTGTGTGGTAGAGATTTTAAAATAGGACAGCTATTGCACTGGAGCAGTTCCACTCTCTTGACCTCGGAGGTCCAGGTGCAGTGGGACAAGCAGACGTCACAACTGGGGTCTTCCTTGGTTGTGCTGGATGACCTTGACTTCATCCTTGCCTCGTCGTGCCCTTCGTTTCCCATGTAGCATTGCAAAACGGCCTTCCAGGCAGCACAGTTCCTCCCACATCCGCGGGTTCGTCGGCTTATTGGTCACGCAGGTGTGATTGGACAGCACAGGCTCATCGGGTCGAAGGGCCTGTTACTGTGCGGTATCTCTGAATGCTGGAAATGAATGATTTTCAAAGGCCAGAAGTATGTTAAAAGTTTTTCTTGCAGCTTAACTTTCTTTATGCAGCTTGTACAATGTTTGTGTGTAAATGTTCAGCAGGTTTTCAGTCATTTGTATTATCGCTGATTCTCTCTTCTTTGTAGTTTCTTTGTCTGCAGCCTGTGTCTCAGCAACTAAATCAAACCATCTCATCGGCTCTTCTGATCAATGGAATTCTTTTATCTCTCTAATTCGAGACCGTTTTCAGCATAAGACAATCACGACTTTTCTGTTGTTTGCCTGTCTTTGTTCTTCTTTCCTTGGTTCTTGCACACTTACAGAAGACTGGGTAGCTTGCTGCTATTTCTTTGCAATAAAGTGGTTGTAACCGCGGGCTTTGCATCCCTTTCTTGACTTTTGGAAGGACTTTTCTGGACAAAGTCATCTCCAGGTCACAGCTGGAAGGTCACGAATTGGCGAAAGACGCCCTTTAGTCTGTCCAAGCCTACTTGTTCCTCCGGCCAGGGAGTACAGCCGACTGGCACTTTGCAGGCAGTAGGAGTACATGCTGAGGGGTTGAGGGAAGCACTGATGATCACTGTAGCCAATACAAAGGCTCTTTTGGGAAGGGTCATAATCAATATCCCTTGCCAGACATCGAGGAACTGAGCCTGGTGGGTAAGCTAATAGAAAATGGGGGAGAAATGTGCTAACACTAAATGTATTACCCTTGTTCTTACCAACTACAAATAAAACAAATGTAATTATTTAGCTGCTTGTGATAAGGGCCCATTCTTTCATTATGTTCCATACCATCTGATGTGGGCGATCATGGTCTTTCCATGAACCATGAGTGTTCTTGGCAAATTTTTCTGCACAGTGGTTTGCCATTGCCTTCTTCTGGTCAGTGTCTTTACAAGAGGAACTCAGCAGGTCGGGCAGCATCCGTGGAGAAGATCGGTTGACGTTTCGGGCCAGAACCCTTCGCCAGGACCCCAGCATCTGCAGATTATTTTTTGTCTTTACAAGACGGGTGACCCCAGCCATTATCAATACTCTTCAGAGATTATAGGCCTGGCGTCAGTGGTCGCATAACCAGGAGCTGTGATATGCACCAGCTACTCGTACGACCGTCCACCACCTGCTCCCATGGCTACATGTGACCCTGATCGGGGAAGGGGGGTAAGCAAGTGTTACACCCTGCCCAAGGGTGACCTGTAGGCTAGCAGAGGGAAGGAGCACCTTACACCTCTTTTGGTAGAGACGTTTCTCCATCTTGCCACCCAAGGGTTACAGGAATGAAAACGGGGCCGACACCGTTATTCAGATTTGTCATAACTTTATGAATGGCACAACCTAACCTGCTGGAGGTACTGGAGAAAGCAACACACAAAGGAGCAGGAAGAACTCAGTGGGTCAGACAGCATCTATGGAGGAAAATGGACAGTTGAAGTTTCGGGTCTACACACTTCAACAGACAGATCTGCTCTTCCTTTTGCTCATCCACAGCAGTTCAAACTCAGCAGGAGCCCACACTGAGTAATGTGGGGGTGATGCGTCAAACTGACCTCTCCAGCCAATCCCATGGGATCACTGCCTGGCAAACCCAGTGAGGAGTGAAGTGTCAAAGATCCACACGTCCTCCCAAAACAACCTGAACTGACATCATCGATTGTTGTCACATCTGGATCAGAATCAGAATCAGGTTTAGCATCCTTGACATACGCTGTGAAATTGTTTTACATCAGCAGTACAGTGCAACATGTAAAAAATGCTATAAATTACAATTAGAAATATACATAAACATTAAGTAAGTAGCGCAAATAGAGAGTAAAAGTTAGTAAGGTAGCGTTAATAAGTATTGTCCATTTAGAAATCTGTTGGCGGAGGGGAAGAAGCTGTTCCTGAAACATTGAGTATGTGTCTTCAGGCTCCTGTACTTCCTCCTTGATGGTAACAATATGAAGATGGCATGTCCTGGATGATTGGGTTTCTTTATGATGGATGCTGCCTTTTTGAAGTAACACTGAAGACGGCCTTGATGCTGGGGAGGCTGGAGAGTATACAACCCTCTACAGTTTTTTCCAAGCTTCTGCAGTGGCCCCTCCATACCAAAGGTTGATTCCAGAGATGAGAGGATTAGACTATGAGGAGAGATTGTGTCACCTGGGACTGTACTTGCTGGATTCTGAAGAATAAGAGGAGATCTTATAGTAACATATAAAATTATGAAAGGGGTAGATAAGATAGAGGCAGGAAAGTTGTTTTCACTGGTAGATGAGACTAGAACCAGGGGACATAGCCTCAAGATTCAGGGGAGTAGGCTTAAGACGGAGATGAGGAGGAACTGCTTTTCCTAGAAAGTGGTGAATCTGACCAATGAAGCAGTGGAGGCTACCTCAGTAAATATATTTAAGACAAGGTTGGATAGATTTTTGCATAGTAGTGGAAATTAAGGGTTATGGGGAAAAGGCAGGTAGGTGGAGATGAGTCCATGGTCAGATTGGCCATGGTCTTATTGAATGGCGGAGCAGGTTCGACAGGCTAGATGGCCTACTCCTGCTTTTATTTCTTATGTTCTTATCTCTGCAGTACATCTGTAGAAATCTGTTAGAATCGTTGGTGACATACCAAATCTCCTCAAAATCCTAATGAAATATAGCCACTGATGAGCCTTCTTCGTAATTGCATCAATATGTTGGGCCTAGGATGGACCTACAGAGGTGTTGACACCCAGGAGCTTAAAGCTGTTCACCCTTTCCACTGCTGGCCCTTCGCTGAGAACTGGTGTGTGTGCCCTCGACACTGAATAAGTAAGTGTCGGAAAGGTTAATGATGAACTAAAGCCTGATCAACCATTCACCCGAGGCAGGTCTCTTGTCCACTGGGACATGGTCCAGATGAACAGATTGGGCAGCAGGTGGAGAGCCCGACGACTTTTGGGACCCAGCTGAGTAATGCATTCAGTTCCTTTCAACAGCAAAAAGAAATGCAAGCATACAGTTGGTGCAACACTGCTGCGTGGGTTCCTGTGCTCTAATGTACACGGTGCCCAGTGAGGGTCTAATTAACACGTGAGAGAGTGTTGGAAATGGAAGCACTGAGAATAGACGTCACCATCCCAATCTGTAATGTCAATCATGTATTAGTGGGTAGGACAAAACCTTGAGGGGTCTGTATTATTATAGTAAGGTCTACACAGAAACAAGACAAATTGACATAGTCATCGCAAGTGGAAGAGCTTCAGTGTTAACTTGGAAATCTGACAGAATGTATTCGTGGTTATACTCAGGTGCTGTGTCAGGAACATTACTGCAGGTAATGGTGCCACACAGTAATTCCAAAGTTGAGAGGATTTTTTTACCAGTGAGGTATTAGTAGTACATACTGTAGATACCCTCTGTGGCCACTTTAAGAGGTACACCTATACACCTGCTCGTTAATGCAAATGTCTAGTCAGCCAATCACATGGCAGCAACTCAATGCGTAAAAGCATGCAGACGTGGTCAAGAGGTTCAGTTGTTGCTCAGACCAAACATCAGAATAGGGAAGAAATGTGATCTAAGTGACTTTGGCTGTGGAATGATTGTTGGTGCCAGACAGGGCGGTTTGAATATCTCAGAAACTTCTGATGTTCTAGGATTTTCATGCACAACAGTCTCTGTAGTTTACAGAGAATGGTGTGAAAAGCAGAAAGCGTCCAGTGAGTGGCAGTTCTGTGGGGGGAAATGCCTTTTTCAATGAGGAGAATGGTCAGACTGGTTCAAGCTGACAGGAAGGCGACAGTAAAAATAAACATGTGTTACAACAGTGGTGTGCAGAAGAGCATATCTGAATGCTCAACATGTCAAACCTTGAAGTGGATAGGCTACAGCAGCAGAAGACAGTGAACATACACTCAGTGGCCTCTTTATTAGGCACAAGAGGTGTGGGATTATGAAATCAATAGAGGGATATGATTGATATAATGGATGTTAGAGGTAGGGTTTCTTTTACACAGGGAATAGTGGGTGCATGGATCGGACTGGCAGAAATGGTGGTAGAGGTAGATACATTAGGGGCATTTGGAGACTCATATGGGCACATGGATGAGAGAAAAATGGAGGACGATGGCAGAGTGGGTTAAAATGTCAGCACAACATAGTGCGCCAAAGAGCCTGTAGTGTGCTGTACTCTTCTATGCTCTAAATTCAGTTTTCACTTTAGACCAATGTCCTCTAGTTTTAGATGTTCTCAGCTTGGGAAAAATGATTTTTACTGTCACCCTTTCCATTCCGAATCAGAATCAGGTTTATTTTTGTTGTTTTGCAGCAGCAGTGCATCACATGATGTAAATATTATGTTACAAAAGATAAAGTAATTGTGTCAAAGAGGTAGTGTTCATGAACCATTCAGAAATCTGGTGCTGGAAGGTAAGAACCTGTTCCTAAAGCTTTGAGGGTCTCTCACTCCGGGGAAATTTAACTCAGCCTATCCAGTCTCTAAAGCTTTGAGAGTCTCTCACTCCAGGGAATGTAAACCCAGCCTATCCAGTGCCTAAAGATTTGAGGGTCTCTCACTCTGTGGAAAATTAACTCAGCCTATCCACTCTCTCCTTTCAATTAATTCAGCGAACATCCTGATGAAACCACAAACAAACATCAGGAGGAGCTCAGGTGGTTAGGCAGCAACCGTGGAGGGAAATGGACAGTTGCTGATTCGGGTCAAGATCCTTAATCTGGACTGAAGAGCAAAGGGGAGATGTCAGTGCAGTTAAAGGGTCTCGACCCAAAATATCAACCACCCATCATTTGACAAGCATCACAAGAGTTTATCTGTCTCTGTTTTCTCATCTCTTTAGGCTCAGGATTTAAGTTTGTTGTCATGGGCACACATACCCAGGCTATAACTTCCATAACAATTAACTTTCTGTAGCAGCATCAGCACGGTACATTACAAATATGACAAACACAAATTATAGGTAACTTAGCTGACAGTGTGGAAGTTGTGGCAAAGCAAGGGTTAACAGAATGTCCAGGTAAAGATGTACTGCCGATAGAGTGCAGACAGCCCAGGCAAGAAAGGTCTTTGTAAAGCCGTTTCCCTTTGCACAACAGCAAACTGGAGCCACTTGGTTAACTGAAACAAGGTAAAAATATAACAGGAGGATCTGAGTCAAACACACCAGCTAAGGGACAATTACTTTACTAACTTCAAAGTAACGGATGTTAGCTTCTAGTTTCTATTGACTTTTAACAACTGCATTGTGAATAGTGATTAATCTTTGCAAGCAAGGAATCTGAGCAAATGGTCAATTCAATACAAAAGTTCAAAGTTCGAAATTAAAAGTAAATTTATTATCAAAGTACATATATGTCACTATATACAATCCTGAGATTCATTTTCTTGCAGGCATACTCAATAAATTCATAATAGAATAATAATCATAATAGAATCAATTAAAGACTGCACCAACTTGGGGGTTCAACCAGTGTGTAAAAGATAACAAACTGCACAAATACACCAAGAACGAAATAGCAATAATAAATAAATAAACAACAAATATCGAGAACATGAAATGAAGAGTCCTTAAAAATGGGTCTATAGGTTGAGGGAACATTTCAATGATGGGGCAAGTGTTGTTGAGTGAGTTTACCCCTTTGGTTCAAGAGCCTGATGGTTGAGCGGTAATGACTATTTCTGAGCCTGTTGGTGTGAGTCCTGAGGCTCCTGTACCTTTTTCCTGATAGTAGCAGTGAGAAAAGAGCATGGCCTGGTTGGTGGGGGTCACTGATGATGGATATTGCTTTGTTGCAACAATATTTTGTGTAGATGTGCTCAGTGGTGGAGAGGGCTTTACCCATGGTGGACTGGGCCATATCTATCCAAGGCTGTGAGTCAGCCAGTCAATATACTGTCCACCACACACCTAAAGAAGTTTGTCAAATCTTTAGATGTTATGCCAAATCTTCGCAAACTCCTAATGAAGCAGAGGCTTTCTTCATGATGCTGGGCTGAGGACAGGTCCTCTGAAATGATAACACAGCGGAATTTAAAGTTGCTGACTCTCTCCACCTCTGATCCCCTGATGAGGACTGGCTCACGGACATCTGCTTTCCTCCTCCTGAAGTCAATAATCAGCTCCTTGGTTTTGCTGACGTCAAGTTGTTACTGTGACACCACTCAGCCAGATTTTCAATGTCCCCCCTATAATATGATTTAGCCAATGACTGTGGTGGCATCAGCAGACTTGAATATGGCATTGGAGCTGTGCTTGGCCCCACAGTCATAAGTATAAAGAGAGTAGATCAGCGGGCTAAACACACAGCTTGTGTACTGATTGAGATTGAGGAGGAGATGTTGTTGTGAATCTGAACTGACTCGGGTCTGCAAGTGAGGAAATCAAGAATCCAATTGCACAAGGAGATATTGAGGCCCAGGTCTTGGAGCTTTTTGATTGGTTTTGAGGGGATGATGGCATTGAATGCTGAGTGGTAGTCAATAAAGAACATCCTGATGTGTGCACCTTTGCTGTCCAGATGTTCCCGGGTTCAGTGAAGAGCTAATGAGATGGTATCGCTGTGGGCCTATTTCTTCAGTAGGCAAATTGGAGAAGATCCAAGTCACTTCTCAGGCAGGAGTTGATACGTTTCATCACCAACCTTAACACATCTCTCTATGCCAACATGGCTCCAGACCCCCGCTGTACAAAGGGAAGTTATACTCTTCAAAGACCTTTCTTGCCTGAACATTGTCTTGTTGCAACTCCCACAGCAGCAGCGTTACAGGCACATAGGTACAGACAACCGTCAGAATATAAATTATGCAAGACAGTGAAGAGAGACAGGGAGAGAAAAAAGTCCATGCAAAAACAAGACTTAGTCCAGCATCTCATCTATTGCTCCAGATTCCAGTCTCTGCATTCTCTTTTTCTAACTCTTGATGAATCTCCTCTGCACTCTCTCCAGCACAACCACATCCTTCCGCTAAAGTAACACACACAAAATGTTGGAGGAAATTGGCAGGTCTGGCAGCATCTATGGGGAGGAATAAACTACAGACGTTTTGGACCAACATCCTTCATCAAGATGATTTCCCACATCTGCAGAACCTCTTGTGTTTATGATTTGCTTCCTATACTGTGGTGAGCAGAATTGCACACAGGTACACCAAGTACCTTCTCAATGGCTTTTTAAAAGTCTAAATAAGACTTTTAGAATCTATAGAATAATAGAATCTGTAGAATTCTATTATTTACCCTCTGTTACCTCTTCAAAAGGTTAATCAGACAAGATTTTGAAATCCATTATTTTAAGTCCTCAAATCAAATCCATCCACATTCATCGACATGCTGTTGCTTCTTTAAATTTCTAGAATTTTCTGTCTATGCCTTGAAACATTTTCTGTTGTTTTGTACTTCTTGGCTTATCATGTTTCACTGCAAATGAGTGGAGAACAGACATGGAAACCACACAAAGTGCATAATAAACATAGATCTCACCTCTTGACACTTATTTAATAACTATGTAGTCTTTGGCTTGAACAAAAGGCTTGAGTCTGGAGATTAGCGGCTGTTACCATGAATGTTAATTGCTACCGGCACTGACAATGGGGTTTTCTTTGATTAGGATCCCAAATCTTTGCATTTATTCATCCTGTGCCCTTGGACTGGGAATTTTAGAATATTAGATATTATTTATTGCAAATATTATTGCAGGAAGCAGGTCTGACTTGATTCTAAGGCTGTGCACGTGACTGGCAGTGAATTGTTGAATAGGTGAAAGCCTCCATCAACAGAGTAACCCTTTTTGTTCCAACCTGGCCAAATCGTTCTGAATGTGATCCCACCGACAATCACTTCTTTGCCCCCTCCTCCCTTTCTGCTTTGCTCAAGGTTCATGCTCTGCCACTCTCTGGTCTTGTCATACCTCCCCCTTCCTCTAGGAGATGCAACACCTGTTCCCCAACCTCAACATTCACTGCTTACCACCATCCTGCAACCTATACAGCCCTTCCAGGTGAACCCGAATCAGAATCAGTTTATTATCAGTGACGTATGTCGTGAAATTTGTTGTTTTGTGGCAGCAGTACAGTGCAACACATAAAAAGTTACTGTAAGTTACAATAACAGAATGATGAAGATAGAGAGATAGATAGAACTTTGAGCTAGACAGATAGATAGATTAATAGGTAGATACATTAGATAGATAAATAGATAGATAGATAGATAGAGGAAAAGAGAAATAGCAAGTTAGTGTTTATGGATTCAGAAATCTGATGGTGGAGGGGAAGAAACTGTTCTTAAAATGTTGAATGTCTTCAGGCTCCTGTACTTCCTCCTCGATGGTAATAATGAGTAGAGGGTCCTTAATGATGGCTGTCACCTTCTCGAGGTATCATATTTTGAAGATGCCCTCAATGGTGTGGAGGCCAGTGGCCAAGATGGAGCCGGCTGAATCTTCAACCCTCTACAACCTCTTTCAATCCTGTGTATTGAAGCCTCCATAGCAGGCAGTGATACAACCAGTCAGAGTGCATCTGTACATCTGTAGAAATTTGCTTGAGTCTTTGGTGACATACCAAATCTCCTGAAACTCTTAATAAAGTATAGCCACTGGCGTGCCATCTTCATGACCGGATCAAAACGTTGCATCAGTTGCTTCACCTGTATCACTTACAACCTAGTCTACTGCACCTGGTAATCGTGATGTGGCCTCCTCTACATTCATGAAACCAAGAGTAGGTGGGGCAACTGTTCTGTAGAGCACTTGTGCTCTGTCCATGATGGCCATTTCGAGTTCCATGCTGCATATCATTTCAACTTTCCTTCTCACTCACCACAATAACCTTTGTGTTCTCTGGCTCCTTCTTTGCTATGGAGAGGCCAAATGCAACATGGAAGAACAGTATCTCCTTGGGTACCTTACAACCTATTGATATGACCGTAGAATTTTTCAATGACTGGAAAGTTGGAAAGTTGAGCGGAATTAAGATGGTGCCAAGTTGCTGCCTCTTTGAGTTCATCTGCAAAAAACAGCTTAATTCCTCTCTTTAACGTATCTTTTTTTCCCTTTTCAAGGTGGTTGAGGTTCTGTCAAGGTTCCGATCTGGAAGTGGCACTCGAACTGCAATTTTTTTTATGGTGGTTGAGTTCCCGTTCCTGGAGCTCGTTGGTAGACCGTTTCCCGACATTCTCCAGCTGCAGCTTGGAAGATGGTGTCTTTGGGGTGAGGCCCTGTGGATGGCCGATTTCAGGATGGTGTTGCCAAATGAGGCGTAGCGGGAGATGGAACATCAGGGTTTCGCTGCAGTGGAGGTATGGAAAAGAGACATGGCAGACTGTAATATTGTAACAGTGACTGTCAGTCTCCCCTTTCACTGTGAAAATGGGTGATAGCTCTCTGTGCCTTGCTAGTGAGGGAGCCTGGGCCTGTCAAATAGTTGGGTAAACAATAGTTTTGGTTGACTGCAGATCATGGTCTCTCTTTAGGTCCTTTGTTGTTGTTTGGTGGGAGGTGGGCCCTGATGCTTTTTGCTGAAAGGGGCGGTGGGGAGAGGGGGAGAGGCTGATGTGTTGATGCTTGTGCAGGGGAGGAGGGAGAGGAGGCCTTTGGGGTTCTAACGTTTTTCTATCATTCATTCTTTTGGGGTTATTCTGTTTTTCGTGGAAACCTGCAAAGACAAGTATTTCAGGTTGCATACTGTATACATTCTCGGATAATAAATGGAACTATTTGAAGCTTAAGGTTGGTAATTGATTTAATGCTGAGATACAGTGAAAAGCTTTTGTTTGCATGACGTCTAGATAGACGATGCCATACGTAAGTAATTGAGTGGCACAAAAGGGAAAAGGGACTGAACTAATTCCACAAGCTATGGGCTCACTTTGAAGGACCACACAATGCATGTTCTCAGTATTACTTATAAACTTATTTCTTCGTTTTTTTTTGTATCTGCACAGTTGACCTTCTTTTGCACATTAGTCATTTGTCTATTTTGTGTGTAGCTTTTCATTGATTCTGTTTTATTTCTTTGTTCTACTGTGAATACCTGCAAAAATGAATCATAAAGTAGCATATGGTGACATATACGTACTTTGATAATAAATTTGCTTTGAATTTTAAAAAAAAGATAGAGTGCAGAATATATTGTTACAATTTCTGAGTAAGTGCAGTGCAGATAGACAAATAAAGTACAAGGTCCACAATGAGGTAGGTTAAGAGTTTAAGTGTTTGTCATTATTGTCAAAGGACCCCCATAACCCTATATCTTTCCCTTCCCACACTCCCTCCATTTATGTCTCACCTACTCGTTCCTCACATTGATTCCCTTTCCCACCTCCTTTCCTTTATTGCACGGTCCATTGTCCTCTCCTGTCAGATTCCAACTTCTTCAGCCTTTCTTCCCTTCCACCCATCACCTCTCAGTTTCTTATATTATTCCCACTCAGCCCCTCCCTCCCCTGGATCTTGTATCTATCCATCACCAGCTGCTCTTTCTCCTTCCCCTCATCCTACCTTTTTATACCAGCTGTCTCCCCTCTTTCCTTCCAGTCCAGAACAAGATTCTTGACCTGAAATGTTGATTGTCCATTTTCCTGCAGAGATGCTGCCTGAACTGCTGAGTTCTTCCAGCTCTTTGCGCGTCTGATGCGATCGTCTGTGTTCCAGTTCTTCTTCCTTTGTTCACTTTTCCCACCTTCTCTCCCCTAACTGGTACTATCCACCCATTACCCTCTTCCCATCTGGTTCCACCCATCACCTGCAAGTCCCTCTACCACCCACCCCCTCTCCTGAAGTTTATTCACCATATGCAGGCAAATGGGATTAGTTAGACTTGCAACATAAGACCATAAAACATAGGCTATTCAGCCCATCAAGTCTTCTCACCATTTTATCATGGCTTTCCCTTTCAACACCATTCTCCTGCCTTCTCCCCATAATGCTTGACACCCCTACTAATCAAGAACCGATCAACCTCTGTTTTAAATACTCCCAATGACTTGACCTCCACAGCCATGTGGGGCAATGAATTCCACAGATTCACCACTCTCTGGCTAAAGAAATTCCTCCTCATCTCAGTTCTAAAGGAACAGCATGTCCATTCAGATTGCAACAAAATCACTCCACGATCTCCATCAATTCAGGTGTACCACAAAGCAGTGTGCTTAACCCCCTGACCTACTCGCTTTATACTTATGACTGGGAGGCTAAGCACAGCTTCAATGCCATATTTAAGTTCGCTGACGATATCACTGTTGGCCAAATCAAAGGTGGTGATGAATCAGCATATAGGAGGGAGATTGAAAATCTGGCTGAGTGGTGTCACAGCAACAACCTCTCACTCAGTGTTAGCAAGGCCAAGGAGCTGATTATTGACTACAGGAGGAGGAAACCGGAGGCCCATGAGCCAGTCCTCTTCAGGGGATCTGTGTTGGAGAGGGTCAGCAACTTTAAATTCCTCAGTGTATTCATCTCTGAGGATCTGTCCTGGGTCCAGTACGAAAGTACCATTATAAAGAAAGCACACAGCTCCTCTACTTTCTGAGAAGTTTTCGAAGATTCAGCATGTCATCTAAAACTTTTACAAACTTCTATAGATGTGTGGTGGAGAGTATATTGGCTGGTTGCATCACAGCCTGGTATGGAAACACCAGTAACCTTGAATGGAAAAGCCTATAAAATGTAATGGATACTGTCCTGTCCTTCACGAGTAAAGCCCTCCCCACCATTGAGCACATCTACGTGAAGCATTGTTGCAGGAAAGCAGCATCCATCATCAGGGACTCAAACCATCCAGGTCATGCTCTCTTCTCACTTCTGTCATTAGGAAGAAAGTACAGGAGCCTCAGGACCCACCCACCAGGCTCAGGAATAGTTATTACCCTTTAACCATCAGGATCTTGAACCGAAGGGATAACTTCACTCATCCCAACACTGAACTGAACACAACCTGTGGACTTGCTTTCAAGGACTCTTCATCTCCTGCTCTCAATATTTATTGTTTATTTATTTATTATTACTATTACTTTTTTCATCTTTTTGAATTTGCACAGTTTGCTGTCTTTTGCATATTGGGCCTTTGTCTATCTTCTTAGGTGCGGACTTTCATTGATTCTTTTGTTTTTCTTTGTATTTACTGTGAATGCCCACAAGAAAATGAACCTCAGGATTGGATATGGTACTTCGATAATAAATTTACTTTGGATGTCCTACTATTCTGTGGCTGTGCCGTCCGGTCTGAGTCTAACCCACCATGAGAACTGATGGACCAAATGGCCTATTCCTCTGCTGTACTGTTCTATGTTCATTGTGACAGCAACAAACAGAGCAGATGTTGTGTTGCTGATAAATGGGACATCCTGTCTGCCAGAAGAACAAAACAGTTCAGATTGCTTTTGTCTGCTGTGCCAATGCACTCTCTGCTTCCACACTCACAATTATGTGTCTCCTAACCTACTACCATCTTTGAAAGTAAATTTTCATCCCTGAATGTCTTCGTCCAAGTGTTTAATGCAAAACGGAGATCTGAGATGTCAGAACAGATCCCCAAGGAACATCACGTATCACATCAACATTCCATTCCACGTGAGGCGCTGGAAACCTCCTTTGTAAAGTCTCATGACTTTAAAATATTTACCCCTTTGGGTATTTTCTATATTATTTACAAATAGGCTTCATGATGGGCTGGCATCCACTTTGAAGGCAGTTTGTCATCCTATAATCACCGAATCACAGTACAGAAACAACCCACTAAGTTCACTCGGTTCATACTATTAAACATCTACTGTACGTTCTGTGGCCACATTATCAGAAACCTCCTGTATGAATTAAAATGGCTACTGAGTGTATGCTCACGATCTTCTGCTGCTGGAACCCATCCACTTCAAGTTTTTGATGTGTTGTTATTCAGAGACACTCTTCTGCACACCACTGTTATAACACGTGGTTATTTGAGTTACTGTCACCTTCCCGTCAGTTTGAACCAGTCTGGCCATTCTTCTTTGATCGCTTTCACTAACAAGGCATTTTTGCCCACAGAACTGCCACTCACTGGATGTTTTTATTTTGTTTTTTTTACACACCATTCTCTGTAAACTCCAGACAGGTGTTCCCAACCAAGTGTCCCTGGGCCCTTTGCTTAATGATATTGGTCCATGGCATAAAAGAGTTGATAACCCCTGCTTGGAGACTGCTGTATGTCGTTTGTGGAAGACATTAGCCCTGTGCCAGAAATTTGAGCATGTCATGGGGCAGAAGTGAGTGTAGTTGTTCTTACTAAGGAGAAAGGTGTTTCCAAGGCCAAAAGGTCTGAGGGTAGTTAAGTCATCTGGATCAGATGGACTACACCCCAGGGTTCTGAAAGAGATGTGGAGACATTAGTAGTGATCTTTCAAGAATCACTAGATCCTGAAATGGCTCAGAAGGATTGGAAGATTGCAAATGTCACTCCTCTCTTTAAGAAGGGAGGGAGGCAGCAGGAAGGAAATTATAGATCAGTTAGCCTGACTTCAGTGGTTGGGAAAATGTTGGAGTCCATTATTAAGGATGAGGTGTTGGGGTACTTGGAGGAGCATTATAAAGTAGGCCAAAGCCAGCATGGTTTCCCTAAGGTGAAATCTTGCCTGACAAATCTATTGATATTCTTTGAGGAAATAACAGACAGGATAGACAAAAGAGAGTCAATGAATGTTGTTTACTTGGATTTTCAAAAAAGAGCTTTGAAAAGGTGCAACACATGAGGCTGCTTAATAAGATAAAGGTCCATGGTATTACAGGAAAGATACTAGCATGGATAGAAGACTGGCGTATTGGCAGGAGACAAAGAGTCGGAATAAAGGGGGGCCTATTCTGGTTGGCTGCCGGCGACAAGTGGAGTTTCATAGGCGTCTGTATTGGGACCATTTCTTTTCATGTTATACCTCCTTGATCTGGATGATGGAATTGATGGCTTTGTGGCCAAGTATGCAGACGATACAAAGATAGGTGGAGCTGCAGGTAGTGTTGAGGAAGCAGGGAGTCTGCAGAAGGACTTAGACAGATTGGGAGAATGGGCAGAGAAGTGGGTGATGGAATACAGTGTAGGGAAGGATATGAAAATGCATACTGGTAGAAGGAACCAATGCTTCCTATAGCAGTTCAGTCAAGGACCAGTTGGCACAGCCTCACGATAGAGGGAAGTCCATTTTGAACAGAGGTGAGGAAGAATTTCTTTGGCCAGAGGATGGTGAATCTGTGAAATCTATTGCCCCAGGTGGCTGTGGAGGCCAAGTCATTGAGATCTTTAAAGCATAGAATAGCTTTTGATTAGTCACGGCGAGAAGTCAGGAGAAAGGGGTTGAGAAGGATAATAAATCAGCCATGGTGGAATAGTGGAGCAGACTTGATAGGTTGAATGGCTTCATTCTGCTCCTATGTCTTATGGTCTTATGGTTTTATTAATAAAGATAAGTACTTGGTGGGGTATAGGCGGCTCTGGATAGAGGTAGTACCTCTGATATCTGGCATGCTGCTCCCTACCAGACAGGGTGGACGGGCATCACTGGTCCTCATCCATCTCCTAAATCTTTCACGTGTTGGCTCCAAGCACCATACCCCGGTAAACCGCTTCAGCTGACGGGCTAAACCACATGAGGGGGTGGTGTTAACACGGCACTACTGGGCGAAAGACTTCCATGATGAAGTCACTGGCCAGGACGGAAAGGTTCTCAGATGAACTATAACGGCCACGTGTTCACGAGCAAGGTGGGCCACCTAGTTGGAGGAAATTGGCTGTGGTCAAACCTGGAAAGGGATGGGTTCCGCCAGGTTCAGACACCTAAGACATGCCGCATGTTGAGCACACCAAACTGGTGCAAAGCTTGTCATGACAGCGCCCCGACGACTCCACCAGGAGTTAAGGGTGCAAGAAGAAGAAGAAGAAGAAGAAGAAGTACTCAGTTCTAGCATGGATAAGGTGTTTCTGTGCCATCTACCTGGGATCCTGATTAGGTGCAGCTGCATTTTCCAGGGTTCCATGTCTAGGTGTCCTGTAAAACAGAATTACAAATTCTGATATGTAGCCATTATCACACATTGTGCTGGTACCTACAATTTCTGCAATTTTACTGTCCTCCAGAAACATTCCAGAATCTAGTGATTTTTGAAAGACCATCACTAATGCCTCCACAATCTCTTCAGTTACCTCTTTCAGAACTCTAGGGTGTAGTCTATCTGGTCCAGTGGATTTACAGTATTTATCTTTGGACGTTTCAGCTTCCCAAGCACCTTCTTCTGAGTAATAGCAATGACATTCACTTCTGCCCACTGACACTCTCAAATTTCTGGCATACTGCTCATGTCTTCCACGGTAAAGGCTGATGCAAAATACTTATTAAGTTCATCTGCCATTTCTTTGTGCCCCATTACTACCTCTGCAGCATCATTTTCTAGTAGTCTGACATCCA
The DNA here is from genome assembly GCF_030028105.1 of Mobula birostris. NCBI lineage: Eukaryota > Metazoa > Chordata > Chondrichthyes > Myliobatiformes > Myliobatidae > Mobula > Mobula birostris. The sequence continues at coordinate 61,845,040 of NC_092378.1, read as the reverse complement.
CTCTCGAGCCTCCTTTATACTTTATATATCTGAAGAAAGTTTTGGTATCCTCATTTATTTGATTGCCTATCTTACTTTCATATTTCATTTTCCTCTCCTTTTGCCTTTTGTAGTTGTCTTCTATTGGTTTTTAAAAGCTTTCTAATCCTCTAACATCCCTCTAATTTTTGTTATGGTATACAGTATGCCCTCTCTTTTGCTTTTTGCTGTCTTTGACTTCCCTTGTCACCCTTGGTTGCCTCACCTTTCCTTTAGAATACTTCTTCATTGCTGGGATGTATCTATCCTGTGCCTTCTGAATTGCCCCCAGAAACTCCAGCCTTTGCTCTTCTGCCATCATCCCTACTAGGTCCCCTTCTAATCAACCTTGGCCAGTTCCTCTCTCATCCTTCTGTAATACCCTTTAATCCATTATAACATTGAAACAAACTGCAGGGTGAACTTTATCATGTAGTGGTCACTGTCTCCTAAGGATTTCTTTACCTTAAGCTCCCTAATCAAATCTGGTTCATGAAACAACACCCACCAGAATTGCCTTTTCCCTGGTATGCTATAAAAAGGTATCTTGTAGGCATTCTACTAATTCCCTCTCTTGTGATCCAGCACCAACCTGATTTTCCCAATCCACCTGTATATTGAAATTCCCAATGACTATCATAATATTGCCCTTATTACAAGCCTTTTCTATCTCTCATTGTAATATATCTCCCACATCCTGGCTACTGTTTGGAGGTCTGTATATAACTCCCATCAGTGTCATTTTACCCTTGCAGTTTCTTAACTCTGCTCACAAGGATTCTACATCTTCTGATCCTATAACATGTCTTTCTAAGGATTTGATTTCATTTCTTACCAACATAGCTACCCCACACCCTCTGCCTACCTGCATGTGTATCCCTGGATGTTAAGCTCCCAACTATGATCTTCTTCCAGCCATGACTCGATAATGCCCAAAGATTGTGATGCCGATCTCTAACTGCACTACAAGATCATCTGCCCGATTTTGTATATTGCCGTGCATTCAAATATAACACCTTCAGTCCTGTATTCATCACCCTTTGCAATTTTGTCCCCATGTTACACTTCACTTCATCCTACTGACTGTAATTTTGACCTTTCACCTGCCTGTCCTTCCTCACGGTCTCACTACATACTGCACCAACTTGTATACCAACTATGCCATCTTCAGTCTTGTCATTCCGGTTTCCATCCCCCTGTACTAGCTTAAACCCTTCCCAACAGCTCTAGCAAATCTGTCTGCAAGGAAATTGGCTCCCCTTGGGTTCAGGTGTAACCTGTCCTTTTTGTACAGGTCATACCTTCCCCAGAACAGATCCCAGTGATCCAGAAATCTGAAACCCTACCACCCATACCCCTTCCTCAACCACTCATTCATCTGACTTATCATCCTATTCCTGTTCTGACTGGCGCGTAGTACTGGGAATAATCCAGAAATTACCACCTTGGATGTCTTGCTCTTTATGCTGTTCCCTAACTCCCTATACTCACTACACAGGGTCTCTTCCCTCCTTTCCACCCATGTCATTGGTACCAATGTGCATCATGACTACTGGCTGCTCACCTTCCCTGTTGAGAATCTTCTGTAGCCACTCAGAGACATCCTGGGAGGCAACGCACCGTCCCGGGGTCTCTTTTGCAGCCATAGAATTTCCTGTCTATCCCCCTAAATAATGAGTCTCCTATCACTAAGACTCTGCCTGACTTTCTGATTTTACCTTTCCCTGCTGAGCTTCAAAGCCAGCCACAATGCCACTGGCCTGGTACAATGCCACTGGCCTGGCACGATGCCATTGGTCAGCCACAATGCTACTGGCCTGGCACAATGCCACTGGCCTGGCTGCTGCAGCTGTGCCCTGATAGGTCGTGTACCCCGACACCCCACCTCCACCCAGCAGTCTCCAAAGGGAGCTGAGGGGAATGGCCACAGAGTAACCCTGCACTGATTACTTACTTCTCTCACTTCTGATGGTCGGCCATCTATTATCCAAAGTCTGCACTCTGGGTGTGGCCACCTCAGTAAAAGCCTAAACAACAGGAATTCTGCAGATGCTGGAAATTCAAGCAACACACATAAAAGTTGCTGGTGAACGCAGCAGGCCAGGCAGCATCTCTAGGAAGAGGTGCAGTTGACGTTTCAGGCCGAGACCCTTCATCAGGACTAACTGAAGGAAGAGTGAGTAAGGGATTTGAAATTTGGAGGGGGAGGGGGGAGTAAAAGCCTCCTCTTTTCAAATCTTTTTATTATTATTATTATTATTGTCCAAAAATTTACATTGTACATTGAAGTAAACAACACTTACAATGTCTCAAGAAAAAAAAACATTATTATAAAGATTGAAAAAATTTTTGGTGATGAGAAAAGAGAGAGAAAAAAACCCTATTGAGCAAGAAAAAGTGAGGAAAAACCCCATTAGGTGTTCAACCCCGGAGCCATGCATCATACAAAAGCTTCTAAAGATAAACGTCAAACTGCCAGCAAAAAAAAGAAATGTACCAAAAATTTACTATGAGATCGTGAAGGAAATCTATCAATTAACTCAAATGATAATAACGAGCAAATGAACCCCATCTTTTCTCAAAATCAAACATAGGTTCAAAGGTTCGACTGCTAATTTTCTCCAAACTAAGACATAGCATCACTTGAGAGAACCATTGTGACAAAGTGGGAGCTGACGTATCCTTCCACTTCAACAAAATGGCCCTCCTAGCTATCAATGTAACAAATGCAATAACATGTTGGTCAGACAAAGAAATACCATGGATATTTTGAGGAATTATTCCAAAAAGCACAGTTAATTTGTTAGGTTGTAAATTAACTTTAATGCTTTAAGTCAAAAAAACTGACTTCCAGAACTGTTCCAGTATAGAACAAGACCAAAACATGTGTGTCAGTGTAGCTGTCTCAGTTTTACATCTATCACAATAACTATCAACGTTAGGGAATATTTTAGACAATTTCTCCTTCGTCAAATGGTAACGATGTACAATTTTAAATTGAATCAGTGAATGACTAGCACAGATCGAAGAAGAGTTAACCAGCTTCAGAATCCGCATCCAATCCTCCATCACAAAAGTCAAGTTAAGTTCCTTTTCCCAGTCTTGTTTAATCTTAAATAAAGGATGATTATCCCATTGTAATACTAAATTATAAATTCTTCCAATGGAACCCTTCCTCGAAGCCTCTTCAATGACGTTTTCAGCCTCCTGGATGGTCCTGAGTGCGTCCAGTTCTTTGAGTACTTCATTCAGGAGCTGAAGTTGGGTGCACTTCCTACAGACGTAGCCATCAGATGTACCCTGAAATCGCCACATCTTATAGGTTGAGCATTCCACTGCCATAACTACTGTTCTGCCTACACATGCTATACCTCTAATTTCTCAAGCTTAAGTTTTAGCTTGCACCTATTCTCACCAAAGCCTGGCCACTCTAACACTATCTACTCCAACAATGGCCGTACCAGATTAATCCCGTATACATGTTCTCGTCCACAGCCTTCTATGTCTTGATGATTCAGGTGCTTGCCCAGATACTCCGGCACCCACTCAGGTCTATGTTCTGGATTCCAACCAGCCCCTGGGTGAAACAGTTCTTCTTTAGTCAAAACTGCCCAATGCATCACAGGTGCTGGAGAAAGGCCAGCAAAACCTAGAAGGATCACACCTTCCCTCTTCATGGACTGTTTGTCCCAGTCTCATCAGGGAGGAGGCTATGTAGCCTCCACATCAACAACACCAGTCTCAGAAACGGTTACTTTCCCCAAGCAGCAAGGCTGATGAACACCTCCACCCAGTGACCTCCCCCTCCACAACCCCCCCCACAACTGCTTCATTATTTCCTGTCAAGTCCTTATGTTCCGAAGAAGCTGAAGAGCAGGATCTTCAAGGTGGTAATCTCTGCATTACTCCCAGTGTCATGTGCTAGCCAGGGCAGGAATAGGATGATAATACAAATGAATGAATGGCTGAGGAACTTTATCATTTCCTGTCAGGAACTAATGTACTCAGTATTATTTATTACCTATTTATTATTATTATTTGACTTCCACACCCTCCACCGCTATTAAATCATTTCCTGTCAGAGTCACCTTGTGTACAGACGCTCCTGTACCAAGCATCATTTTATGTGTATACAATCAATCTGTGTATATAAGCTATCTTACGTACCGTACTTATGCAAAAATCTTAAGCAACCTAGATTTTTTGTATAAATTTTGTTTTAGATGTTTAGTTTTTTTCTTCTGTATCAGTAAAGAACAAATTTTAGATTTCCAAACAGTTATTTTCCATAAAAATTAAAAGTTACAGAGAAGTTTTTGCATTTCATTAAAGAAAGTAACATATTAAGTAATAGACCACTTTTCAAATAAAACTTGATGACTTTGTAGGTATACAGCCCAGTGCATGATTGAACAAAGATACAAACAGGATGCTTAGGATCAATGACATAATGAGTTAAATTAACTAAACTGATTAACTGAAGCAAAAACAGGTGTAGAAGGAATCAAGCTGGGTGAAGGACAACCAAACTAAAAGGTGAGGGTGTGGCAGATGTGCCAGTTTAACCTTCAAATCATCACCATGGCAAGAGGGAGATTAGTAGCAAAACACAAGGTGGTCAGCCTACATCAGCAAGGTCTCTCCCAAGCAGAAATTTCATGGCAGAGAGGAGCTTAAAGATGTGCTGTCCAAGCTCTTCTGAAGAAGCACAAAGAGACGGGCAAGGCTGAGGACCAGAAATGCAGTGGTCAGCCATGGATATCGAGTGCAACAGATACACCAAACTAACATTCCTTCTAAATCTGAAAAAAGTCCAGTACCGCTATCAGCTCTGAACTCAAGTCCACCTCTCTACAGTCTGGAGAAGTCCTGTCAGAGTGGTCTTCATAGAAGAGTTGCTGCCAAAAAGTCATACTTCTGAAGTAGAAACAAAGCCAAGAGACTCGCCTATACACAAAAACACAAAAACACAATGGCAGCAAATGCTTTGGACCAATGGGACAAAATTTGAAATTTTTGGCTCAAACAGGAGACAGTTTGTCCATAGAAGAGTTGGAGAGTGTTACGTGGATGAGTGTCTGCAGCCAACAGCAAAGCATAGTGAAGGATCCCTGCAAGTTTGGACCTGCATTTCTGCAAATGGGGTTGGTAATCTGGTCAGAATTAATGGAATCCTCAATGCTGAGAAGTACAAGCAGATTCTCATCCATCACGCAATACCATCAGGGAGATATCTGATCAGCCTCAACTTCATTCTGTTGCAGGACAATAACCCCAACCACACAGCCAAGGTCACAAAGAACTATCTTCAGTGAAAAGAAGAACAAGAATTTTTGCAACAGATGATATGGCCTCCATAGAACCCTGATCTTAACATCATAGAGGCTGTCTGAGATTACCTGGAGAGACAGACGCAAACGAGACAGCCAAAGTCTGCAGAAGAACTGTGGCAAGGTCTGCAAGATGCTTGGAACAACCCACCAGCTGATTTTCTTATAAAACTGCACTAAGGTGTACCTGAGAGAATTGATACAGTTTTAAAGGCAAAGGGAGGTCATACCAGATATTGATTTGATTTAGTTTCTTTTTACAGTTGACCGCTCTTTTTAGCAATTATTTTTGATATTTAGAAACTTTGAATTTCATTATTTTTGAAAGCATCTTTGCTTTACAGAACTTCTGTACGTGCTTTAGACTTTTGCAAAGTCCTGTATTTATATTTGTTGTGCTTTTTTATTATTGTGTTATTTATCTTAAATTGCTTTTTTTGTGTTGCATCAAATCTGCAGTAACAATTTTTTTTCCTTTACACTTGTGTACTGGAATTGACAATGAAACAATCTTGAATGTTGAATCCCTAAAACTTTTAATCTGTACCCTAGAACTATCCTTTCTAAGTTTCACACAGCTCTGCTATTTGGGAAATAGTTTCCTAATTTCTATCCTATTTAAGTGTCTTGTGGTAGCTTTGTATATCACTATCAGGTTCTTCCCTCAGCCTCCTCCATTCCAGGAACAACAAACCTAACCTATCTTAAACAAGAGAAAAACTGCAGATACTGGAAATCCAAGCAACACACACAAAATGATGGAGGCACTCAGCAGGCCAGGCAGTGCCTATGGAAAAGTGCACAATGTTTTGGTCTGAGATTCTTCAGCAGTCCTGCTGAGGGGTCTCGGCCCGAAACATTGACTGTAAACTTTTCCATAGAGGCAGCCTAACCTAACCTATCAAATCTCTCCTCATCCCTGAAACACTCCATCCTGGACAATATCCTGGTGAATCTCCTCTGCACCCTCTCCAATGCAGCCCCTCCTTCCTATCATAAGGTGAACAGAGCTGCAAACTGCAATCCGTATGTGGCTTAAAAAGTGTGTTGTAAATTTATACCATGACGTCCTTGCCCTAGGTACTGCAGACAAGTATCCTGCATGCCTTCCTCACCCCATTATTTACCTGCGCTGCCACCTTCAGGACTTGGACTTGTACACCAAGGTCTCACTGCTCCTTAAAAGCACAGTGGACCTCAAAGGCAACCCTTCAGCCTCCCATTACCAAGCCAATTTTGGATCATCAGCTCTCTATTCCTCTCTATAGATGCTGCCTGACCTGTTGAGTTCCTCCAGCATTTTGTGAGTGTTGCTCTGGATCTCCAGCATCTGCGGAATCTCCTGTGTTTGGATCCTGTTTGCCAACTGTTTTGAATCTCGTGGGCTCTAACTTCTGTGAATCATATGTTGGTGTACTATTGCCACATGTACTGATTTACAGTGGACACCTTTGTTTGAGATGCCATCCATACAGACCACTTTATCATGTCAGTGCATCGAGGGAAAAGCAGTTTCAGAATATGTTTATAGAGAAAGTGCAGTTGCAGGTAGACAATAAGGTGCAAGATTATAATGAGGTAGATTGTGAGGCTAAGAGTGCATCTTACTGTACTAGGGAACTGTTCGAGTCTTCCAGTAGTGGGATAGAAGCTGTCCTTGAGCCTGGTGGAACATGCTTTCAGGTTTTTGTATCTTCTGCCGAGTGCTTAGGAGCGGAAGAGAGAGGGATTAATTTCCAAAATGGGATCATGTCAAAGTCTTCCTGAGGTACATGTGGAGTATTTCAACCATACTGGCCTCATCAATACAATTTGTTACCTCTTCAAAAAAATTTAATCAAATTGGTCAGACAGATCTCCCCCTAACAAAACCATACCAGTATTTCAGCAGTGATCACTTTCACTTCGCTTGTTTTAACTAAATAGAGGCACAACAGGTCACCATGGAAATGAAATCCTTTGCCCAATGGGATACATCCTGTGTACTGGCAGTTATAAGTGCAGGAAGCACTGTCAGCTCAAGTAGCTTGGGAACAACAGTCGGCATCACCAAGGCTCATCCAGAAACGGACTGTCCCATGAACAGCATGTTCTGGGAAGTGGTAGAGCGCACAAGAGCATTGGACTCTGAAGGGAGACCTGATAGAAGTGATGGTATAGACATGGTGTCTATAAAAGTATTCACCCCACTTGGAAGTTTTCATGTTTTGTTGTTTTACAACATTGAATCATAGTGGATTTAAATTTGGTTTCTTTGACACTGATCAACAGAAAAAGACTCTTCCACGTCAAAGTGAAAACAAATACCTACAAAGTGATCAAAGCGACATTACAAAGGAAACACAACTGCACTTCTACCTTCTAAAAGTCCGCATAGATTCGGCATGTCACCTAAAACTTTGAAAAACTTCGATCAATGCACATTGGAGAATATACTAACTGGTTGTGTCACGGACTGGTACAGAAATACCAATGCTCAGGAATGGAAAAGACTACAGGAAGTGGTGAATACAGCCAAGTCCATCACAGGCAGCGCCTTCACCACCATTAGTATGTTTACATGGAGTGTTGACTCAAGAAAGCAGCATCCATCATCAAAGATTCCCACTGTCCAGACAGTGCTCTCTTCTCACTACTACCATCAAGCAGGAGGTACAGAGACCTTAGGTAACACACCACCAGGTTCAGGAACAGTTATTACACTTCAACTATCAGGCTCCTTAACCAGCCCGGATAACTTCATTCACAACTACTCGGAACTGTTCCTACAGCTACAGACTCACTTTCAACAACTCATGTTCTCAGTAATAGTTTTATTTGCCCAGTTTGTCTTCTTTTGTATATAGGTTGTTTATGTATATTTTCCATAAAATCCTCTTGTATTTCTTTTTTTCCTGTCAATGCCTGCAACGATATGAATCTGAGGGTAGTATATGGTAACACGTATGTACATTGATAACAAATTTACTTTGAACTTTGAACTTGGTGGGGGAGCAATTTATGTTGGTCTTCACTGAGAAAGCTGGTGTTGACACACTTCCCAGTGAACGGAAGTAGTGTGGGAGGCTGTTAATATAGGTAAGTCACTAGGGTCAGACAAGGTATCCCCTGGTTTCTACAGGAAGTGAGGGAAGAGATTGTTGGAATGTTGTCGATGACAGTAGCATTCTGCCTGGTCACAGGAGAGACACGAGAGGATTGGAAGATGGCAAATGCTGTTCCGTTGTTCAAGAAAGGTAACAGGGACAGTCCTGGGAATTATAGACCAGTGAGTCTTAGGTCAGCGGTGGGCAAACCATTGAGGACAGGATTTATGAGCATTTGGAGAAGCATGGTCTTATTAGGGATAGACAACATGGCTTTGTGAAGGGCAGGTGGTTCCTCACCAGCCTACTTGAGTTTTTTGAGGAGGTCACAATACAAGTTGATGAAGGTAGAGCAGTAGATGTGGTGAATATTGATTTTAATAAGGTCTTTGATAAAGTTCCCCATGGTAGACTCACCCAGAAAGTCATGAGGCATAGGGTCCATGGCAACTTGGCTGCATAGATTCGGAATTAGTTTGCCTATAGAAGACAGGGCGAGAATAGTCTGCTGGAGGCCTGTGCCTAGTGGTGTAATGCAGCAATCTGTTCTTGGACCCCTGCTATTTGTGATTATTATAAATTTTACCTTTTTTATGCCATGGACCACTACTATTAACTGAGGGGTCTGTAGATCCCAGGTTGGGAACCCCTGGCTTAAGCAAAATTGATGTTTACACATCAGCTTCTTGACTCACACAGAAAAGAGTCTCTGCATCATAGAAGCCTCTCACCGACTCTGCTAATGGGCACAGAAACAGAGTGCTTAGCAGAATGAGTCAGCTTTAGATAGGACCAAAAATACTGGAATTAGTCAACACAGAGCGGGCATCCATTCAGAGGTTCACATCCACCATTTTGATTGCATGTAATTATCAATCCACTGTGGGATAACATCTCTTGTTATTACATTGCCAAGAATTGAAAGGATGTGATGAGCACAACATAATAAAAGATTAGTCCTGAAGTGCAGGAGAACAAATGCTTTCGAAACGCGACCACTTGCAATAGATTGATTTGCCAACTCAGGTTGTGACACTATTGCTGAAGTCGGGCGGAGTCCACACCACAGCTTTATCTCTGGCCGAGATTCTTTCTTTGTCATTAATGTGGATCTTCTCTTTGTTATCGCATTAGTTGTGGGCATTCATTAGGCAATCAGAAACTGAGAGGGTCAGTAGCTTTAAATTCCATAGTGTTATCATCTGATCTGTCCTGGTGTCAGCAAGTAAGTGCCATCACAAAGAAGCACAGCAGCACCTCTACTTTTTTTTAGAAGATCGTGTAGACTTGGCATGTCATCTAAAGCTTTGACAAACTTCTATAGATGTCCAGTGGAGAGTATATTGACTGGTTGCATCACGGCCTAGTGTGGAAGCAGCAGTGCCCAAAAAATGAGAAGCCTACAAAAAGTAGTGGACGCAGCTCAGTCCATCACAGGAAAAGCCCTCCCCAAAACTGAGCATATCTTCAAGGAGCACAGCTACAGGAAAGCAGCATCCATCATCAAGGACCTCTACCATCCAGGCCATGCTCAATTCTCACTGCTGCCATTGGGAAGGAGGTACAGGAGCCTGAGCTCCCACACCACCAGGGTCAGGAACAGTTGTTACCCCTAACCATCAGGCTCTTGAGCTAGCGTGGAAGTGTTCACTCACTCCAACACGGAACTGAATCCACAACCTGCGGGCTCACTTTCAAGTGCTCTGCAACTCACGTTCTCAATGTTATTTATTAATTTATTATTACTATCATTATTTTTTGCATTTGCACAGTTTGTCTTCTGCACGCCATTTGTCAGCGTAGCTTTTCATTGATTCTATCCTATTTCTTTGCTCTGATGTGAACGCCTGCAAGAAAATGAATCTCAGGGTCGTCTATGGTGACATATATGTACTTTAATAATAAATTTGCTTTGAACTTTGATCTTTGAGCACAGATGGATCAGAATCAGAAATACTGGCGTAAGTAATGGAATTTGTTGGTTTGCAGCAAAAAGTACAGAGCAATCAACATCATAATCATTATGTGTTGTGTTGTCTGACAGAGGCGATCGTTGCTCTTGGCAGATTTTTCTGCAGAACTGGCTTGCCATTGCCTTCTTCTGGGTAGTGTCTTCACAAGATGGGTGACTCCAGCCATTATCAATCCTCTTCCGAGATTGTCGGCTGGTGTTAGTGGTCGCATAACGAAGACAAGTGATAGGCACCGGCTGCTCATACGACCATCCACCACCTGCTCCCATGGCCTCACGTGACCATTATCGGGGCGGCTAAGCAGGTGCCACATCTTGCCCAAGGGTGACCAGCAGGCTGTGGAGGGAAAGAGCGCCTTACACCTTTGGCACAGACATATCTTCACCCCGCCAACCACAGTGTGCTGCATAATAAAAAACTGTAGATTGCATAAGAAATATGTATATACAATCCTGTGCAAAAGTCTTAGGCACATGTAAAAAAATTCTGTAAAACAAAGATTATTTCAAAAAATAATGAAATGAAAAGCTTCTAAATGTTAGAACATTTCCTATAAAAGGCAGTAAACAGTAAAAAGAATAAATCAGATCAGTATTTGGTGTGACCACCTTTGCCTTTAAAACTGCATCAATTCTCTTAGGTACAGTATTGCAAACATGAGGAAATCTGCTGATGCTGGAAATTCAAGCCACACACATCAAAGTTGCTGGAGAACGCAGCAGGCCAGGCAGCATCTCTAGGAAGAGGTGCAGTCGACGTTTCGGGCCGAGACCCTTCGTCAGGACTAACTGAAAGAAGAGCTAGTGAGAGATTTGACTGCACCTCTTCCTAGAGATGCTGCCTGGCCTGCTGCGTTCACCAGCAACTTTGATGTGTGAGGTACGGTGTTGTGCAGTTTTTCTAAGAAGATCGTCTGGTAGGTTGTTCCAAGCATCTTGGAGAACTTGCCACAGTTCTTTTGCAGAATTTCACTGTCTTGCTTGCTTCTGTTTTTCCAGGTAATTCCGGATCTGGAGATCAGGGCTCTGTGGAGGCCATACCATCTGAAACCATATAAAGAATCTAGGGTGCCTAAGACTTTTGCACTGTGCTCTCTACATATAATTAAGTTAAATAAACAGTGCAAAAAGAGAACAAAAATAGTGAAGTAGTGTACGTGGGTTCAATGTCCATTTAGAAATCTGATGGTGGAGGGGAAGGAGCTGTTCCTGAAATGTTGAGTGCTGTCTTCAGGCTCCTGCGTCTCCCCTTTGATGGTTGTAATGAGAAGAGGGCATGTCCTGGGTGATGGAGGTCCTCTCAACCATATCTAATCTATCTCACTCCTGTAGGCTTCCTCGTCACCATCTGAAATCCTACCAACAATAGTTGTGCCATGAACAAATCTATAGGTAATGTTTTTGCAATGCCTAGTCACACAGTCGTGGGTATAGGGAGAGGAGAGTAGCGGCGAAGCAAGTATCCTTGAGGTGCACCAGTGTTGACTGCCAGCGAAGAGGAGATGTTATTTCTGATCCGCACTGACTGTCGTCTCCCAGGGAGAAAGTTAAGGATCCAGTTGCAGAGAGACGTTCAGAGGTACCAGGTTTTGAGGGTTTTTGATTAGAGCTGAGGGTATGATGGTGTTGAGCACTAAGCTGCAATCAGTAAACAGCAGCCTGATGTAGGTATTGGTGTTATCCAGGTGGTTCTAGGCCAAGTGGAGCGCCAGTGAGATTGCATCTACTGTAGACCTATGGTAGAGATAGGCAAATTGCAGAGAGTCCAGATCCTTGCTTAGGCAGGAGCTGATTCTGACCATGGCCAACCTCTCAAAGCACTTCATCCAAGTAGCTGTGAGTCATTGAAGCAGATCACCCTGCTCTTTTTGGGCACTGATATGGCTGATGTTCTTCTGAAGCAGGAGGGAACCTCTGACTGCGGCAGAGAGAGACTGACGATGTCCATGAACACTTCCTCCAGTTGGTTGGTACAGGTTTTCAGTGCCCTACCAGGTAAACCATCAGGGCTTGATGGCCCCTGAGAGTTTACCCTCTTGTAAGACGTTCAGACATTGGCCTCCAAGACAGAGGTCACAGGGTCACCAGATGCTGCAGAGATTTCCACAAGTATGGCTTCATTCTGCCTTTCAAAGTGTGTTTAAAAGGCGGTGAGCTCAAGTGGGAGTGAAGCTTCACTGCCATTCAAGATTTTAGGTTTCGTTTTGTAAGAAGTAATGGCCAGCAAACCCTGCCAGAGCTGACGTGCATCCGATTTCATCTCTGGTTTTCTCACCCTTAAAAAAGCCTCTTGTAGGTCATATCTGGACTTGTTGTGTAGTTCTGGATCACTGCTCTTGAATGCCACAGATTAGCCCTCAGCAGATTACAAATCTCCTCGTTCATCCCAGCTTTTGGTCTGGGTATGATCCCAGAGGCATACACTCACCCACACAGGTCTCAATGACGTCTGTGACAACTGTGGAGTTGAAGACGCAAATTAAATCAGAATCAGGTTAATCATCACTGGCATATGTCATGAAACTTATCATTTTGTGGCAGCAGTACAGAATAATACATAAAAATTACTGTAGGTTACATTGGCAAGAAGATAGATTTTTAAAATACTTTTTAAAATGATATTGCTTGCTGAATTACGCATTGCTATGTCCGTGAATTCCAGCTGCAGAAGTCCTAAATGGGAATATTTGACGATTCCCACCAGAGCTGTACGCAAAAGGTCGCCACTTAAAGGCACCATCTTGAAGAATGGATAAATCCTCAGGGCCTGACAAGATGTTCCCTCAGAACCTGTGGGAGGCTAGTGTAGAAAATGCAGAGGTATTTAAAATGTCCTTGGCTATGGCTGAGGTGCTGGAGGATTGAAGGATAGCTAATGTTGTTCTGTTGTTTAAGAAAGGCTTGAAAAATAAGCCAGGAAATTATAAGCTAATGAACAGCAGTAGTGGGTAAATTATTGGAGGGTGTTCTAATGGAACAGATATATGGTATTTGGATAGACAAGGTCTGATTAGATTTGGTTAATATGGCTTTGTAACTCTGCCCTGGACACTACCAAGCCCGCTGTAAAAGGAGGAGGGTTGGGCTTAGGGCTAGTAACCCCATCCCATAAAAACTCAGTGCTGCAGAGACGTCAATGGAATCTTCAAAGGTTTCATCGCTGGGAGAGGAAGAATCTTCAATGGGCTCCACCTTGAAAGACTGAAACGTTGGCCCAGGGCAGAGGATTCTGGAGAGTTGCTGTAGGCGGACTCAGCATCCTCAGTAGGAGTGATGGGCTGAAGAAGAAGATGGCTTTGTGCATGGTAGGTCCTCCCTAACCAATCATATAGAGTTTTTCAAGGAAGTTACCAAGAAAGTTGAAGGCAAGGCAGAGGATGTTGTCTACATGGTCTTCAGTAAGGCTTTTGACAAGATCCCGCATGAGAGGATGGTCAAGAAGGTTCAGTCACTTGGCATTCAAGATGGGGTGGAAAAGTGGATTAGACAATTGGCTTTGTGGAAGAAGCCAGAGAGTGTTTGTAGATGGTTGCCTCTCTGACTGGTGGCCTGTGACTAGTGGAGTGCCATAGGGATTGGTGTTGTGTCTGTTGTTACTTATCATCTATATCAACAATCTGGATGATAATGTGGTAGAGTAGATCAGCAAATTTGCAAATGACACCAAGATTGGGGCTGTAGTTGATAGTGAGGAATACTGTCAAAGCTTGCAGCAAGATCTGGACCAGCTGCAAAAATGGGCTAAAAAAAGGCAGATGGAATTTAGTGCAGACAAGTGTGAAGTGTTGCACGTTGGGAGGTAAGGCACTGAGAAGAGGAGTAGAACAGAGGGATCTGGGAATACAAATCCATTATTCCTTGAAGGTGGTGTCACAGGTTGTGTTGAAAGCATTTGGCACATTGGCCTTCATAAATCAAAGTACTGAGTACAGGAGATGGGATCTTATGTTGAGGTTGCATAAGATATTGGTGAGGCCTAACTTGGAGTACTTGGTGCAGTTTTGGTCAAGAACGGTACCTACAGTACATGAAAGATGTCAATATAATTGAGAGCGTGCAGAGAAAATTTACAAAGATGTCAGAACTTGAGGAACTGAGTGATAGGGAAAGTCTGAAAAAGTTAGGACTTTATTCTCTGGAGCAGAGGAGAATGAGGGGTTATTTATGAGCAGTATAGGGGGTTAATTGCAAGCAGGCTTTTTCTGCTGAGGTTGGGTGAAACTAGAACTAGAGGTCTTGGGTTAAGAGTGAAACATTAAATGTTTAATGGGATCCTGAAGGGGAACTTCTTCACTCAGGGGGTAGTGAGAGTGTTGAATGAACTGCTAGTGAATGCAGGTTCGATTTCTATACTTAGGAGAAATTTGGATAAGTAGATGGATGGGAGGGTTATGGGAGTTACAGCCTAGATGCAGTTCAATGGAACTAGGCAAAAATAATAGTCTATATGGACTAGATGGGCCAAAGGAATTGTTCCAGTTCTGCAGTGCTATATGACTCTATAACTCTAGCCTGTGAGGTGCTTTGAGAAAATCTGACATTGTTAATTCTATTCATAAGTTCTTTTCAGATTTTAATATGAGAGGAGGTTTAATGCATGGGGCAGAAGTACCTTCAGGTGGCATTTGTAATGATCTTTCAAAAATCACCAGATTCTGGAATGGTTTTGGAAGACTAGAAAATTGCAAATGTCACTCCACTCTTCAAGAAGGGAGAGAGGCAGAAGGAAACTATAGGCCAGTTAGTCTGACCTCAGTGTTTGGGAAGATGTTGGAGTTGATTATTAAGGATGAGATCTCAGGGTACTTGGAGGCTCATGATAAGATAGGCCATAGACAGCATAGTTTCCTCAAGGGACTTGCCTGACAAATCTGTTGGAATTCTTTGAAGAATAACAAGCAGCATAGACAAAAGAGATTTGGTTGATGTGGTGTACTTGGATTTTCAGAAGGTCTTTGGGAAGGTGCCATACATGAGGCTGCTTAACAAGCTATGAGCCCATGGTATTACAGGGAAGATTCTAGCATGGATAAAGCAGTGGGTGATTGGCAGGAGGCAAAGAGTGGGAATAAAGGGAGCCTTTTCTGATTGGCTGCCGGTGACTGATGGTGTTCCACAGAGGTCTGTGTTGGGACCGCTTCTTTTTACGTTATATGTCAATGATTCGAATAATGGAATTGATGGCTTTGTTGCAAAGTTTGCGGGTGATATGAAGATAGGTGGAGGGGCAGGTAGTTTTGAGGAAGTAGAGAGGCTACAGAAGGACATAGGGGGTTAGGAGAATGGGCAAAGAAATGGCAGATGGAATACAATGCTGAGAAGTGTATGGTCATGCACTTTGGTAGAAAAAATGAAAGGGTTGACTATTTTCTAAATGAAAAGAAAATACAAAACCTGAGATGCAAGGGGACTTGAGAGTCCTTGTGCAGGATTCCCTAAAGGCTAATTTGCAGGCTGAATCTGTGGTGAGGAAGGCAAATATGATGCTAGCATTCATTTCAAGAGAACTGGAATATAAAAGCAAGGATGTAATGTTGAGACTTTATAAAACACTGATGAGGCCTCATTCGGTGTATTGTGAGCAGTTTTTGGCCCCTTGTCTTAGAAACGATCTGCTGAAGTTGCAGGGGATTCAAAGGAGGTTCATAAAAATGATTCCAGGATTGAATAGCTTGTCATATGACAAGTATTTGAAGCCTCTGGACTTGTATTCACTGGAATTCAGAAAAATGAGGGGTGACCTCATTGAAACCTATAGAATGGTGAAAGGCCTTGATAGAGTGGATGCGGAGAGGATGTTTCCTGTGGTGGGAGGGTCCAAGACCAGAGGACAGGGCCTCAGAATAGAGGGGCGTCCTTTAAGAATAGAGATGGGGAAGAATTTGTTTAGCCAGTGAGTGCTAAATCTGTGGAATTATTTGCCACAGGCAGCTATAGAGGGCAAATCTTTGTGTATATTTAAGGCAGAGATTGACAGATTCTTGATTGGTCAGGGCATGAAGGGATACAGGGAGAAGGCAGGAGATTGGAGCTGAGAGGAAAAGTGGATCAGCCATCATGAAATGTTGGAGCAGATTCAATGGGCCAAATAGCCTAATTCTGCTCCTGTCTCTGAATGGTCTTGTGGTCTAAAGTGATAACGGAGACATAGGCTTAAAGTTATTGTTGGAGGCTGACGAAAAGTCTCTGTCTGAAATGTCAACTGTTTGTTCATTTCCATCGACGCTGCCCGAGCTGCTGAGCTCCTCCAGCATTTTGTGTGTGCTCCCCTCCCACTGGCTGTTCAGATGCCCATGAGGCGTGACAAGCTGTGGCAGGGTGCAAAGCTGTACTCTGATCCAGTGGTTATAAGATTATTTAGCTCAGATTCAGGTTTATTGTCCGATAAACAGCAAGGCAGCATGGTGGCTGGCATAACACTTTACAGCACCGGTGACCCAGGCTGTCTGTAAGGAATTTGTGCGTTTTCCCTATGGCCACGTACGCTTCCTCCAAGTGTTCCGGCTTCCTCTCACATCCCACAGGTATACGGGTTAGTAGGTTAATTGGTCACGTGGGCGTGATTGGGCGGTGGAGGTTCCTTAGGCTGGAAGGGCCCTGTTACCGTGCTGGATCACTGACATAAGTCATGAAATATATTGCTTTGTTACAGAATTACAGGGCAAGGCACAAAATTACTATAAGTTACAAAATAAATAACTAAATAAACAGCACAAAAGACAAATAATGAAGTAGGATTCATAGATTCAAGGGCCATTCAGGCATCTGTTGGTGGAGGAGGAGAAGCTGTTCCTAAAATGTTGGGTGTAGGTCTCACCCTCCCTGACCAGCGAAAGCTCATTTTGCTGTTTAACTCTCCGTAGCGCTGAGGTGTAGCCTCGCAGGATTGTTGCCTCAGCTTTTTGGAGCACTGTCAGTCTGATCTCCTGTACTTCTCACGGAAGTAGTCCCGGGTGGAACGCTGGACTAAGGTACCTGCTGGGCCACATTGTTACAGAATGCAGTAGTGTGCATTCCTGCCTCTGCTGCTCTCCACAGTGTGGGCCGGCCGGATGACCATCCCATCGAGAACAACGACCACACAATGCCATCAGAGTAAAGCTGGAACTTCACCTTTCAGATAGTACCATAGCGGAGCGGTTAGCACAACGCTTCAGATCGGGCGTTCGATTCCCGCCACTGTCTGTGAGGTGTTTGTACATTCTCCCCGTGACTTCCTCCGGGTGCTCGGGTTTCCTCCCACATTCCGAAGGTGTCTGGGCTAGGCTTCGTGAGCTGTGGGCAAGCTGGAATTGTACAGGCTGCTCAGTATAATCCTTGCTGATTGATTTGATGCAAACAACACATTTGGCTGTATGTTTTGACATACTGTACGTATGAAAAATAAAGCTCATAGAATCTTTAATAAAGATGATCTAATCTCTAATCCTTATCTCACTCGTACCCTGTGGTGTTCACTCCAATCAGTGCATCAGTTCCAGCTAGAGGGATGAGAATTATTTAGAAATAGCATTATCCTTCATACTGGAGACTGTCCACTTTAAACAGACACACTCTGTTGGGTCTCTCCTTTTGGACTTGGCCAGCTGCAGTGTGGTGATGGAACCAAGCCCTTCTCGGTGATGAACCCTGTGAGAGACCATTTTGTCACCTTGCTATGATCAAGCATTGAAAGCATGGAGGAACGTTACCTCAGCAGCTGGGGGGAGACATAGGTGGCCTGTGTTTGACCCGGAGCATTGTATCAGAGCACAGAAACAGCCCCTTTGGCCCAGCATGTCCATGCTAACCGAGATGTCTGTCTGAGCTACATTTGTCCGTATCTCAGTGCATGTGGCATTAATAAATCAATACCAATCCCACAGGATCTCAGACCCACAGCTGCTGCCTCACCTGCTGAGTGTTTCCAATACTTTCTGATTTTATTTCAGTTAATATATACACTGTAGATGTCACTGTTCTTGTAAGCATCAATACTCATAAAACAATATTCCTCTGGGTGTTTATATATCATCTGTATCTTGTATTACCCAGAACTCCTTTTGCTTAGAGTAGGACAAGTCTCTGATACCTTGCGTTTTGGAAAATAATTTTGGGAAGGAGTTAAAAGACCAGCTATTGTTTTCTAAAAAAAACCTGCTTATTATTGAAAGGGTATAGTCGTGATTTCTTTGGCACGTCATTTCACTTCCATCAGCGCTGCACAAACATGCATTTAAAAAAAAGAACATGTTTTGTTTTATTGGAAGTGAGCAGTCTGGAAATTTTCCCAGTGGGTTCAGACAGCATCATGATGCCCAGTTTCTAGATGAGGCCACGTGCTCGATTTTCCCTGAGGTTTTCATGAGGCTAAAGCAGATGGAACTGCTTTTCTGAAGCACTGCAGCGTCACTTAGACTCACAGTGAGCAAAGTGTAATGAAATATGACAGGAAGATCACTAATAATAGGTCTGTTCCTTTATCTCAGCCAACTGCTTCCCTTGTGTGTAAGAACCCTTAGTTGATAAAGTCTGACTGCCGCTGAAGTTGTCCTCTGATTTGGAGTTATAGCTCTTTTATCTAGTTTAATCAAATCTTTTTTTTAACAAGTGAGACATTTAAAAAAAATACATCTTGGGAGCTTTGACAGAACATTTGCTTCTCTCAACTCATCACAGATTATCGGCTGAACAATTGGGCTAAACCGTGGGCAACACGGTTGTAGTAAAGATATTACAGTACCAATGACCTGCGTTCAATTCCGTTGCTGTAAGGTCATTCCCCCCATTTCTAGCCACTGTTCTACTCTCTTTACACCCCCGATTGTGTGGCTAGGCACAGCTCAAATGCCATCTATAAATTCGTCGATGACATAAATTCTGCTGGAGAGTTTCAGATGGTGACAAGGAGGCGTACAAGAGTGAGATAGATCAGCTGGTCGAGTAAACCCATCAACAGCACTTCAATTTATTCTCTTCTCTTTTTGCACTACTTATTTAATTTATATATATTCATATAATATATTATATAAAATATATATATACATACAGTAATTTATAGCTTTTATTATGATGTATTAAAAAGGGAGGAGAAGATGGCGACGCGATGCAGCTCCCAGCGGCCACTCCGGTGGTGATGTCTGTTATTTGTCAAGTAGGGTGCCGTGCCCAATCCTGATTTGATGGAGACGGACGTGAGAGCACGGAGGAACATCTGGTGAAACTTCTGAAATGCCTGCTTCGCTGTTGCTGCTACTGTGTGGTCCAGAATCTCCAGAGGAGAAGGCCCCGAGTCCTCGGGTTTGCTTGTTGTTCGGAGGCCGGGGTGGGGTTGAAGCACTCGGCTGAGGATGGTGCTCGGAGAGGCTGTGTCAGAGGGGCTGGTTGGAGGCTCGAAGTTTTGGGACGGACTCAGAGTCCGCTGCGGTCGGGTGCTTCCAATGGTGCTGCACCGGCGAGTTGGCGGCGCTTGGAGGTTCATGGCGGGGAGATTTCCTCCCTTCTGCTGCCTGCGTGAGATGATGAGTCTATCGGGACTTTGAGACTTTTTTTTTACCGTGCCCATGGTCTGCTCTTTATCAAATTATGGTATCGCTTTGCACTGTTGTAACTCTATGTTATAATTATGTGGTTTTGTCAGTTTTAGTCTTGGTTTGTCCTGTGTTTTCTTGTGATATCATTCTGGAGGAACGTTGTATCATTTTTTAATGCATGCATTTCTAAATGACAATAAATGAGGATTGAGTGTCCTCATAATCTAATTGTATTACATCTATTGCCGTCACAAAACAATAAATTTCACAGCATACTGTACACCAGTGATTTTAAACCTGATTCTGACCATGTGGGTGCTCTGGTCTCCTCACACGTTCCAAAGATGTATGAGCTAGAATCAGAATCAGAATCAGGTTTATTATCACTGGCATGTGTTGTGAAATTTGTTAACTTAGCAACAGCAGTTCAATGCAATACATAATATAGAAGAGAAAAAATATAAATAAAATAAAAATAATAATAAATAAGCAAATCAATTACAGTACACGTATACTGAATAGATTAAAAATTGTGCAAAAAACAGAAATAATACATATTTAAAAAGTGAGGTAGTGTTCAAGGGTTCAATGTCCATTTAGGAATCGGGTGGCAGGGGGGAAGAAGTTGTTCCTGAATCGCTGAGTGTGTGCCTTCAGGCTTCTGTACCTCCTACCTGATGGTAACAGTGAGAAAAGGGCCTGCCCTGGGTGCTGGAGGTCCTTAATAATAAACGCTGCCTTTCTGAGACACCGCATCTTGAAGATGTCCTTGAAAGGCTAGTACCCAAGATGGAGTTGACTAAATTTACAACCCTCTGCAGCTTCTTTCGGACCTGTGCAGTAGCCCCCACCCCCATACCAGACAGTGACGCAGCCTGTCAGAATGCTGTCCATGGTACATCCATTGAATGTAGGTCACTAGCGTTGCAATATTGTTACAGTAAGTGCTACATTACAGTGCTACCCCTACTCTTTAATCCACGCAGCATCCTGGCTCTGAACTCTCTCCAACATTTCCAGCATTTTATTGTTTTAAAATTTATTTAGCTCACTCCTGTTAACTTGAAAGACTATGATGCTGGAAAATGTGAGATACAACTGGTTGAAAACTTCAAGTTGCGAGACATAAATATCACCAATAATTAGTCCTGGTTCAGCCTCTTTGAAGCTATGGCCAAGAAAGCACACCAGTGTCTATATTTCTTCAGAAGGTTAAGGAAATTCAGGATGTCCCTATTTTTACAGATGCACTGTAGGTTCCATCTTATCCAGATGTATTATAGTTTGACATGGGAATTTTTCTGCCCAAGGCCACAAGACATTCCAGATTAGTAAACATAGCCCAGTCCATCACCCAGCCCAGCTCCCCCTCTATCGAATCCATTTACATTTCCTGCTGTCTTGGGAAAGCAGCCAACAGAATCAAGGACCCCGATCAACACTCTTATTTTCTTTTCCTTCCTTTCCCACTGTGTCAAAAATACAAAAGTTTGAGAACACACACAACCAGGCTCAAGAGCAACTGTTGAATGGAGCTTTTCCACCTATCGCTTTCCAGCTTCTCACCTCATCCCCCCTCCACCCCCACCCCCACCCCCAGGCTTCAGCTATCAGCTTCTAGCTTGTACATCTTCTCCTCCCCCTATCTTCTTATTCTGGCTTCTTTCCCTTTCCCTTCCAGTCCTGATGAAAGGTCTTGGCTTAGAACGTCGACTGTTTATTCCTCTCCATAGATGCTACCTGATCTGCTGAGTTTCTCCAGCATTTTCTGTGTGTTACTCTGGATTTCCAGCATCTGCAGAATCTCTTCTGTCTTAAAGGAAAAAGGAAAATATAGACCTGTTAGCTTGACGTCGGTGGTTGGAAAGTTGTTGGAGTCGATTGTCAAGGATGAGGTTACAGAGTACCTGGAGACATATGACAAGATAGGCAGAACTTGGCATGGATTCCTTAAAGGAAAATCCTGCCTGACAAACCTATTACAATTTTTTGAGGAAATTACAAGTAGGCTAGACAAGGGAGAGGCAGTGGATGTTGTATATTTGGATTTTCAGAAGGCCTTTGACAAGGTGCCACACATGAGGCTACTTAACAAGATAAGAGCCCATGGAATTATGGGAAAGTTAAATACGTGGATAGAGCATTGGCTGATTGGCAGGAAACAGAGAATGGGAATAAAGGGATCCTATTCTGGTTGGCTGCTGGTTACCAGTGGTGTTCCACAGGTGTCCGTATTGGGGCTGCTTCTTTTTACATTGTACATCAACGATTTGGATTATGGAATAGATGGCTTTGTGGCTAAGTTTGCTGACGACACGAAGATAGGTGGAGGGGCTGGTAGTGCTGAGGAAACGGAGAGTCTGCAGAGAGATTTGGATAGATTGGAAGAATGGGCAAAGAAGTGGCAAATGAAATACAATGCTGGAAAGTGTATGGTTATACACTTTGGCAGAAGAAATAAACAAGCAGACTATTATTTAAATGGGGAAAGAATTCAAAGTTCTGAGATGCAACGGGACTTGGGAGTCCTCGTACAGGATACCCTTAAGGTTAACCTTCAGGTCGAGTCAGTAGTGAAGAACGCGAATGCAATGTTGACATTCATTTCTAGAGGAATAGAGTATAGGAGCAGGGATGTGATGTTGAGGCTCTATAAGGCGCTGGTGAGACCTCACTTGGAGTACTGTGGGCAGTTTTGGTCTCCTTATTTAAGAAAGGATGTGCTGACGTTGGAGAGGGTACAGAGAAGATTCACTAGAATAATTCCGGGAATGAGAGGGTTAACATATGAGGAACGTTTGTCTGCTCTTGGACTGTATTCCTTGGAGTTTAGAAGAATGAGGGGGGACCTCATAGAAACATTTCAAATGTTGAAAGGCATGGACAGAGTGGATGTGGCAAAGTTGTTTCCCATGATGGGGGAGTCTAGTACGAGAGGACATGACTTAAGGATTGAAGGGTGCCCATTCAGAATAGAAATGCGAAGAAATTTTTTTAGTTAGAGGGTGGTGAATCTATGGAATTTGTTGCCACGGGTCATTGGGTGTATTTAAGGCAGAGATTGATAAGTATCTGAGTAGCCAGGGCATCAAAGGTTATGGTGAGAAGGCGGGGGAGTCGGACTAAATGGGAGAATGGATCAGCTCATGATAAAATGGTGGAGCAGACTCGATGGGCCGAATGGCCGACTTCTGCTCCTTTGTCTTATGGTCTTATGGTCTTGAATGTACCTCTTATACGCTACAGATGAACCCTTGATCTCCCATCTAACTGGTCATGGCCCTTGCACTTAATTTCTCTACCTGTGTTGCACTTTCTCTGTAACCGTAACACTTTATTCTGTGTTCTGATTTCTTTTTTGCGAAGTAGTCTATTTTGCACTACTTTGATGTACTTGATGTCTGGAATGATCTTTCTGAATGGCACACAAACAAAAATATTTCACGGTATCTTGGTACACGTGACAACAGCAGACCAATTACCAGTAACTAAGTACTTAAATACTGCTAACATTTTCTGTTACTGTTTCATATTTCCAGCACCTGCATTTTTAAAAAATCTTTAATGAATGGTGGATCCCCGTTTCCCCTGAACAGGTAATTGGAAACCTGGATATCAGGGTGGAAAGAGAGAAAAGGGAAGATGCTGTATTGTTGTAGACAATAATGATGAGGGCAGTTAACTTATTGAATCAAGCAATATTGATGACTTTATGCCAATCTCCCTTCGAATTAGTCCTATGGTTTATTTGCTTGTAACAACTCACAGTCACTAGCTGAGGAAGTTTATTCGTGTATTACTCAGAATTAAAAATGGTCAAACAAGATTTGGTTTTGAGCTGGGTAAATGAGAAGAATTGATTCAGTGTTCTTTCAGGTTTTCGGACTTGTACTGACATAAAGGCAAAAGGAGCACAAACTGTGATGGGTTTCAGTGTCTGTGATCTGCATGGCGGCATTGATTCAAGTTCAAGTTTACTGTCATTCAACTGTTTCCATCAGATTGGATTAGATTAGATTCAACTTCATCGTCATTGTGCCCAGTACAGATACAACGCCAATGACATGCAGTTAGCATCTGACCAGAAATGCAAAGAATAGTGTTATTTACAAAATAACTGCGAATAAAAAGTAAGTGCTACAGCACACAAATATACAAGTACTGATACAGTACAATATGGGTGCAATACTGCTTAGCACTGTGATGTGAGGTTCAGCAGGGTCACAGCCTCAGGGAAGAAGCTCTTCCTGTGCCTGCTGGTGTGGGAGCGGAGGCTCCTGTAGCGTCTACCGGATGGGAGGAGAGTAAAAAGTCCATGGTTAGGGTGAGATGCATCCTCACTAATGATTTTGGCTCTGCTCAGGCAGCGTTTATGGTAGATGTTCTCAATGGTGGGCAATTGGGTGCCGATAATCTGCTGGGCAGTTTTCACCAAACGCTTTGCGCTTTAATCAGAAGACGGCGATGGGTGTGTATCGCCAGGCTCAGTGTCTTACCAGATTTTGAAAAATAGTGTCTTACATGTATACACCAAACTGAACAACGTTCCTCCAGACCAGGGTGAACAAGTCAGTACTTACAGTGCTGTGCAAAGGTCTTATGCTCCCGAGATGATTTTATATGGTTTCAGATGGTCCAGCTTCCACAGAGTCCTGATCTGAACATCATCCCATTATCTGGGATTACCTGGAGAGACAGAATCAAGAGGTCTTTATACAATTTCTTTTGGATATTTAGAAGCTTTTCATTTTATTATTTTTAAAAGCACCTTCACTTCACAGAACATTTTTTTACATGTGCCTAACGCTTTTGCACAATTCTGTATAACACACACAATACGTAAAGTAATATTACCACAAATAAATTAAAAATATTAAAATATATTCCAGAAGATTGACATTTGGCATAAGGTGCACTTAGGGCACAAGTTAAAAGTAAACAATATCATGCTACTGACACTTCACGTGTGATGAGACCTGGGTGGTGGCCGGGAGTTCTGTAGTCTCACAGCCTGGATGAAGAAGCTGTTTCCCTTCCTAACTGTCGCTATTCTAATGCTAAAGTACCTCCTGCCTGATGGTACAAGGGGTTGGGAGGGGGGTCAAAGAGATTGTGGAATGGGTGGACGGGATCCTTGACAATGTTACGGGTCCTGCAGACACAGCGCTCCTGATAAATATCTCGGATGGGTGAAAGAGAGACCCCGCTGATCCTCTCCGCAGTCCTCACAATCCTTTGTAAGGGTTAATTAGTTTTTGTTCTCTGTGTGTGAATAGGCCTGATGAACTTGGCCTCCGTCAATAAATGCTGAAATGCTTTGGATGAAGTAAACCCTTTCACAGGAATCAGTTTTCAGCTTCTGGTTGAGAAAATTCAATTTCTGTTCAAAAGCCTTACGAAGGTTTTAGAAAGACACAGGGAAATGAAGGGAATGGAGGGACGTGGATCACACACAAGCAGAGGACATTTAATATAACTTGGCATCAAGATCAGAATTCTGTCCAGCTCTGGGCTGTTCTAAATTCAATGTAAACCACAGCTGAACTATAATTGATGATAGATTATCAATCAGCCAGGAAGGAAGTACTGAAGTCCCACACTATCAGGTTCAAGAATACAAACACAAGAAAGTCTGCAGATGCTGGAAATCCAAAGCAACACACACAGAATGCTGGAGGAATTCAGTAGGTTAGGCAGCATCTATGGAACAGAGTAAACAGTCGACAATTTGGGCCGAGACCCTTCATCAGGACTGAGAGGGAAGAGGAAAGACGCCAGAATAAAAAGGTGTGGGGAGATTAAAGAGGCTAGCTGGAAGGTGATAGGTGAAGCCAGGTTGGGGGGAGTTGGTGGAGATCAAGGGCTGGAGAAGAAAGAATCTTTTGGGAGAGGTGAGTAGGCAACAGGAGAGAGGGAATGAGGAGGGGACCCAGGAAGAAATAATAAGGCAGGCAAAAAGAAGAGAGAGGTCAGAGTGGGGAATAGAGGAAGAAGGGGAAATTATTCATCTGAAGGAGAAATCGATGTTCATGCCATCAGGTTAGAGGCAATACAAAGTGTTGCTCCTCCACCTGGAGGATGGCCTCACTGTAGCGCAAGAGGAGGCCCTGGATTGACATGTCGGAACGGGAATGGGAATTAAAATGTTTGGCCACCAGGAAGTTCCGCTCTTGGTGGATGAAGTAGAGGTGCTCAAAAAAGCAGTCCCCAGTTTGCAATGTGTCTCACCAATGTAGGAGAGGCCGAATCGGGAGCACCGGACATGATAGACGACCCCAGCAGATTCGCAGGTGTAGTGTTGCCTCACCTGCAAGGGCTGTTTGGGGCCCTGAATGGAAGTGAAGGTGGAAATGCATGGGCAGGTGTAGCACTTTGGCCAATTACAGGGATAAGTGTGTGGAGGAAGATTAGTGGGGACGGACAAATGGACAAGGGAATTGCGGATGGAGCGGTCCCCGCGCAAAGTGGGGTGGGGGGGCAGGTAAAGATATGTTTAGTGATAAGGTCCCTTTGGAGACGGTGGAAGTTGCAGAGGTTAATGTGTTGGATGGGGTGATAGGTGAGGACAAGAGGGACTCTATCACTATTACGGCTGTGGAAAGATAGGGTGAATGTGGGAGATGGCATGAGGTTCAAGAATAATTTCTTGCTTTCAACCATTTGGTTCTTGAACAAACTGCATAACCCTAATCACAACTTTGATCACTTTGCACTAAAATTGACTTTTTTTTCTTCTAATTGTGTTGTATTTGTAAAAATTGGGTATAGTTTATTTTTAATTTATGCTTTTCATGTGAACACTGTTTATCTGATGCTATGTGCCCGCGAAGCAGCTGCAAGTAAGTTTTTAAGTTGTACCTACGCATATAAGTACTTATGCAAGTGACAATAAACTCGACTTTGACTTTGAACCTGTTCTCTCTCACACCCCACTTCGACCAGTCGGGGTGGGGTACACCACTCCCCTACTTATTTCCCTCTAACTTAACCATCGGGCCAGAGGTACAGAAGCCTGAAGTCTCAAACCAGTAGGATCAAGAACAGCTACTTCCTTTCAAACATTTGATTCTTGAACAGACCAGTACAATCCTAATCACACACTGTGTCCACTTTGCATGTACTGTAGCCAGTGTAATAACCAGCATGTCTGTGCGATGTGTGAGAAACCTGGGCTAAACTCACATACTCAAAAGGAGGATACTCAAACTCCACACACATAATATTTAACCCAGGCTGTGGGAGATGTGAGATTGGTGATACTCATAAGCTGGTTGTTCTCCTTAAGTCAAAGAGCGCTGTGTTTTTCTTCAGTGGTTCCAGGACAGGTGAGAGCATCCCTGTGCATTGCTGTGGTCACCGCACCATGAGGTGTGGTTGTGCCAGAGAGGATGCAGAAGAAATTCAAAGTTTAAAGTTCAAAATAAATTCATTGTCGAAGTAACTAATATGTTACCATATATTACCCTGAAATTGATTTTCTTTCAGCCATTCACAGTAGAATGAATACAACAGAATCAATGAAAAACTCCACACAAAGACTGACAAACTACCAACGTGCAAAAGAAGACAAACTGTGCAAATATAAAAATATGTCAAGACGTCAAGATCATTCAACGTCATTTTCAGTACACAAGTGTAAAGGAGAATGAAATAATTCTTACTTTAGATCCGATGCAGCACACAAAAAAACCACAATAATATAAAGACACAACAGTAAAAAATACAATAAATTTAAATACTTAAATACCTGATTGTCCTTAAAGTAGTGCTAGATACAGGCGTGTCTGTACATAAGGTGACTCTGACAGGAAGTGATTAAGTAGTGCTGATGGGTGTGGAAACCAACTGATAATAAATAAATAAGTAATAAATATCACTGAGAACATGAGTTGTGGAGTCCTTGAAAGTGAGTCTGTAGGTCGTGGAATGGTGAGTGAAGTTATCCACTCTGGTTCAGGAGCCTGATGGTTGTAGGGTAGTAACTGTTCCTGAACCTGGTGTGGGACCTATGGCTCCTGCACCTCCTTCCTGATGGCAGCAATGAGCAGAGAGCATGGCCTGGGATGGTTGGGATCCTTGTTAATGGATGCTGCTTTCTTGTGGCAACGCTCCTTGTAGACATGTTTGATGATGGGGAAGGCTTTTCTTGTGACGGACTGGGCTGTATCCTCTACTTTTTGTTGGCTTTTCCATTCCCAAGCATCGGTGTTTCCACACCAGGCAGTGGTGCAACCAGTCAGGATACTCTCCACTGTGCATCTATAGAAGTTTGTCAAAGCTTTCGATGAACTTACACAAGCTCCTAAGAAAGTAGACGT
The DNA here is from genome assembly GCF_030028105.1 of Mobula birostris. Lineage (NCBI taxonomy): Eukaryota > Metazoa > Chordata > Chondrichthyes > Myliobatiformes > Myliobatidae > Mobula > Mobula birostris. The sequence goes on along the minus strand of NC_092378.1, from coordinate 61,816,804 downwards.
ATTACCTTCTTTGTATAGCACTTGTGTTTTGGACCCAGGACAGACCCTCTAAAATGATATCACCAGGGAATTTAAAGTTGCTGGCCATCTCCACCTCTGATCCCCTAACAAGGACTGGCTCGTGGACCTGCAGTTTCTTCCTCCTGCAGTCGACAATCAGCTCTTCGGTGTGGCTGAGTTTGAGTGAGATTTTGTGATGTCACCAGTCAACTAGGTTTTCAGTCTCCCTCCTAAATGTCAATTTGTCATGATCTTTGATTCAGCCAACAACAGTGATGCCATCAACAAACTTAAATGTGGCATTGGGGCTGTGTTTCGCCTCCCAGTGATAAGTGTAAAGCGAGAAGAGCAGGGTGGCTAAGCACACGGTTTTGTGGTGCACCTGTGCCGATGGAGATCGTGTTGCCAATCTGAACTGAGTGTGGTCTGTGAGAAAGGAAGCTGATGATCCAAGTGAACAAGAAAGTATTAAGGCCTAGGTCTCGGAGCTTATTGAATAGTTACCTGGAGTGGAGCAGTAGAGTTGTAAGGACAGGCTGGGTTTGTTTTCTCTAGAGCAGAGGGGACTGAGGGATGGACCTGATGGAAGTGATGAAGGGGATAGATAGCACAGATAGTAAAAATATTTCTTCCTTGGAGGGAGTGTCTGAGACAACAAGGCAGGGTTTTAAGTTGAGAAGGCGGGTAGCTGGAATCTGGAATGTGTTGCCTAAGAATGTGATAAAGGCAGAAGCTCTCACAACATTAAAGACATGTCTAGGTATAGAAGGTGACAGACCAAATGCCTCTAAATGGGATTAATAGTCAGCATGGACATAATAGGCGAAGGGCCTGTTTCTATTCGGAATGACTCTTCTACCCCACTGGACTTGAACTTCTGGTCTCTCAATCTGCCTCATCATGCCGCAAACATTTTCTTGTCTACCTGCGCTGCACTTTCTTTGTAACTGTAACTCTATATTCTGTATTCTGTTATTGATTTTCCCTTTGTATTTGTCACCATTTGTAATTTTCCAACATACTTGGCAATGTCAGAACCCAAGTGCAGAGGAGAGAAAGACTCCAATGTAGAGACAGTGACCAGAGCGTATTCATCAGAATTCCAACAGAACATCGGTAGTTCGGCCCAAGTGATACCATGAGGCATAACATTCTCAAAACTAGGACCCCATGGTTAGTGCTAATCAGGCACCCACTTAAATAATACAAGCTTATAGAATACCAGAGCCTATCAGAATAAACTTAACAAGTTTAAACAGAAAGCACGGAGCGACTTTACTACAAAGAGCCACTCGAGAAGGAACTCTTGATTACAGAACCTCATTCAACAAGAATTAACCAGTTTGAGTGCTCTAAGAATCTGGGCGTCCAATGCTCCCTGGCTCCCCACACAGGCTGAAGACCTCATTACATTACTATCAAATGTTAAATCTCAACACTTATAAATGTTAACATTTTGAAATTATTGGTATGGAAGGCATTCAAAACAAACTTTTCCTACTGAATCTGGGCATATTTGAGAATAATAAAACAATTGCCAATTGGTAACAACTTGAGGGTGATGGGGTTAGTTCATGTATAATGGGCTTTTCAATCCTGGGACAAACTGAAACCTTCGGCTTTCTTCATGTGAATGGATCAATGAAACTAACAAGTCATATTAGCCGAATAGATCTCTCCTCTTCATCTGCTTCCTGAGTTCTTTATTCCTATGAAAGTTAAATCCTTAATGTAGCTATTCCTTAGGTAAACATTTCCAAATTGTATGAAGGCCATATGGGGATTCCGTTTTCCCAGCACTGCTGAAGCACTCAGGCTGCAGTTTTACCCCGCTTGCTCATATCACCAGGGAGTAACCAGTCAATCCTCACTTACACAGAAATCTGCTTTATAAACTGAATCAATGACTTCAGTTGTCAGGTTCCCCGGTGAGTTACATTCCCATTGTTAATCAATCTCAGCACTCAATTGTATTCGGAGGGTTCGACTTGTTATCAGTAATTAAAAAGTAAGAGAATGGTTCACTTCCATAGCAACATCCATAACCTTAGGGTGAAACAGAGACAATTTTGAAATATAGAGATGATTGTAATTTATTTTTATTTATAGTTACATGATAACTGGACCTTCTGGTTCAACGAGTCTGCACCACCCATTTACATCCACGTGACCAATTAACCTAATAACCTGAATGTCTTTGAAATGTGGGAGGAAACCAGAGCACCTGAGGACACCCACACAGCCACGGAGTTACAGACAGTGGAGGAACTGGGCCCAGATCACTGGTGCTGTAATAGTGTTATGCTAACCATGTGCTCCCCTGTAAGGGATAATGAGTCAGGAACATGATAGAAAGCAGACTAGGAACATCTTGAATGCAAAATTCAACATTAGGCTATAGATGAGGTGATAATTTCTAACAGAGAGAAATGGGTCGTGCAAATTTCTGCTTCACAGAGTAAATCAAATGATAGCTCAGGTTGTGTAAAACAGGCTTCTCACATTGTGCAGATCTGGTACACTAGGCCAATAGTCGTTAGTCATGCATAGGGCCCAGAAAAAGCTGCAGAAAGTTGCAAACTCCATCATGAGCACCGGCCTCCCCACTATCGAGGGTATCTTCAAAAGGTGATGCCTCAAAAAAACGGCACCCGTCACCTAGGACATGCCCCCTACTACCACTGGGAAGGAGGTACAGCAGCCTAAAGGCACATACTCTGCATTTGAGGAACAGCTTCTTTCCCTCCACCATCAGAATTCTGAACAGGCAGAGAGCCAATCCATGAACACTACCTCACTGATTTTGCTCTCTTTTTGCAATATTTATTAATATAATTTATATATATTCTTTTTGTAGTTTATAGTTTTTTAATGTATTGCACTGCACTGCTGTCACAAAACAACAAATTTCTCGACATATGCCAGTGATATTAAACCCAGTTCTGATTCTGATTAGGAAGGAGTTGGAAACCAAGTGCATGGTTTACTAGCTGAGTTATGATTAGTGCCCAAGCGGATAGTTACCAAAATCTGGTTTCCGAAATAGCTTTGATCAATCCTCCCACCAAAGCAGAACAAATGGGAACATGTGGTGTGTGAAGGTGTGCTGTAAAGACGATGGACTCCCTGCCCCCGCCCCCCCAGTAGATGAGCAAAGACACACTGATTCCACTAGGGAAGAACTACAAGCAGGTTGTTATATATTCTCACCGGCCTTCTGACCAATATTGCCAGTTTTATGCAGTGCTATGAGATTGAAAGTTAGGACCTTCTGTTTTGAGAAACCTGAGAATCTTGTCCTCATCATGACAAAGGAGGAGGCTATTCAGCCCTTTGGCTCCATGTGGGCTCCCAGTTGCCCTATTCCACCTCTCCGTATTTCCTTGTATCCCTACAATTTGTAGGGTAACACACACAAAATGCTGGAGGAGCTCAGAAGTTCAGGCCTCTCCTGTGGAGAGGATTAAAGAGTTGACATTTCAGGCCAAGACCCTTCATCAGGACTGGAAAGGAGGGGGAAAGAGGCCAGAATAAGAAGTGGGAGGGGAGGAGTACAATCTGGAAGGTGTTAGGTGTAGCTCGGTAAGGAGGAAGGTAGATGGTTCAGGGGGAGGTGGGAATGAAGTGAGAAGCTACATTCTGTCCCACACGAGTCCATCAACCACCCCTCGAAACAAATACAGCAAATGTTCATTATGGGTGTAATGCTGAGGGTTTCTAAGGCATTGGTTAGTCTGCACTTAGAGTATTGGCCCCCTGTGTAAGAAAGGAGGTGTGGCACTGGAGAGTGTCCAGAGCATATTTACGAGAATGATCCTGGGAATGAAAGGGTTGACATATGAGGAGCGTTTGATGGCTCTGGACCTGTACTCACTGGAGTTTAGAACAACGTGGGGGGATTTTATTGAAATCTATCAAATATTGAAAGGCCCAGATAGAGTGGATGTGGAGAGGATGTTTCCAATAGTGGGAGAGTCTAAGACCAGAGGGCACAGGGTCAACAGAGAAGGACATTCCTTTAGAATAGAGACGAGGATGAATTTCTTTAGCCAGAGAGTGGTAGATCAGTGGAATTCATTGCCACAAATGGTTCTGGAGGACAAGTCATTGAGTATATTTAAAGTGGAGGTTGATAGGGTTTTTGATTTTTAAGGGTGTCATAGGTTACAGGGAAAAAACAGGGGTTTGAGAGGGATAATATATCAGCCGTGATCAAATGGTGGAGCAGATTTGATGGGCCAAATGGCTTAATTCTTCTCCTAAGTCTTATGGTTTATTATCAAATGCATCAATGTACTTTTTTAAGGAATTTTGTGGTTATAAAGTAAATCGGAAGAAACAATTTCTATTGGCAAGAGAGTTAATGACTGAAGGAAACAGATTAAAGATTACAGGCAGAGAAATCAAATGAGACCTTTTTTATTTATGTAAGAGATTTCAGTGTAACACAGGAAGGGTGGTAGAGGCAGAAACGATGGTTGTTTTCAAAAGCCAGGTAAGTGAAAGAGAGACTGCAAATTTGTAGGAAAAGAGAGGGATTGAGGGGGAAAAGGAAATGGTGAAATTTCCTTAGCTAGGTGGTGGTGAATCTGTGGAATTCATTGCCACGGACGTCTGTAGAGGCCATTCAATGGGTATATTTACAGCAGGATCTTACAGACTCTTGATTAGTAAGGACGCCAAAGTTATGGGGAGAAGGAAGAGGAATGGGGTTGAGAGAAATAATAAATCAGCCATGATGGAATGATGGAGAAGACTCAATGGACCGAATGGCCTAATTCTGCTCCTGCCTTTTGTGGTTTTATGGGATAAATTAAGTAGGCTGAATATTTACCTTCTCTACTGTTCTGGACTTTTTTTGTGTAACTGTATGCTTACTGCTACCTTATATGTGCTATATGTGCTTTATTCTGTGTATGATTGTTGGTACTGTGTTTTGTATCTTGGCTCTGGAGGAACGCTGCTTCGTTTGGCTGTATTCATGGCTATCATGTATGGCTGAATGACGCCTAAGCTTGAAGTTGTAAGGTTGTCCGGTTTCTATGTGAAGCATTAAAATAACACTGAAACAGAATGCTTCTGGTAATTTAACAGGTGATTTCCAGTAATTTGACGGGCGTTTCCATTGAGATGGTGACATGCTTGGTTGCAGCAGCTTCTCTGGGTCCAACAAATGGCGCAAATGTCTGTCTTAAACATTCTTCTTGTGATTGCAAGACCCCGTTGGACATTGGCAATACAAAATGCTGCAAGTCCGACTCATTGGTGAGACCGATGGCAGGGAAGTTGCCCGGTCTCCATTGTTGTGCGGATCAGGCCCTCATGCCGCGGCACTGCCCGTTATGGTCACCCAGGGGAGGAGGCTTCGGAGGCAGTGTGAGAGAGAACAGAGGAGCAGCAGGCATACTGGAATCTGTGCTGGGTTGGGGGCTGGCCCCTGTATGTCAGCTCTTCTGTCAGTGCTGCTCTCCAGTGTTCGCTCGCTGGAAGGGAAACCAGGTTGCCTTCAAGTGCGGCAGACCTAGCGTGAGACATGCTGATCTACCTTCACCTGCAGCTGACCCAGTGTGAGATGAGGAACTGCTGCATGCTCATTCTTGCAGAGATGTGCCATACACTCAGGGACTTGTGCTAATATTATTTTGTGACTGCATGTGCTATCGTAATCATGTATACTGTGCACTGTACGTGACTGTGCACGTGTTTTGCACCTTGGCCTTGGAGGAATGCTGTTCCGTTTAGCTTTTTTATTTATTATTGACATACAGCCTGGAGTGGAAGCACTGCCCAGCAATCTCCCAATTTAACCCTAGTCTAATCACAGGACAATTTACATTGACCAATTAACCTACCAACCAGAGGACCCGGAGGAAACTCGCAAATTCACGGAGAGAACATACAAACTCGTTGCAGGCAGTGATGGGATTTGAACCGAGATTGCCTGTATTGTAAAGCATTGTGCTAACCACTACGCTACCGAGCAGCCCCAGGTTTATGTTTAGTTGTATACATATGTACGGTTGAATGAGAACTTAACTTGAATTTGAAAATGTACTCTGGCAAAAGGCTGTGCTTTAATATACCAGACTAAAATCATGGATTCGACTCAGTGTAGGAGGTCATTCAACCTATTGAGGCAATGTTGGCCATCAGTAGAGCAACGACCCACTGTCCCATTGCCCTGGTCATTTAAGTAACACAGGTGGTGGAAATTATTATCTTGTAGTCAGAGAGTCATCGAGCTATACCAGAAGGAATTGGATCTTTAGGCTTGCCTGGGCTATGCTGGCCAAGTTAGTCCCATTTGCCTGAATTTGACCCATATCCTCTTTCCATGTACTTGTCTAAATGTCTTTAAAATGTTGTTAATGAAACCACTCCTCTGTTTTATATACCCACTACCCTCCATATGAAAAACTTCAGATCCCCTGTCATCCTAAACCTACAACCCCTAGCTTCAGGCTTCCCTATTCCAGGAAAAAGATAAGTAAATAAAAGTTAAATAAGACCTTATCTCAGTCTTATTTATTATTGTCACATGTACCGAGATACAGTGAGAAGCTTTGTCAGCGAGCCATCCATACAGTTGTCTATGAAGGTTCTCGGTCATCCAGGTCATTGTGTATCAAGCAGTAGTAAATCAAGGCAAGTGGACTTGCTGTGTCGTCTAGAAGACGTTTCACCACTCACCGTGAAGAAGCCTCTCGGATGAGTGGTGACATGTCTTCTAGACCACACAGCTAGTCCAGTTGCCTTGATTTACTACCACTTGACATCCGTACAGTTCACTCCATACGTACATCAAGTGAGGCAATGTGAAAAGGGAAAATAGCAGTGCAGAATATACTGTTGTGGTTACAGGGAAAGTACAGTGCAGGAAGGTGAAAGGGCCATGACGTGGCAGACTGTGAGGTCGAGAGTTCTTCCAAAGGTGATGCCTCCAGAAGGTGGCGTCCACCACGAAGGACCCTCACCAAACAGGACATGCCCTCTTCTCATTACTACCATCAGGGTGGAGGTACAGGAGCCTGAAGACACACACTCAACATTTTAGGAACAACTTTTTCCCCTCTGCCATCAGGTTTCCTTCTCATCTCAGTTCTAAAGGGACATTATTATATTTTGAGGCTGTGCCCTCTGGTACTAGGTTCCCCAACTGCAAGAAACAGCTTCCCCACGCACACTCTATTTAGGCCTTTTTGGTATTTGGTAGCTTTCAATGAGATCTACCCTCATTGCTCTAAAGTCCAACATGTACAGGCCCAGAGCCATCAAGCATTCCTCATACATTAACACTCTCATTCCCGGGGTCATTCTGGTGAACCTCCTCTGGATCCTCTCCAATGCCAGTACATTCTTTCTCAGATAAGGGGCCCAAAACTGTTCACAGTAGTCCAAGTGCAGATGGCCAATGCTTTACAAAGCCTTAGCATTCCATCCTTGCTTTTATATTCTTGTCCTCTCAAAATGAATCCTAACATTGCATTTGTCTTCCTCACCACTGACTCAACCTGTGTTAATCTTTGGGGAACCCTGCATGAGAACGTGGCCAGGATCTTGGGGCCTGAGTTATAGGGGGAGGTTGGGAAAATTCTCGTAAATCACTTCTGCACTCTTCCAGTAAAAGCTGGTGACTTAAGAAGGTGGCTTCCCTCATTAAGGACTCTCACGATCCAGGACATCCCCTCTTCCCATTGCTACCATCAGGGAGGGGGTACAGAAGCCTGAAGACCCACAGTCAATATTTTAGGAACAGCTCCTGCCCCTCTGCCATCAGTTCTCTTCATAGTAAATGAACACAACCCCGCTATTCTTTTTAATACACTTTTTTTGTAACGTAGTAATTTTTATATGTCTGGCAATGTACTACTGCCACTAAACAACACATTTGTCAGAAATAATAAACCTGATTCTGAATCTGATCTTGTCTCCATGTCACTACACGGCAATAAATCGGATATCAGTGCAACAAGTCTGGTTGGACTGGGGCTTCTTTCTGTGCCACATATATGTACCAGACAATAAGACTGTAAGATAAAAGAGCAGAATTAGGCCATTCAGCCCATCGTAACCGTTCTACCATTCAAATGTGGCTGATTCATTATCCTTCTCAACCCCATTCTTCTGCCTTCTCACTACATTCTTTAATTCCTTTACTAATCAGGAATCTATCAGCCTCAGCTTTAATTGTACCCAAATAACTTGGCCTCCACAGACATCTATGGCAATGAATGCCACAGATTCACTTTCTTTTGCAACGGGACTTGGGAGTCCTCGTGCAGGATACCCTTCAGGTTAACCTCCAGGTCGAGTCAGTAGTGAAGAAGGCGAATGCAATGTTGGCATACATTTCTAGAGGAATAGAGTATAGGAGCAGGGATGTGATGTTGAGGCTCTATAAGGCGCTGGTGAGACCTCACTTGGAGTACTGTGGGCAGTTTTGGTCTCCTTATTTAAGAAAGGATGTGCTGACGTTAGAGAGGGTACAGAGAAGGTTCACTAGAATGATTCCGGGAATGAGAGGGTTAACATATGAGGAACGTTTGTCTGCTCTTGAACTGTATTCCTTAGAGTTTAGAAGAATGAGGGGAGACCTCATAGAAACATTTCAAATGTTGAATGACATGGACAGAGTGGATAAAATGGCGGAGCAGACGCGATGGGCCGAATGGCCGACTTCTGCTCCTTTGTCTTATGGTCTTGTGGTTTCCTTTGGCTTAAGAAATTCCTCCTCATCTCTGTTCTAAATGGACCTCCTTCTATTCTAGCAATGTGCCCTCTGATCTTAGACTTCCCCACCATAGGAAACAGATGGAGACAATAAACCAGGACCCTGCTCCCAAACTCTCCAACAGAAAACTGATAATAGAGTCATACTGCACAGAAGCTCACCCTTCAGTCCAGCATTTCTATGCTATCTATTGCACTCACCCACACTAATCCCATTTAAAGAAATCCTTCCAATAAACCAAAGAAGACATTTTCAATAGCTTGTGCTTCTTCACCTTAAAAGTTGCAAAGAAAGACAACACACATAAAATGCTGGAGGAACTCAGCAGGTCAATTACCATCTATGGAAATAAATAAACAGTCGACGTTACGGGCCGAGACCCTTCCTCAGGAATGAAAGACTACCTTCTCATTTTGGTTTCTTCTCCCTTCCTTTCTGGTCCTAAGGAAGCATCTCAGCAAACCTTGACTGTATTCCTCTCCATCGATACTGCCTGACTTGCTGAGGTCCCTCAGCATTTGCTATGAAAGACTAGCTTTGCTTCGTGCAGCTGATTTAAATTTGGCACGGTCATTACAGAAGCTCAAGTACAGAATGTTTTGTGGAAACCTATCCCACTTAAGAGGGTTGCAGGAACTAAGAGCCAATTTGTGGGCACGTATTGTTTTATTGAACGTGTTGAGCAGCAGCTGTAATCATGATGGATTACCGACCTGTGTTGGTTGATGGCTTCAGGGAACACAACGAGATTTGGACAGGAATAACTGCGAGCAATTAAAAAGTTTAATGATGTCCAAAGAAATGACCCTTGGTGCACGTCTTAACTTTCAGACATTTTTTCCGAATTGTGAAGGGTTTTGATAGAGTCATAGAGCACCAGAGCACAGAAACAAGCCTTTTGGCCCATCTAGTCTGTGCTGAACTGTTACGCTGCCTATTCTCATCGACTTGTGCCTGGACCATAGCCCTCCGCACCTCCCCCATCCATGTAGTTACAGCAATTTGATCATCGCTTTGTCATGGTGGAGAGGCTAGTGAGTTCCTGAGATCCCAAGAGTGATGGCATCTGGAGAGTGTTGGGTTGTCTTACTGGGTTGGCCAACTAGTCACAGACATCACAGAGCACAGAAACAGGCCATGCCAACCCAGGTGCCCTCCTAAGCTAGTCCCATTTGCCTGAGTTTGACCCATACCTCACTAAACCTTCCCTAGCCATGCACCTGTCTAAGTGCCTTTTAAAATGATGCTATTGTAGAGTACTGTGCAAGGTCTTAGGCACACATTTATAGCCAGGGTGCATAAGACTTTTGCACCCTGCTGTAGCAATTTTATATATTGCATTCTACCGCTGCCACAGAAATAAACAAATTTCATGACATGTGTGAGTGATGATAAACCTAATTCTGATGTGGGTCTCTATTGTGGACTAAAATATGGGAAGGGGTCAAGGAGAGGGAAATCAACGTAGGAAAAAGATGAAGGGAGAGGGAAGGGAGCAGGATGCACCCGAGAGCCACTCTTTAGTCTCTTGTGATCCTGTGCGTTTGAACTTTCATACCAGGCTGTGATGCAACCAGTCAGAATGCTCTCCACCGTACGTCTGTAGAAATCTGCTGGAGTCCTTGGAGAATGACCAAATTTCCTCAAACTCCTAAGAAATTACAGTGGCTGGCGTGCCTTTTTAGTGATTGTTTCCATGTGCTGGGCCCGGAGGAGATCCTCTGAGAGAAGAGATTAAAAGTAGGATTACTGCACGTGGATTGTTGATGGTCAGCATGACTTTGATGGGCTGAAGGCCCAGGTTCTGAGCTGTATCTCTCATGGATTCTATCACCATGGTTAGAGTTGGGCATGAAATAATTACTTGCATTGGCAACCTCTTGCTGACATCTACTTCACCTCCACCATATCCTTCAACCCTTCAAAGCTGAAAGTTGAAAGTAAATTTATTATCAAAGTACATATATGTCACCATATGCAACCCTGAGATTCATTTTCTTGCGGGCATTCACAGTAAATACAAAGAAGCACCATGGAATCAATGAAAAGCTACACACGACAAAGGCAGATGAACAACCAATGTGCAAAAACCAAAAAATTGTGCAAATACAAAAAAAACTACTACTAATAATAATATCCATAATAATAGTCTAGATGTAATAATACAGGATGAACAAGCAAGAACAACTTATTAATAGATATAGCCATTCCAAACACATATAACTTACAGAAATCAATAAGTGAAAAACACCAGAAACATGCTGAATTAAAAGAGGAAATTGAAAGACTATGGAACATGAACAGTGTGTACATTGTCCCAGTTGTGATATCTACAACTGGTATCATCCCAAAGGCACTACACAATAGCATTCAATGATTTGGCCTACACAGCAATATTTATCTAAATCTCCAGAAAGTCACAATGCTGAACGCCACTAGAATAGTCCAAAAGTTCCTGGCAATTAAGAAATTAGGGTGCTTGGCTATGCCCATACTTCAAGTTTTACCAGCTTGAGCTGAGAAAACAATATTGAGAACGTGAGATGTAGAGGCCATGGAGTCCGTGAAGTGATTGAGTGTTGGGGTGAGTGAAGTTATCCACTCTGGTTCACCCTTAATACCATTTTAGCAGTAACCTCAGGACAAAAGTAGTGGGAAGCATATGCAGCCCAAGATCACCATACAGGAGGTCATGTCATGGTGGTCAATGAATGTGCCTTGTCAAAGAAGCCCAGACACTAAAATCAAATAATACCAATCAACATCATCATCCTCTCAGTACTAATCAATAAGCTTCTAAACCCTCCGGGAGGGGGGAGAAGATGGCGGCGCGACGATGGCGCGCGCTGCCACTTCGGTGATGTTATCTGCTATCTCTCAAGTAGGGGACCAGGCAAAATCCTGATTTGATGGAGATGGACGTGAGAGCACAGAGGAACATCTGGAAAATTTCTGAAATGCCTGTTTTGCTGCTGCTGCTACTGTGTGATAACCAGAATCTCCGGAGCTGAAGGCCTCGAAATCCTCGGCTTTGCGTGTTTCAGCGGCCGGGGAGAGGTCGAAGGCGCTCGGCAGAGGATGGCACTCAGGAGGCTGTATCGGAGAGGCTGGTTGGAAGCCCGGAGTTTTCGGACGGAGGGACTCAGTGTCGGCTGTGGTCGGCTGCTTCCAAGGTATCGGCAAGTTGACGGTGCCTGAAGGTTTATGGCAGGGAGTTTTTCCCTTTTGCCGCCTGCTATCGGGGACTCGGGAGTCGATCGACTCGGGACTTCGAGACTTTTTTTATCGTGCCTATGATCTGTTCTTCATCAAACTATCGTATTGCTTTGCACTGCTGTAACTATATGTTACAATTATGTGGTTCTGTCAGTGTAAGTCTTTGGTCTGTCCTGTTTTCTGTGATATCACTCCGGAGAAACATTGTATAATTTCTTAATGCATGTATGCATTTCTAAATGACAATAAAAGAGGACTGAGTGTTCTCATAATCTAAACCTGGGCCTCTGTACCTCCATCTGTATCTGGATCCTTGACTTCCTCATCATCAGCGCGATTCAGTGATACCACCCCCTCCTCAATGACACTCAACACAAGTGCAAGGATGCGTGATTAGCCCACTGCTCATTCCCTCTACACTCGTCTGCATGGGTAGGCACGGCTCAAATGTCATCTCTCAATTCACCAATAACATTAATGTTGTGGTCCAAATCTCAGATGGCGATGAGCAGCCATACAAGAGCAAGATAGATCAGCTAGTCGAGTGGTATCACAACAACACCCTTGCGCTCAAAGTTAGTAAGACCAAGGAATTCACTATGGACTTCTGGAAGGGGAAGTCAGGACGACACACCAGTTCTCATTGAGGGTCAGCAGTGGAAAAGATGAACTGCTTCAAGTTCTTGGGCATCGACATCTTGGAGGATCTATCTTGAGCCCTGCATATTGATGCAATCATGAAGTAGGCACCCCATTAGGAGGTTGAGACTATTCTGTATGTCACTAAAGAATCTAGTACATTTCTGCAGATATACAGTGGAGAGCACTCTGACTAGATGCATCACTGCCTGCAATGGAGGCTCCACTGCACAGAATCAAACGTGATTGCAGACGGTTGTAGGCTCAGTCAGCTCCATCACAGGCACAAGCCTCTGCGCCTCAAGGATATCTTCAAAAGGCAGTGCCTCAAGAATGTGCCATCCATCATTAAGGGTCCTCATGATCTGGGACATGCTCTCTTCTCATTACGACCATCAGAGAGGAGGTACAGGAGCCTGAAGACCCACACTCAATGGTTTAGAAACAGCTCATTCCCCTTTGCCGTCAGATTTATGAACTTAGTTATTTTAGTTGTCACTTAAAGATTTTTTTACGTCTTGCACTGTTTTGCTACCACAAAACTACAAATTTTGCTACATGATAATGAATCTGATTCTGTGCTGTGATGATTATCAAACAGGGTGATCTTTCTTGTTGATTTATCCTTAAATGTCAATCAAGAATGTTCGTCTATAAGGATTTGATATTTGTATAGTTTCCCACAAGGGATTACTCAGAGATTAGCTGTTCTGCTGTCACATGGTATTGGGGGCAGAGTACTGACATGGATTGAAAATTGGCTGGCTGACAGAAAACAAAGAGTAGCGATTAACGGGTCCCTTTCGGAATGGCAGGCGGTGACCAGTGGGGTACCGCAGGGTTCAGTGCTGGGACCGCAGCTGTTTACAATATATATTAATGATTTAGATGAGGGAATTAAAAGTAACATTAGCAAATTTGTTGATGACACAAAGCTGGGTGGCAGTGTGAAATGTGAGGAGGATGTTATGAGAATGCAGGGTGACTTGGACAGGCTGGGTGAGTGGGCAGATGCAGTTTAATGTGGATAAATGTGAGGTTATCCACTTTAGTGGTAAGAACGGGAAGGCAGATTATTATCTAAATGGAGTCAGGTTAGGAAAAGGGGAAGCACAACGAGATCTAGGTATTCTTGTACATCAGTCACTGAAAGCAAGCATGCAAGTACAGCAGGCAGTGAAGAAAGCTAATGGTATGCTGGCCTTCATAACAAGGGGAATTGAGTATAAGAGCAAAGAGGTCCTTCTGCAGCTGTACAGGGCCCTGGTGAGACCACACCTGGAGTACTGTGTGCAGTTTTGGTCTCCAAATTTGAGGAAGGACATTCTTGCTATTGAGGGAGTGCAGTGTAGGTTCACAAGGTTAATTCCCAGGATGGCGGGACTGTCTTATGTCGAAAGATTGGAGCGACTGGGCTTGTGTACTCTGGAATTTAGAAGGCTGAGAGGGTATCTTATTGAAACATATAAGATTATTAAGGGATTGGACAGTCTACAGGGCCTGCGTCCTCAGCACACTGCTTTACGGCAGCGAGACCTGGAGCCTCTACTACAGACAAGAGCGGCGTCTCAAAGCCTTCCACCTTCGCAGCCTGAGGCGCATCCTGGACATCACGTGGACTGACCGAGTCACCAACAGTGAGGTCCTGGCCTGCGCCCAGATACCCAGCCTCTTCACCCTGCTCCAACAACACCGTCTCTGCTGGCTGGGCCACGTAAACTGCATGTCAGACGGGAGGATCCCGAAAGACCTGCTGTACGGGGAACTGGTCTCCAGCAAGAGAGCACAAGGGCGGCCCCATCTTCATTTCAAAGACATTTTCAAGAGAGACATGGAGTCACTGAAAATGAATGTCAAGAGGTGGGAGGACATCGCAAGCGATCGCTCACACTGGAGGCTGGAACTACGCAGAGGTCTAAAAAGAGGAGAAGAGAAGCTGAGGCTTGCTGCTGAAGAAAAGCGCACTCGTCGGAAAAACAGCACCAAGACAACACTGGAGGACAGTGCCTTCAAGTGCAGTCGCTGCAGCCGAGACTGTCACTCCCGAGTGGGCCTCTACAGCCACAACAGACGCTGCTCTAACACAGACTGAAGCAAGACTTTCCAGGCGCAGACCCATGGTCTCGCAAGACTAACGGATGCCACCACATGTGTGTATGTGTGTTTGTGCCTTAGATTTTTGCACGGTACCGTATATATATAAAACACATCAGTATATATATGTAAACACATATTGCTGCCTGAGAACCTCAACTGGAACTGAAACGCCAAAGATCTACACATCCTCTCGTAACCATAAGACTATAAGACATAGGAGCAGAATTAGGCCATGTGGCCCATCGAGTCTGCTCAGCCATTCAATCATGACCCCCTCCTCCTCAACCCCAGTTCCCGGCCTTCTCCCCGTAACCTTTGATGCCTTGTCCAATCAAGAATCTATCAATCTCTGCCTTAAATACACCCAACGACCTGGCTTCCACCGCTGCCTGTGGCAACAAATTCACCACCCTGAAACAACCTGAACTGACATCATTGATTGTTGTCACATCTGGATCAGAATCAGAATCACCGACACATGCTGTGAAATTGGTTTTACATCAGCAGTACAGTGCAACATGTAAAAGATGCTATAAATTACAATTAGATATACAGTATACATAAACAGTAAGTAAGTAATGCAAAATGACACCTAAAAGAGTGAGTTAGTGTTTATGGGTTGGTTCATTGTCCATTCAGAAACCTGATGGCAGAGGGGAGGAAGACATTGAGTGTGTGTCTACAGGCTCCCGTACCTGCTCCCTGATGGTAGCAATGAAAAGAGAGCTGTAATCAATGAACAGCAGCCTGATGTGCATATTGCTGTTTTCATGTGATCCATGGCAGAATGGACAGCCTGTGAGGTTGCACCCACTATAGACGAGGAAACACACACCAGTCCTCACAGAGGGTTCAGAAGTGGAAAGGGTGAGCAATTTCACGCTCCTGGGTGTCAACATCTCTGAGGATCTAACCTGGTCGCAACATATCGATGCAGCTACAAAGAAGGCTAGACAGCAGCTATATTTCATTAGGAGGTTGAGGAGACTTGGTTTGTCACCAGACACTGACAAATTTCTACAGATGTACCGTGGAGAGCATTCTAACTGGCTGCATCACCATATGGTATGGGGGGGGGGGGTTTACTGCACTGGATTGAAATTAGCTGCAGAGAGTTGCAAACTTAATCAGCCCCCTCATGGGCACTAGCCTCCACAGTATCCAGGATGTCTCCAACAAGTGATGCCCCAAAAAGGCGGCATCCATCATTAAGGATCACCATCACCCAGGTCATGCCGTCTTCTCATTGCTACCATCAGGAAGCGGGTACAGAACCCTGAAGGTACACACTCTACAATTCAGGAACGGCTTCCTCTCGGCCTTCTGATTTCTGAATGGACATTGAACCCATGAACACTACCTATTTCCATTTTTGAACTACTTATTTAATTTAACTATTAAATATATATGTACTTACCATAATTTACGTTTTCTTCCTATTATTATGCATTGCATTGTACTGCTGCCCCAAAGGCAACGAAGTTCATGACATACCTTATGTCAGTGATATGAAGCCTGATTCTGATTCTGACTTACCTTGCCCCTGAGATTATGCTCTTTGCCAGCACACACAAGCTTGGAGTTCTGATTCCCTTCTTTGGATCACTCCCCTGTGTGTGAGGTCTGAGTATGTTCCAATTGTATTCATTAGTTACTGCCTGAGCTTGGCCACAGGTACCAGAGTGTGTTTGTTCCAAGTCCGAGATGGTTCTTTACTCTTGAGTGGGTGGACCAATGGAAGAGCATGAATTCTGAGAGTTCATAGATCACAGCATCATATAAAATGCTCCTTTCCTATTGGGAACTTGCAACGTGGAAGCAAGTCCATCAACCCTCTGAGCCTGTACCACCAACCCTCCATTCTAACAGCAATCCTGCCTGAACCCCTTTTATTCTCCTGCCTGCTCTCCACCACCCTCTTCTTCAATTCTTCACATACTCCTCCATTTACCAACATACTAGCACCAATTCACGGTCTTTGGGAAGTGGGAGAAAATGGGAGCAACCAGGGAAAACCCATTTGGTCAGTGGGAGAACATTCAGACTCAAAGTTCAAATGTTCAGATTTCAAAAGTAAATTTATTAACAAAGTATATATGTACAGTATACGTCCCCATATACAACCATGAGATTCATTTTCTTACGGGCATTCTTAGCAGGACAGAGAAATACAACAGAATCAATGAAAAACTACATGCAAAGTCTGACAAACAACCAATGTGAAAAAGAATACAAACAGTGCAAAGAAAATGTAAATAAATATACTGAGAACATGAGTTGTGGAGCTCATGAAAGTGAGTCCATAGGTTGTGGAATCAGTTCAATGTTGAAGTGAGTGAAGTTGTCCATACCAGTTCAGGAGCCTGAAGGTCAAAGGGTAATAACTGTTCCTGAACCTGATGGTGTGGGACCTAAAGCTTCAGTACCTCCTTACCAATAGCAGCTACGAGCAGAAAGCATGTCCTGGATGGTGCTGGGACTCCACAACAACAGCTCTTGAGGTCAGGATTGAACCTGGGTTACTGGAGGTGTGAGGCAGTAGCTCTACTTGCTGTTCCACTCTAAGATCCATGGTTGATATTACCAGCGTGAAATGCTGACTGTTTACTCCCCTCCAATGTTGCTGCCTAACTTGCAGAGTTCCAACAGCTCTTTGTGTGTGTTGCTCAAGACTTCCAGCATCTGCAAAATCTCTTGTGCTTAAAATTTTCTGACACACTTTATATCAGTGATAACAAACCTAATTCTGTAATAATAATAGTAATCCTAATGAACTGAATTTATAATTTTGTATTAATAAAAAAACTTTAACTTTGTTCTGCACAACATAATTAAAATTTTGACAGATTCATATAGCTAATGAGCTGGCATCTTCTCAAAGCTCATGACAAAACTATAGTACTGTATCAACACAGTATGCCAAAGATGTTAATATTGTGATATTTACAGTAAATTTATTATCAAAGTATGTATTTTTATGTCACCATATACTACCTTGTAGACATTTTCTTGCAGGCATTACAGTAGAACCAAGAAATACAATAACATCAATGAAAATCTACACACAAGGACTGACAAGGAATATGCAAAGGAAGACAAACAGTGCAAGTTAAAAAAAACCCTAATAAATAAATAAATAAATAATACTGAGAATATGAGTTGTGGATTCCTTGGAGTTAGTCCATAGGTTGTGGAATCAGTGCAGAGTTGAGTGAAATTATCCACGCTGGTTCAGAAGGTTAATGGTTGAAGGGTAATAACTGTTCCTGAATTTAATGGTGTGGGACCCAAGACTCCTTGTACCTCCTTCCTGATGCAGCAGTGAGATGTGAGCGTCGTCTGGATGGTGGGTCTCCTTGATCATGGATGCTGCTTTCTTGTGGCAGAACTCCTTGTAGATGGTGGGAAGGGCTTTTCCCATGATGGGCTGGGCTGTATCTACCACTTCTTGTAGGCATTCTGTCCCAGGGCATTGGTGTTTCCATAGCAGTCAGAATACTCTCCACTGTACATTAGTAGAAGTTTGTCAAAGTTTTAGTTGGCAAATATTTCAGACTGCTCTTTGCTTTTATGCAATTATGACCCACTGGGTAACAATTTAGAAATCTAGGAAGAAAAGTCAAATCATTCATATTTAATCTGTATTCCACACGCCTCACACAGTTTTGAATATCTGCATTTTAACAGGAGCAGAAATCCAAGTGAAGCAGTTATATACATAGTAGTATCATCGAAATACATCAACTTGCTGAATAAATGACTTAGCAAGCAATTACTCAAATTGAATTAGACATGTATAAGTAGTATAATGCCTCATATTTTGATTTGAGGAACCAAATATTAGCTTCTTCTGCATATAAATAAAAATTGTTCTGGGCTGGGTTACTCCAAAGACATAAATCTGTTTACTTGAAGCAAGAATATTCATTACACTATTCTATCTTCCACTCCATGAATTTCCACATCCAACACATCACTCTCCACAACTTCCGCCACTTTCAATGGGATTCGACCACTAAACACATCATCATCTCCCCCTCAGTTTCCGCTTTCCACTGGGATCACTCCTTCCGTGATTGCCTTGTCCATTCGTACTCCCTGGTACCTATTCCTGCCAAAGTGCTACAGCTTCTCATTTGTCTCCTTCCTCACCTTCATCCAGGGCCCCAGTCAGCCCTTCCAGATGAGGCAACACTTCTGCCAATCTGTTGTGGTCGTCTACTGCATCTGGTGCTGCTGACATTGGTAAGGCCTCCTCCCGATGTATGTAGACCGGGGGACTGCTTTGTCAATCATCTTCGCTCCATCTGCAAAAGGTAGGAATTCCAGGTGGTCAACCATTTTAATTTCAATCTCCATTTCCATTCTAATATGTCGGTCCATGGCATGATAAGGCCATCTTCAGGTTGGAGGAGCGACACCTTATATTCCATCAAGGTAGCCTCCAACCTGATGGCATGAACATTGATTTCTCCAACTTCCAGTATTTGCTAGGGGAGGGCAAATTTCCTTCAGCATT
Organism: Mobula birostris; assembly: GCF_030028105.1. Taxonomy (NCBI): domain Eukaryota; kingdom Metazoa; phylum Chordata; class Chondrichthyes; order Myliobatiformes; family Myliobatidae; genus Mobula; species Mobula birostris. The sequence goes on along the minus strand of NC_092378.1, from coordinate 61,797,602 downwards.
CCCCATGCCAGTTTCCCTCTCTCACCGTATCTCCTTACCTGCCCATCACCTCCCTCTGGTGCTCCTCCCTCTTCCCTTTCTTCCATGGTCTTCTGTCCTCTCCTATCAGATTCCCCCTTCTCCAGCCCTTTACCTCTTTCACCAATCAACGTCACATCCTTTCCCTAACTCAGTTTCAGCAGTAACCTACTACTGTGTACATCTTCCTTTCTTCCCACCACTTCTTACTCTGATTTCTCTTTCTTTCCAGCCTCAGCTCAAAACGTCAACTGTTTTCACTTTTTTCCAGAGATGCAACCTGGCTTGCTGAGATTGTGTGTGTGTGTGTGTGTGTGTGTGTGTTGGTCTGAATATTCAACATCTGCAGAATCTCTTGTTTATATTCATTTCATTGGTGGGTTAGAGGGTGGCAGGTATTTCCCTACCAAAGGAGCTATAAGGCGCTCCTTCCCTCTGATAGCCTGAAGGTCACCCAAAGGCAAGGTGTAGCACCTGCTTAGCCCCCCAGTCAGGGTAACGTGAAGCCGTAGGAGCAGGTGGTGGATGATCGTATGAGTAGCTGGTGCATATCACAAGTCCATTGACCACTGATGCCAGGTAGACAATCTCAGAAGAGTATTGCTAATGGCTGGGGTCACACTGCCCAGAAGAAACCACTTCTGAAGAAAAAATTATGAAGAACAGTCATGGTCAAAGACCATGATCACCCATGCCATACGATGCACCAGGTAATGATAATGATGATGAGTGGGTTACAAACTTCTAGTTTGGTTCTCACGTTCATGTAGAGTCTATAATGGGATTTAGCCTGAGGTGGTTCACAGTTTGGGACTAATTCGAAGAAGCAATAAATTACGGGTTGAGAAAATGTATATTTGAAAATAGAGCAATTTGTATCTATATGGCACTTTTAATGTGAGAAATATCCCGAGGTGGTTCAAATAACTGCTCTCAAACAAAATTTGATAGTAAGTCACATGAAGGAAATGTTGAAAGTATAAAAATAGGAAGAGCTGAGAATACTCAGGTATCTTCTCTGTAAAGGGAGAAACATTCAACAATACTTCAGTAGAGGGGCAAATGTTAGGATGGGTGCCTGAAATCTCTGTACAGCTTGAGGGTTGTCTAAAAGAGAGACAGAGAGAGGTTTTAAAAGGATTCTAAAAGTTAGGGGAGGGTAGCTAAAGGCATGGTTGTAGAGGAGGGAAAGATTAAGAACTTTAAGGTTGCATGATTTTATTGTACATTTTAAGATAAAGACAGTGTACAGAAATGCTGCAGTAAATCCTCAAACAGAAAGATCCATCAACAGCAATGTGCTAATCATAAAATAATCTCCTGAGAGTTGTGGACACAGATCAGAACATCAAGGAGAAAAGCCTCCCCTCCATGGACTCTCTATACCACTCTCTGAGGCCAGTATAATCAAAGGCCTCAGACATTCTCTCTTCTCCCCTCTCCCGTCAGGCAGAAGACATAAATGCCTGAAAGCCCTGTTATGTTTCGTTACTCCAGAAGCTAATTGAAAGAAAAACACGGGAGCCCAGAAATGGATCTACTTCGTTTTTCCTTTCTTTTCTCTAGTGAGGCGTGCACAGATATTGTGATGGTGTAATGACATATGTCATTCATGCATATAATGCATAATGAAACAGATAATGCTAAAGCAAACAATATATTTCCAATATTACTGAAATATTAGATACACTACAAGCACATACCACCAGGCTCAAGGACAGCTTTCATCCCACTGTTATCAGACTCTTGAACAGACCTCTTGTACAATAAGTTGGACACTTGGCCTCACAATCTGCCTTATTATGAACTTATGTTTTATGATTTATCTGCATTGTACTCTTTTATACTTCATTCTTCATTTTTATTGTTTTACCTCATTCTGAACTGATCCATTGTGCAATTATTTGATCTGTATAAACATTATGCAAGGGATGCTTTAAACTGCATCATGATACATGTGACAATAATAAACCAATATCAATGCCGAAACTCTCAAGACCGATAAGTCATAGTGCAATCCCTTGAGTCAAGTATGATGATTGCCTGAGGGGCTGTCTATTAGGTCTCCAGGAGGTTGTAGAAGCTGATCTGAGATCCACATATTCTGCCGACTAGAGGCTTCCAGACCTCACAATCCTGTCCCTTTGTCACTTGCTGATCACTATGGGACTTAATCCCAGAAATTAGGGTAGATTCCTTTAAAGGAGAATGCCTGTGCATGACTTTGTTTTATGTGGGAAGGCTGATGCATGGGTAGAACCACATGGTTCTTGACAGATTAGGGTCAGGGTCCCATGACATGGAATGCAAGACTACTGGGGACCCTTCACTGCTGTAGCTTCCTCCGCCTTCACTGCTATTGTGATATGCCATTATCTTCTGCCAGCTTCACCTTTGAGGTCTTCTCTGAGGATCATTATCTCATTGTGTTGGAAAGGCTTGTGTGTTCCTGAAACGCTTGGAGCAATTCTGTCTAGAGTTTAGCCATCTGGTGCTTAGCTGCTAGCGGGACAACCATGGCAGTAAGGTCAAGGGGGAGTTTCCAGACAAAGAACGATCCAACGAAGAACTCGATGTTGAAACTGGTGGAAGATGATGGCCAATGGTAGGCTGATAAGAAAGAACGCTTACTACAAGTGGAAAAAGAGAAGAAACTTGCTCGGCCATTCATGGGAAGGATTATATAATAAAAGTTTTCCCCAATCAGAAACTATGGATGAACACAGAAGTTTGCCTCCTGCTCAAAGACAGAGATTCAGCCTTCAGGTCTGGAGACCAGGAGGCTTACAGCTCAGCCAGGGCCAACCTGAGGAGGGGAATCTCTCAGGCTAACCACACATACAAACAGAGGATCGAGGAGCACTTCAACTCTTCGGACCCCCGGTGCATGTGGTATGGCATACAGGTCATTACACACTTCAAACTGCCTAGTACTGTGCCCCCTTCCAGCTCTGCTTCCCTCCCTGATGAGCTCAATTACTTCTACGCTCGCTTTGACTGAGAGAACAAGGAGGTCACCCTCAAAGTGGATCTCCCACCTGGTGAACTGTCTCTCTCACTTTCCACCTCCGATGTTTGTGCCACCCTGAGCAGGTTGAATGTACGGAAGGCAGCTGGTCCAGATGGAATACCTGGCTGTGTGCTCAGAGTCTGTGCAGGGCAGTTGACCGGGGTCTTCACGGACATTTTTAATCTGTCCCTGGCCCAGGCAGTTGTCCCCACAAGCTTCAAGATCGCCACCATCGTGCCAGTCCGGAAGCATTCCACTACCAAGGGCCTGAATGACTTCCGTCCAGTTACACTCACCCCCATCATTGCAAAGTGCTTTGAGAGACTGGTTCTATCACATCTGAAATCCTGTCTGCCCACAACCCTGGACCCCCATCAATTTGCCTATTGCGCCAACAGGTCAACAGAGGATGCCATCTCCACGGCACTTCACTGTGCCCTGACCCACCTGGACAGCCCCAACTCTTACGTCAGAATCCTGTTCATTGACTTTAGTTCAGCATTCAATACTGTGATCCCCTCCAAGCTGATTGCCAAACTTCGCCAGCTTAGTATCAGCTCGTCCCTCTGCAATTGGACTTTGGACTTTCTGACTAACAGACCCCAGTCAGTTAAGTTAGACAACCTCTCCCCCTCCAGTCTCACCCTGAACACCGGTGTGCCTCGAGGCTGTGTGCTGAGCCCTCTTCTGTACTCCCTTTTCACCTATGACTGTGTTCCTGTACATGGTTCTAACTCCATAATCAAGTTCACAGACGACACCATGGTGGTTGGCCTGATCAGAGGGGATGTCGAGACAGCCTACAGGGATGAGGTCCAGCACCTGGCCGCGTGGTGTGCCAACAACAACCTGGCCCTTAACACTCAGAAGACCAAGGAGATCATTGTGGACTTCAGGTGTGCTGGGAACCACACTCACGTCCCCATCTACATCAACGGAGCTGTAGTGGAGCGTGTATCAAGCTTCAAATTCCTTGGTGGCCACATTTCTGAGGATCTCACCTGGTTCCTGAACTCTTCCTTCCTGATTAAAAGGGCACGACAGCGCCTTTATTTCCTGCAGAGCGTAAAGAAAGCTCACCTCTGTCCCAGGATACTGACGGACTTTTATCACTGTACCATTGAGAGCATACTCACCAACTGCATCTCAGTGTGGTATGGTAATTGTCCCGTATCAGACCGCAAAGCACTCCAGCGTGTGGTGAAAACTGCCCAGTGGATTATTGGCACCCAATTGCCCACCATTGAGAACATCTACCATAAACGCTGCCTGGGCAGGGCGAAAAGCATTATCAAGGATGTATCTCACCCTAACCATGGACTTTTTACTCTCCTCCCATCCGGTAGGCGCTACAGGAGCCTCCGCTCCCGCACCAGCAGGCACAGGAAGAGCTTCTTCCCTGAGGCTGTGACCCTGCTGAACCTCACATCACGGCGCTAAGCAGTATCGCACCCATATTGTACTGTCTCAGTACTTTTATATTTGTGTGCTGTAGCACTTACTTTTTATTCGCAGTTATTTTGTAAATAACACTATTCTTTGCATTTCTGGTTAGATGCTAACTGCATTTCATTGGCTTTGCAGCTGTACTCGGCACAATGATAATAAAGTTGAATCTAATCTAATATACATACTCTATGTTGGACTTGTGGATTTAATAATGTTAAGGATGCTTGGTTTTATGTAGGTCAAGAGTTTGTACCCAGAGATGGCCTGTTGCAGAGCAAATGGATGCGAAAGCTAGGCTAAAGGTCTCCTCTGTGCAAGTTGGACACAACTTTTAACACAGAAACAGCAAGCAATCTCACAAAACTCAGTCATTCAGATCAAATCTATTATCGCCGACCTAGGTGGTGCAGTGCAAAGACATAAAATTATTATAAATTTATGTCATGTGGGGGGGAGGTCGGAATATTTGCTGGTCGAAAGCCGCTTTTGCCATGTCGGTTGTTGATGGGTCCGTTTAAAGGATGTGTTCGCTCTTTCCTATTGGTTGGTTTGCCTGCCACGGCACCAGTTTCTGGTTCTGGGCGCCTTGAGGGCGTAAGATTAGCGCGTGCAGGAGGCTCAGCCTCTTTCTTTTGTCTCCAGGCCCCACTTCAGGCTGAAGACACAACCAGTGCCAAAGGACCATGCCCACCATGTTTGTTTAGTTAAATATTCATTTGTAGAATGCTTAGTTCTGCAGGCATATAATTTGGAGCGATTTAATGGAGCATTGTTAAGTTGGCTGGATGTTCAGTAATGTAGCTCTGTGTAGTTAGGGGTAGTTTAGAGGAGCATTTGTTTAGCTAGACACCCAGTTTGGTGTTTCCATCTTCATTTGTAAATAAATAGTTAATGTACCCATTTGCAGTCTGTGTTCTTTTGTTTCACTCACTTGACCCTCAAATCTGCCTCCACATTTCAATTTATTTTTGTAATTTAGAGCAAAATTACAAAAAATAAATGGTGCAAAAAAAGGAATAATGAGTTTTTGGGTTCCTTGAATTATTATGGATGTTTCCTTGCCAATCTGTCAACTTTGCTACAGCCATCACGTGAGCTGTTGCTCGCTGAAGCCAGATGGAACTGGTCTCGGCAGTGTGAAGAGGCATTTTAGCAATGCAAGCAGTTAACGTCTGAATAGCAAATAGCTCGCACACTGTGACTCAGGGAGGTCTCTCAGATGTGCTGGTGATGCATCCCCATACGGAGATGGTGCCGTCACCTTGAATATATCACCATCAGGAGCAGAACACAAAATGACTTCTGCTTTGACATCAGGGGCAGCAGAAAGCAGGCATTTGCTCCCAGTTGATGGAAGGTCAGAGAGCCCGTTGTGGGCAAAGGAAACACTTCAACAATAGCATCAAGATCAGCCTGAAAAATCCAAGATTACATCTCAAAACTGGGAAGACATTGCACTCAATAGAAACATCTGCAGGAAATCTGTTCAAGAGGGGGAGCTGTGCTGCATGAGAACAGGAGACAGATGCCAGAGACTGAACAACCAAAAGACCTAACCACTAACTACAACCACCACTTACACTTGCCCCACACTGCACCAGAGAATGTGGATCCCAGATCAGCCTCTACAGTCACCTGAGGGCCACCAATAGACAACCCCTTAGGAGGACATCACAGTCGACTTGAGAGATTGTACTGCTACTACCACCACCAGACTCAAGGACAGTTTCTACCCAGCTTCTATCCTTAAATAAGAGTGTTTAATGGTTCACGGATGAGATCTACAGTGGGATCCAGTGGCCAGCCAGGTAGTACTGCTACTCTCATTGGAGAGTGAAGGGAATGATAAGGCACAGAAGAAGTCATGGTCATCCACAGCAACCAAGGAAGACCCCAGTTGTAGCAAACATTTGTACCATTGGGCCAGGACTTCTGAGGTTGAGAGGGTGGGACTGCCCCAGTGTAATGGTTTTTCCACTTTAGAAACCCTCCCACACAGGTTTTCCTGTCATCATCCGACACCATCCATAGGATGATAAGATGCTCTCTTGAGCTTACGATTTACCCTGTTCTAATGTTGCACCCTATCCTTTACCTGCACGGCACTTTCTCTGTAACTGTCACACTTAATTTTGCATTGTTATTATCCTGCTTCAGTACACTGTGTAATGATTTGATCTGCATGAACAACATGCGGGAGAAATTTCTCGGTGTATTTCAGTAAATGTGACAACAATAAACAAATTCCATTTCTTCTCCTGGCAACAGATGAGCCAAGTCACACTCGGACTGAAAAAGAAGCATTGACCATAATATTCAGCGTCAAGAGTTTTCACAAGTATTTGCCGAGTTGGGCCGTCAGCCAGAAAAGAAATCTCTCTTGCCCGAACTTCAGCCAAAGTCAGCAATTCCAACCCATTGAGAATATAGCACAAGGCTATGATTTTCTTGGCCAAGGAATACAACATTAAGTACAGACCTTCTCAGAACCATAAGACCTAAAGACCATAAGTCCAGAAGGCATAGGAGCAGAATTAGGCCATTCAGCCCATCAAGTCTGCGCCACCATTCGATCATGGCTGGTTTATTCTCCCTCTCAACCCCATTCTCCTGCCTTCTCCCTGTGATCTTTAACAACCCTGACTAATCAAGGACCTATCAACCTCTGCTTTAAATATACCCAATGACTTGGCCTATCTGTGGCAATGAATTCCACAGATTTACCACTCTCTGGCAAAAGAAATTCCAACTCAACTCTGTTCTAAATGGACGTCCCTCTATTCTGAGGCCGCCCTCTGACCATGGACTCACCACTATAGGAAGCATCTTTTCCACATCCACTCTATCTAGGCCACTCAATATTCGATAGGTTTCAATGCGACCCGCCCTCATTCTGTAAATACTGATGTGCTGTGTTGCTTGCTATGCGCAGGAAGTGATGAGGAAGTGGGTTTCAAGTGTTGTATATTAGACACCTACTCATGCCATACTTTGACAGAAGCAAGTGGAATCCTGTTCCTCTGAAATCATAGATTTAATGCTATGACCTAAAAGACACAGGACTACATCCTCTTCTTGGTAACAATGGCTGGCCATCCATTTATTTAGGCTGTAATAGACTATTAGATCATGATACTGTAGGATTCAGCCCACCGAGTCCGCTCTGCCGTTTAATCGTGGCTGATTTTCTTCAATCCAATTCTCCCAACTTGTTCCTATAAATCTCAACCCCCTTATCCACCAAGAATCTATTGACAACTGCTTAACTTAGCTTTTGCAGTCCTCACTGACAACAAATTCCACAGATTTACCACTCTCTGGTTGAAGAAATTCCTCCTCATCTCAGTTCTAAAAGGATGTTGTTCTATTTTGAAAGCTATGCACCTGGACCTGAGGCTTTCCTGTTCATAAAAACTATCCTCTCCACTCAATCAAAGTATTCAGTAGGTTTCAATGAGGTCTTCCTTCCCCCCACCTGAACTCCTTTACAACTCCATTGAGTTGGAGTTTGATGGTGCAGAGACATCAAATGATCCTCATATGTAAAAACTTTCATTCCTGGGATCATTCTTGTGAACCTGCTCTGGACCCTCTCCAGTGTCAGCACATCTTTTCTGAGTCGCTCGGGCCAAAATTGCTCACAATGTTTTAAATGCGGTCTGACCAAAGCCTCAGCAGTACTCCTTTCGAAGCAGACTTTGTAATCGAAAAGCTCAAGCAGATCCTCCCGAAGATGGACAAACCGATTGGTCGTGGTCTATACTGTGGAAGAATACTGAAGTGGCCAGATAATATCCATGTGGAGAGAGTGTTTCCATTAGCAGGTGAGTTTCGATAGATAGATAGTTCCTTTATGGATCCCAAAGAAATTAGTGTCACAGCAGCATTACAGGTGAACAGATATAAATATTAGAAGAGAAGTAGAAAGAATAAAAAATAAGTTACCACAAACAGTCTAACGGGGGGGGGCGGGGGGGGTGGTGGTTATCACCTCCCTAGCTACAGGTTGACTCATTAAAGAATCTCATGGCCGAGGGTAAGATTGACCTCATATAGTGCTCTTTGGAGCAGCACAGTTGTCTTCATGATCTGAGGATACAGCCTCAGAAAAAAGAAACGTTCTTTTTGAATAATAGATCAGTGGTTTATTATCACAGACATCGATGACATGATTTTCTTTTTGTTTTGTAGCAGCAGTACAATGCAAAGACATAAAATTACAATAAATTACAAAAAACAAACAAGTAGTGCCAAAAAAAGATAATATTCATAGATGGTTCAGAAATCTGATGGTGGAGGCAGGAATCTGTTTCTGAATGATTGCGAGTGGGTCGTCAGGATCGTGTGCCTCCTCCCCAGTGGTAGTCCCAGGTGGTGAAGGTCCCTAAGGATAGATGCCACCGCTTGATGATATTCTTGGTAGTGGGGAGGGTTGTGCCCGCAATGGAGCTGGCTGAGTCGACAAACCTCTCCAGCCTCATGTGATTCAGTGTTTTGAAGCCTCCATGTCAGATGGTGATGCTACCAGTCAGAATGCTTTCCATGGTACATCTGTAGAGTCTTCAGTGGCATACCACATCTCTTCATTTTCCTAATGAAGTATAGCTGGGCTAGATCCTCCAAGATGCTGACAGCCAGGAAGATGAAGCTGCTCAGCCTTTCCACTGCTGGTCCCTCAGTGAGGACCGGTGTGTGTTCTCTGACTTCCTCTTCCTGAAATCCACCATCATTTCCTTGGTCTTGCTGGCACTGAGTGCAAGGTTGTTGTTGAGACACCACTCAACCAGCTGATCTGTCTCATTCCCGTGAACCTCCTCATCGGCCTCTGGGATTCTGCCAATAACACTGACGTCATCGGCGAGTTTACAGATGGCAAGTCATTACTTAGAACAGAGAAGAGGAGGAATTTCTTTAGTCAGAGGGTGGTGCAACTGTGGAATTCATTGCCACAGATGGCTGTAGAAGCCAAGTTATTGAGTGTATTTAAAGCAGAAATTGATGGTTTCTTTATTAGTAATGTTACAAGGCAAGAGAATTGGGTTGAAAACACTATCAGCCAAGACAGAAAAGTAGACCTGATTCAATGGGCTGAATGGCCTAATTCTGCTTGTGTGTCTTATTTTTCTCTATCTGATGATGGCCCTTGTTTGCTGTGGTTAAATTTGTGTATTCTCCGAAATAAAATAGCATTCACCACGTTCCATATCTCATCCCCTATAAATGCTACCATTCAGTGGGCTGTACATATTCTCAGAGAGACCTGGAACAAGGCAGGGTCCTCCATCCATTTGTACGTCCCAAATGTTGGGTTAGTTCATACTTTCAGGGTGGGACACACCTCACACAGCCTTGCTCAAGCCTGTTTTGTCCTCCGCTGTTTCTAAACATGAACTGCTTGGAGGTGCCATCCTGTGAGGCAGCGCTCTGGCATCTCAGAAAGTCAACGCTCTGTGGATCACTGGAGAGGTCCGTTATGTTTTCATTAAAAAATACAGGAGACCAGGGACAATGTGTGCACTTCTGTTCATTTTCCCTGTAGGCGAGGTGTACACTTATAACCTGGTGATGTGATGACGTATGCCATTCACGTACTTTTGCATATAACCCGTAATGAATTGTGTAAACAATAGAGAATACTTATTCAAACAATATGTTTACAATTTTACTCAAATACTACTGAAATGTTAAATACAGAAAAAGGCCGTCAAACATTAAAAAAAGCCTTTGATCTACAGAGTGTAAGTGGAAAATAGTCATGCTCCTGTGAACACTTCTCATCCTCACAAGTCCCGACCGTGCCTGCTGGTGTTGCTCAGGGTCATCAGGCAGACATGAAAGACTTTTTCTCCTTGACATATTACTGCAGTAGAACTTGTTCCACAAGGGAAAGATAGAAAACTATTGTCAGAATCCATTAATCCCCAGTGAAGATACCTTCCGCAGCAGTGGAAGACCACAGAGAGATTTATCTTTCCAGCTGAACACGCCTGACTGTGTTTCAGTAGCTGGATACAAGTTATAGGAAGAAGAATCTGCTGAACTTGTTCTGGGCTTAAATATTTCACTTCAGCCCAGAGTTAGTAACTGTTTCATAAACACAAGAGCTTCTGCAGATGCTGGAAATCCAGAGCATCACACACAAAATGCTGGAGGAACTCAGCAGGTCAGGCAGCGTCGATGGAAAGGAACAAACAGTCAACATTTCAGTCTGAGACCCTTTATTGAGGCTGGAAAGGAAGGGGAACAGAAGCTAGAATAAGAAGGGGGAGCAGAGGATGGAGTACAAGCTGGTAGCTGACAGGTGAGACCAGGTGAAGGGGAAGATGGGTGGGTGGGGGAGGGGATGGAGTACAAGATGGAGGGTGATAGGTGAGACCAGGTGAGGGGGAAGCTGGGTGGGTGGGGGAGGGGATGGAGTACAAGATGGAGGGTGATAGGTGAGACCAGGTGAGGGGGAAGCTGGGTGGGTGGGGGAGGGGAGGATACAAGCTGGTAGGTGACAGGTGAGAGGGAAGCTGGGTGGGTGGGGGAGGGGTGAGATACAAGCTGGAGGGTGATAGGTGAGACCAGGTGAGGGGGAAGCTGGGTGGGTGGGGGAGGGGTGAGATACAAGATGAAGGGTGTTAGTTGAGAGCAGGTGAGGGGGTGGTGGGTGGGGGAGGGGATGAAGTACAAGCTGGTAGGTGACAGGTGAGACCAGGTAAGGGGGAAGGTGGGTGGAAGAGGTGAAAGGCTGAAGAAGGATGAATCTGATAGGAGAGTAACTGTATTGTGCCCATGAATGATTACAGTTTCTAGATTATCACAGAGAGATCCAGTCTAAATATATTGAGCAACACACAAAACGCTGGATGAACTCTGTGGGTCAGGCATCAGCTGACAGAACCAGACAGTCGAGACCTTCATCTGGACTGGCTCTGTGAGCATCTGGACCCTTCCTGCATCCCTCCTGTGGTCTCTGCTGTTTACCAGCTCCTTCACTGCTCCTCCACTGCAGTATATTGTGTTGCACAGTTTGGCTTTTGTCTGTCTTGGGTTGCTGCTGTGTTGTCCTGCTAGCAGTTACCCAGCTTGGGGACCTAGATGACAAAATAAAGGTGGCTCTATCCAGGTGGGCCAGATGAGACCCCCACTTTATATAGTATATAACAACATATTATGTATATTTATATAATATACACATTATACAATATATATTAATATAATAATATTTAATCTATATAATAATAATAGAATATTGAAAGACCTAGATATGGTGAATGTGGAGAGGATGTTTCCTATAGTGGGGTAGTCTTTAGAATAGAAAAGAGGAGGAATTTCTTTAAGCAGAGTATGGTGAATCTGTGGAATTCATTGCCATAGACAGCTGTGAAAGCCAAGACATGGGGTATATTTAAAGTGGAGGTTGATGGATCCTTGATTATTAGGGGCATCAAAGGTTATGGGGAGAAGGTGGGAGAATGGAGTGGGGTTGAGAAGGATAATAAATCAGCCATGATTGAATAGCCTAATTCTGCTCTTATGTCTTGAGGTCTAACAGTGAAGAATATTACACTATAAAATCTCCATTCTATTTTACTTGTTTTAAGGAACACAGCCCCCACTTCTCCAGTCCAAACCTGTGGCTGAATTTGGTCTGACTTTCTTGCTGCGTATTGCCTGTCCAGTGTGACCCAGGGCTGGGAGTGCAATCTGGCAAAAGCAGCTCATCATCACTACTGAGACACACAAGCCATTTCATGTGGAGCAGGAAAGGTTATTTCTACCAACACCCTCACACATCTTTGTAACCAAGTGACTCAAAAATCAAACGACTCTCTGAATGAAAACATTTGTCACAGATCTGAAACCAGCAAACAGATTTGTGCATGCAAAATGAATGAACAAGGCTTCCAATTTGAAAGATATGGGTGACTTTGATGTTTCCTTAGAGAACCTGAAGATAAACAAATGTAAATCCTGCCCATTTTAAATGACTCTCCTCTGACGTGTGTCCACTTTCCATATTAGAATGATGAAAAGCAAGTCTAATATGAAGTGAAAATGCATCCAAGTGGTCTGGCACATTGAACTGTCCGCCAGGCTTGATACAAAGCAGTCCTTTGTGCTCTTTGTATTTCTATTCAGCGCACTTTGCAAGATAGCTGAAAATATTTTCACTGTTTGATGAAGAAATTACGACATGGAGGCATATTTAGGGCCCAACAGTCAGCTCCCAAACTCTATGGGTAACCTGGAACAAAATTACACTGCCCACCATTCGAGGTGTGAAATTGCTGATTACTTGGGGTGTGCAAGGCTTGGAATCGTTGATTTTAACTGAGAGGACCTACTAAAATGTCCTCTTTCCCTTTGATAGAAAGCTAGGTTGTTAATATTTTATAACAGGAGCAGTATGGTAGCCTAGGAGTTAGCACAACGCTCTACAGCACCTGTGATACTGACCAGAGTTCAATTCCCGCTGCTGCCCGTAAGGAGTTTGTACGTACTCTCTGTCACCGCGTGAGTTTTCTCTGGGTGCTCTGGTTTCCTCCCACATACTAAAGATTTGTGGGTGAGGATTAGTAAGCTGTGGGCATGCTATATTGGTTCCAGAAGCATGACGAAACTTGTGTTCTCTCCCCCAGCATATCCTCAGACTGTGTTGGTCGTTGTTGCGAATGATGCATTTCGCTGAGTGTTACAATGTTTTGATGTACGTGTGACAAATAAAGCTACCCTTTAAACTTTTTTTGGCCATCTGCCTTTAAACAGTGGTACTTCTGTACACCCGATATTATTTTTATATTGGTACAGGGGTATAGAAGTCATGGTACTGACAAGCAGCCAGGGTTCCAGAGACATGAGATTGAATCCCACTGCGGCGGCGGTTGGAAATGGAAATGATTCTGTCTAGGAGGTTCTTCAGAAATCGAATGAGGTGCAAATCCTGTGGTTACATCCATTTTATTAGATGTTTATAACAAAGAAATAACTGTAAATTATTGCAATCAAGTAGCACAGCAACAGGGAACTGACTGTAACCAGCTTATCAAACTAAGTGAAGAGGAAAGAGAAAAAAGAAAAGGACACAGAACTGTGCCTCATGGTCAATCTTTATGCAGAAAATGTGTTCAAATTCTGATAGATAAGGGAATTTTCTGATAAGAACGGCCTATGATTTATGTCCTGCTTTGATTTATGTTTCTGTGAACCTCAGGCTCACAGACATAGGAACCTCTGAAGTACAGAACCAGCTACCCTACAAATTACTGAAAATCCACTGAACACTTAGAGACAGATAACTACAAAGCATAAACTAACATAAAGAAAGTTAAACCACAAGAAAAATGACTTTTAGACCATAAGAAAAGCCTCGATAGAGTGTTCGTGAAGAGGACGTTTCCTATCGCGGGAGAGTCTGGGACCAGGGGGCACAGCCTCAGAATAGAAGGATGTTCCAATAGAACAAAGGTGAGGAGGAACTTCTTTGGCCAGAGAGTGATAAATGTGTGGAATTCATTGCCACAGATGGCTGTGGAGGCCAAGTCATTGGGTCGTTTTAAAGTGCAGGTGTAGGAGCATCTAAAGTTATGGGGAGAAGACAGGAGAATCTGACTGACAACTACAATCGAATGGTGGAGCAGTCTTGATGGGCTGAATGGCCTAATTCTGCTTCTGGAAGGTTTCAAAGGTTTCAAAGGTGCATTTAATGCCTGAGAAATGCATACAATATACATCCTGAAATGCTTTTTATTCATAACAATCCACGAAAACAGAGGAGTGCCCCCAAAGAATGGACAACAGTCAAAATGTAACTCTGAACTCTCTGAACTGATATGGTTGTCTCTTAAAGGGTATTTGAGGATGGACAACAATATCCAGTTTTGTCAGTAAATAAGCAACAAAAATATATAAATATAATTTGTATATAAATTGTGCAATGGACATTTGTATTTACAAAATGGGGTCCAACTACATGCAGAATATTGAGCCATTTGTGATTGGTTTTGGTGGTGGATATTTGAAGTTTTGATGTGTTCAGACTATCAGTTATGATCTGTGCATATTCAAAGGCACCCACAGCTGCCAGCAACCTCTCCAATTCCACAAATCTCCCTCCCACCCAAGGTCACATCACTGATTGATCTGTTAATCACATATTCACAAATTCAGTTTCTGAGAAGCCCATTGCAAACTAACTACGTTTTAAAAGCTGGAATCTTAAAGCAAAACGCATTGTTGTCATTAAAGATTAAAGATGAAAAGATCAGCTTTATTTGGCACCTGTTCATTGAAACATAAAGTGAAATGCTTCGTTTACATCAGCGACCAACTCAGTACCGGATCTTACAGCTAACACTGTAAAATATTACGCTAACCACTATGTTTTATTATTATTATAATAACCGTTATTATTATTATCTGTTCATCGTAAGATTGGTATTTAGAAGCTGAATAGATCCATCCTGAATATTGCTCTGAGTTAAGGCAGTAGTGAGTGAGACCAGAGGATATAGGTTTGAAGCGAGGACAAAGACGTTCAGAAGAGAGATGAGGAAGATTTTTTTCCCCTGAAGTGTGGTTCCAACCTGCATCACCGTGAGTGAGGTGGTGGTGGAAGCAGGGACTCTAACAACATCTGGATGAATGCTTGAAAAAAATCAAAGTTTATAGGCTGGTAAATGGGATTACTTACTTACTGCCTGTTACCCCACTGGTGATTAGGGTATGAATAAAAGTCCTCCATCTCTGCCTGTCCTTGGCCATACTGTCGCACACAGATGTAGAAGGATTCTTCATTGTTGTTTCTGCAACAGGCTTGTTTGATCAGTCAGGGTTGTTAAGCTTGAGCCAAACCCCCGAACATGGAGGACCGGTGGACCACTCTTTGTCTGTCCTCTACCCTTTGACCTGTTTGGTATGGATGACCCTACCAAGAGTCAAAGCATGAAGCCCTAACTCCAGCTAACATAGCTCTCCAGATCATTGAGGCATGCAAAACTCCAAACCATGACAAGGTTGTGGTCCTCTTGGCAGAAATGGGATTAGAGTCAGCATGAATATGATGGGCTGAAGGGCATACTTCTGTGCCGTATGACCTCATGGCCCTACGCATCTCAGATGGAGGTCCTGCATCACATTCCCATTAGGCATTTTTAACCATATTTCTGCTGCCTTGGCCCATCAACTTCAAGGTTCGATGAGTTGTGCATTCAGAGATGTTCTTCTGCACACCACTGTTGTAGTGCGTGGTTATGTGAGTTACTGTTGCATTCCTGTCAGCTTGAACCAGTCTGGTCATTCTCCTCTGATCTCTTTCATTAACAGGTGTTTTCACCTGCAGAACTGCCACTCTCTGGATATCCGTTTCAGTTTTCACACCATTTCCTGCAAAGTGTAGAGGCCGTTGTGAGTGAAAATCCCAGGATTTCAGCAGTTTCTGAGATTTTCAAACCACCCTGTCTGGCAGCAACAACCGTTTCATGGTGAAAGTCACTTAGATGACACTCCTTCCCCATTCTGATGTTTGGTCTGAACAACAACTGAACTTCTTGACCATGTCTGCATGCTTTTCTGAATTGAGTCGCTGCCATGTGATTGGCTGATTAGATATTTGCATTAACAAGCAGGTGTGCAGTAAAGGGGTCTTCGATTGTAAATTGCCACCGGTGTGTAGAATCTGGTGGGGGGGAGGAGGTGTTGATGGGAATGTAGTAAAAATAACAAGTGGGGTTAGTGTGTATGATTAATGTAAACTGGTGCTTGATGGCTAGTAAAGGCTCAGTGGGCTGAAGGGCCTATTTCAGTGGCTGTTGTATGTTGGCACCAGAATGTGTAGCCACGTTTGTAGGCTGCTCCCAACGCACCCTCAGGAGTGTTACTTGTTAACGCTGACGATGCATCTCACTGCAAGTTTCAATATACTGTACACGTGGTCAATAACTTGAATCTTGTATTACTCTATTTCAACAGTGAATACACTTTGGAAAATGCTGCAAGTCACTGTGGGACTTACTGAGATGGAGGAAGGGTTATGGAAGGTCAAATCTGGCTTTCAGTGTGGCGGAGTGTTGTGGTGGGTGGGATGTGGGGGAAATCAATAAATGCAAGAAGCATGGAAGTACAGAACCATTGTACTTCATGTACTCTGTATTCTTCTATATAGAAATTAATAAAAAACATTGAAAAAGAAAAGAACCATTTGGATAATCTCATCTGGTTTCAGTGTAAAGGAATAAAGGTTCCACTCACCCTCGGAAAGAGAAGCCAGCTATTTACTGACTTTTGTTAGGCTGTAAATCTCAGCACAGTCCTTTAGGAACTGGGGGGGGGGGGGGGGTTGCCTTGTGTCATTGCCTTTGCCATTGTAATTACTTGGCACGGGCAAGACTTTGGCTCTCAGCACGGAAAAATCAGAGTCTCTCTGCTGAGGCTGGATCAAGTTCTGAACTTGCCGTGTCCAATTAACTGTGCCTTAAAGGAAAATCACACCTTCCACTTAAAGGATCCGTCACATAGGAATTAGAGTCAGATTCAGATTCATTTACTTATCGCATGTACGTCAAAATATACAATGAAACCTATTAAATGTTAAAAGGTCTAGATAGAGTGGACATGAAGAGGATGTTTCCAATAGTAGGACCAGATGGTACACCTGCAGAATAGAAGGATGTCCCATTAGAATAGAGACAAAGAGGAATTTCTTTAGCCAGAGGGTGGTGAATCTGTGGAGTTTATTGTCACAGACAGATGTGCTCCTGTCACAGCCAGGCCATGCTCTTTTCTCACTAGAAGGTACAGGTGCCTCAGGGCTCCACCAACAGGTTCAAGAACAGTTACTACCCCTCAACCATCAGGCTCTTCAACAAAAGGGGATAACTACAGTCATTCTATTTCTGGTGTTCCCACAACCGGTGGTCTCACTTTAAGGAAGCTTTTACCTTGTTATTTGCTGCTCGTTATTTATTGCTGTTATTTATATTTGCATCTGCACACTTAGCTGTCCATTGATCCTGTTTACAGTTACTGTTCTATAGATTTGCTAAGTGTGCCTGCAGAAAAAGAATCTCAAGGTTGTGTGGGGTGGCATGTATGTACTCTGATAATAAATTTTACTTTGAACTTTGAAGCGTGGAGGCAAAGTTATCGGATATATTTAAAGCGAAGGATGATAGGTTGTTGATTAGCGAGGGACTGGGGTTGAGAAGGGTAGTAAATCAGACATGGAATGGCAGAGCAGACTTGAATTCTGCTGTTAAGTCCTGTGGTCTCATGGCCTAAATGTGTCGTTTGTGTCAACAAGCAACACCCAAGGATAAACTGGGGGCAGCCTGCCGGTGTCACCACATGGAGTACTCCGACATCATCACAGCATGCCCACAGTGTTCAGCAGAACAGCACAGGACAGAACAAAACAGGACACACCAAGCAACAAAGCAGTGGATCTGCTGCAAGTTAGTTTACAGACATCAAAGTTAAAATACAGAACAGAGTACATCACAACACAGTAGAGGACCTTTGGCCTACAATGCTGCACCAAACTTATAGACCACTGTAAGATCAATCTAACCCTCTTCTCCTACTTAGCCCTCATTTTTCTTTCATCCGTGCGCCTATCTAAGAGTTTCTTAAATGTCCCTAATGTATCTGCCTCCACCACCATCAATGGCATGCATTCAAAGTTCAAAGTAAATTTATTATCAAAGTACATATATGTCATCATATACAGCCCTGAGATTCATTTTCTTGAGAGCAGACATAGTAAATCCAAGAAACAAAACAGAATCAATGAAAGATCTCACCCAACAGGGTGGACTAATGACCAATGTGCAAAAGACAGCAAATGGTGTGAACAGAACAGAAATAGTAATAATAATAATAATAATAAATAAATAAAATCAAAATCAAATCAAGTTTAGTTGTCATTCAAACCATATATGGATACAGCCGAATGAGATGTTTCTCTGGGGCCAAGATGCAAAAACAAGCAATAAATATTGAGAACATGAAATGAAGAGTCCTCAAAAGTGAGTCCAGAGGTTGTGGGAACTTTTCGGTGATGGGGTGAGTGAAGTTATCCCCTCTGGTTTAAGAGCCTGATGGTTGAGGGGTAATGACTGTTCCTGAATCTGGTGGTGTGGGTCCTGAGGCTCCTGTGTCTCCTCCCTGGTAGCCACAGCGAGAAGAGAGCATAGCCTGGATGGTGGGGTTCCCTGATGAGGGATGCTGCTTTCGTGAGACAGTGTTTCATGTAAATGTGCTCAATACTGAGAAACTTAAAATTGCTGACTCTCTCCACCCCTGATCCCCTGATGAGGACAGGGTTGTGGACCTCTGGTTTCCTCCTCTTGAAGTGGAAAACCAGCTCCTTGGTCTTGCTGCCACTGAGTGAGAGGTTGTTTTGTGCCACTCAATCTCCCTCCTATTTCTGGTTTGTCACCACTTTTGATTTGGCCAGCAACCGTGGTGTTGTCAGCAAACTTAAGTATGGCATTGGAGCTGAGCTTAGCACACAGTCATAAGTATAAAGTGAGTAGCACACAGCCTTGTGGTGCACCAGTGCTGATAGAAGATCGTGGAGGAGATGTTGCCAATCCAAACTGACTGGGGTCTGCAGATGAGGAAATCAGGATCCAGTTGCACAGCAGGTATTGAAACCAAGGTCTTGAAGCTTAATGATTAGTTTTGAAGGATGATAGAATTGAATGTTGAGCTGTAATCGATGAAGCACATCCTGATGTATGCATCTTTGCTGTCCAGATGTTCGAGGGTTGAATGAGGAGACAATGAAATGGCATCTACTGTGGACCTGTTGTGCTGGTAGGCAAATTGGAGCAGATCCAAGTGGCTATTCAGGCAGAAGTTGATATGTTTCCTCACCAACCTCTCAAAGCATTTCATTACAATAGATGTAAGTGCAACCAACATGTTATTGCATTTGTTACATTGATAGCTAGGAGGGCCATTTTGTTGAAGTGGAAGGATACGTCGGCTCCCATTTTGTCACAATGGTTCTCTCAAGTGATGCTATGTCTTAGTTTGGAGAAAATTAGAAGTCGAACCTTTGAACCCATGTTTGGTTTTGGGAAAAGATGGGGTTCGTTTGCTCGTTACTATCATTTGAGTTAATTGATAGATTTCCTCCACGATCTAATTGTAAATTTTTGGTACTTTTTTTTCTTGCGGAGGTTTGATGTTTATCTTTAGAACTTTTTTGTATGATGCATGGCTCCGGGGTTGAACACCTAATGAGTTTTTTCCCCTCACTTTTCCTTACTTAGTAGGGTTTTTTTTCCTCTTTTATTTGTCACCAAAATTTTTTCAATCTCTGGAACATTTTTTTTCTTGAGACATTGTAAGTGTTGCCTACTTTGCTGTACTCTTGTTAATTTTGGATAATAATAATAAAAAGTTTTGAAAAGAAATGAAAGTGCTACTGGATGATAGTCATTGAGGCAGGTTACCATGTTCTTCTTGAGCACTGGTATAACTGAAGCCTGCTTGAAGCAGTTGGGTACCTCCGATTGCTGAAGCGAGAGGTTAAAGATATCGGTGAACCCCCCTGTCAGCTGATCAGCACAGGTTTTTAGTAATTAACCAGGTATCCTCTCTGGGCCAGATGCTTTCAGTGGGTTCACCATTCTTAAGGATGCTGTCATGTCAGCCTCAGAACTGAAATCACACGGTCATCAGGGGCTGTGGGATTTTGTGAAGGTTCCTCCATGTTTTAATGGTCAAAACAAGCATAGAAGGCATTGAGCTCATCTGGGAGTGAAGCCTTGTTGTCACCTATATTGCTTGGTCTTACTTCGTGGGATACATGGGTGTTTCTCTGGTTGGCAATCAGAGGTGAGCGGTGTGCAGCAGGGGTCAGTGCTGGGCCTGCAACTGTTCACGACATACATTAGCAATCTGGAAGAAGGGATCGAGTGTGGTGTATTGAAGTTTGCTGATGATACTAAATTGAGTGGTAAAGCCTGGTTCCATGCACCTACCACTCTCTGCATAAAAACTATTCCTCTGACAACATCCCCTATACTTTCCTCCAATCACATCAAAATATTGGCCATTTGCACCCCAGGAGAAAAGTCTCCAGCTGTCCGCTCTCTCCATGGCTCATCATCTTGTACACATCTATCAAGTTTCCTTCACTCCAAAAAAGAAAACTCTAGCTCACTCAGCCTCGGAGGCATGCCCTCTCATCCGGGCAGCACCCTGGTAAATCTCCTCTGCGCCCTCTCTAAAGCTTCCACATCCTTCCTAGGATGAGACGAACTGAACACAACATTCCAAGTGTGGTCTAACCAGGATTTTATAGAACTGCAACATTATCTCCTGAAAAATATAAATGCTCCTTATCCTTCAATAGGCACATGTGCTGAAGTATTCAATGTTAAAATGCCATTGTGGGTCAACTGGACATCATAGAAAGTGCCTTAAGGCCCGTGAATCAATTGGGTCTTGCACGTTCGATCACTAGACTTTTTTGTGATATACGATATGGGCCCATGGAGCAGGGAAACAGGCATCTCAGCCCAGCATCACTGATAACCAAGATGTCTATCCTAAGTAGTCCAATTTACTTGTATTTAACCCATATCCTTCTAAAGTTGTACAAATGTGTCAAGATTTTATAAACCGCTGTAGGATCACATGTTAGCTTTCTGGAAGGGCCACTGCACAGGATTGGAAAAGATTGCAGAGGGTTGCATTCTCGACCAGCTCCGTCTTGGGCACTAACTAACATCTGCAAGAGGTGATGCCTCAAAAAGGCAGTATCCATCATTAAGGCCCCCATCGCTCAGGACATGTTCTTTTCTTATTCCTACCATGAGGGAGGAGGTACAGGAGTTTGAAGACACACTCAACATTTCGGAGACAGCTTCTTCCACTCCACCTTCAGCTATCTGAATGGATGATAAACCAACCCATGAACTCACTATTTTTGCTCTCTTTTTGCGCTACTCATTTAATTTTATTCTGTGAGAAGAATACACATAGATAAGATGTTAGCTGTCCTGTGTGATCAGCAGTTGGTCTGCCACCTGTCTTCAGGAGAGAGAGAGAGATAAGGAAAACAATGCAGCAGCATTTGGAGATGTGTAATGAAGGGGAAGGAGAGCTGTCAAGAGCGGCTCCCCCTTTGAACCTTGAACTCTTTGAAGTGATGGACAGGCGATACCATGGCAGGGGGATAAAAAGGGACAGGTTCGCTAAGGTGACACACACGACACCCCGAGGTAACGAGACCCTGGAAGCGGTGCGCCTCTCACAAGTCGGTGGGAAGCTTTTGGACGGCTGATCACGGGATCAAGCCACAAGCACATAGGGTGGAAAGGCACGATCGGCGGGAACCTGGTGTGTGTCCACCCTTGCCTGGGTGCCAGGTTCAGCACAGGGAAACGATTGTATCTGGAAACGGACGGGTCACGGTCGGTGACCTTAGATGACATCACAAAGGACTCGCCCGACAGCTGACTGCGAAGGTCTGTGTGTGGAAGCTGTGTTGAATATTCATTCGTTTTGCTCTCTCTCCTCCTCCCCCCCACTGTCCATCGCCATGGCAACGATTACTGCGAACTGAACTAAATTGAACTGGACTTTGTGTCACTTTGAAACTGGTCATTTACCCCTAGACAACGATAGAGCTTGATTAATCTTGTTATCTTAATTCTGTGTACATGTGCGTTTATCATTGCTGAACTGTTGCATTTATTATCCTTTTTTGATTAGAGTACTGTGTTGCTTGTTTCTTTAATAAAACTTTCTTAGTTCTAGTAATCCAGACTCCAACTGAATGATCCATTTCTGCTGGTTTGGCAACCCAGTTACGGAGTACATAACATAAGTGGGGGCTCGTCTGGGATTTTAAACACTAAATTTGGGACGGAGTTAATTGATTGAGTCAAAATTCCCGAAAGAAAGAAAAGACAAACAGCAGAAATGGAGGCTGAGGAATTTATAAAGGCGCCAACCTTGGAGGCATTAGAGGATGCCAGGAAATCGGAATTGGTAACTGTGGCCAAACGGTTGAATCTTGCTAAGGGGAAGTCAACAATGAGGAGAGAGGAGATACACAGAGCTATCGTAGAGCACTATGTATCAAAAGGTGTGTTTCCCCAAGGCCAGCTGGAGGTGGTGTCTATTGAAAAACCTGCCGGAGACGCGGTACAGGTGCAGCTTGAAAAACTGAGACTCGAGCACGAGTTCCGGGTACGACAGTTAGAACACGAAGAGAAGCAGTTAGAAAGGCGGGAGAAAGAGAGAGAGTCAGAAAGGCAGGAGAAAGAGAGAGAGTTAGAAAGGCAGGAGAAGGAGAGAGAGTTAGAAAGGCAAGAGAGAGAGACAGAGAGTTGGAGAGAGAAGAGAAAGAGAGGCAATGGGAGCGAGAAGAGAGAGAGAGAGAGAGAGAGAGAGGCAGAGGGAAAGGGAATTTGAGCTGGAGAAGTTAAAGATAAGGGCCGAGCAGGGGCTCATGCCGAACCAAGGTGGAGGGTTCCGGGCGACCCAGGAGGTTAGGCTGGTTCCCCCATTTGACGATACCGAGGTGGATCGGTACTTTCTCCATTTCGAAAAAGTGGCTATAAATCAGGAATGGCCGAGGGATAAGTGGGTTGTTTTGCTTCAAAGTGTACTGAAAGGCAAAGCCCAAGAAGCTTACTCAGCTTTGTCCGCGGAAGATGCCCAGAGGTATGAGGTGGTGAAAGAGGCCATCCGCAGGATTTACGAGTTGGTCCCGGAGGCATACCGGCAGAGGTTCCGGAATGCGAGGAAGCAGTGGGACCGCACGTATTTAGAGTTTGCCCATGAGATGCAGACATATTGTGAGCGTTGGTGCGCCTCGAAGGGGGTAGAGGGGGATTATGACAGACCGCTACAGCTGATCCTGATTGAGCAGTTTAAAGGTTGTGTCCCTGAGGGTATGAGACCCTACTTAGATGAGAAAGAGGCAGCCACGTTAGCCGCAACTGCTAAGTTAGCGGATGAGTATGCGTTGACACATAAAATGAAGTTTGCCCCGAGTAAAGGCTACCAGAAGGGTAGTCAGGACAGTGGGAAGAGTCCGCCGGAAAAGTCAGAAAGTAAGCCGGGGACTAGTGGGAAGGATAAGGTAGACCGGGAGCAGTCTGGCAGGAAGTCTCCTGGGGTTGTCTGTTATAATTGCGGGAAAGTCGGACACTTTGCGTCCAGGTGCATTGCCCCAAAGAAGGAGACGGGAAAACATTTCTGGTGGACACTTTGTGGTGCTGGAGGAAACAGTTGATGGAATCATGAAAGAGATTTACCGGCTGCCCAGGGGGAAGGATGTTATTGATTATGGCCGTCGCGAACTGGGACGGTCACAGGCTTTTGATATGCTAACAAACCTAGTCGGGGTTAGCGCGGAAATCAATGAAGCTAGGGGCCCCCTGACAAGAGAAAAAAAACATTTTGAAAAGATTATTATGGTATCGATCAGATGGGAGAAGGCTATTGTTTTGGCCAGGTCTGCTGATAAGGTCTCTCCCTTAATCCCCAAACAAAGCGACTCTTTAGGAGAAGTAATTAAACAACTCGCACCCGTGTGTTTGAATGTCCCGAGGCGATGCAAAGAACTGGGATGTTGGGTGGTGTCTGTTACAATAGGTCAGCCTAGTAAGCAACATTCATATAGAATGAGTAATTCAGTGACTAAAGGGCTGACGAACACAGAGGTGTGTATTGGCAATTTAATACGGCTGTCTGACGCCAGCTTGATAGTGAACCTTGAAAAAAATGGGTTCGGCCACACGAAGGTCACTTACCTGGGAATTGTGGTGACACAGGGGCAGCTGGCAGCAATGCAAGCTACAGTGCAGGCTATCGCTGACCTCCCAACCCCGACAGACAAGAGGGCCCTCAGAAGGCTCTTGGAGATGGTGGGGTACTGTAGGAAGTTTTGCAATAACTCTGCGGACACTATCCCTCCCCTTCCTACTAAGCCCTTGTGAGAGAAAACTAAGTCGGAATGGGATGACCCTTGTTATTGTGGTCCAGGACAAAACCAAATGAGAGGTTACATTGATCGCAATTCATCAGTGTTTTTGGCCACTATGAAGTTTGCTAAGTTGGAGCCTGGTCTAACGGATTATTAATAACACATATAAAAGGAACAAAAAATGTGATGGCTGACTGTCTGTCAAGGTGTTGACAACTTCAAACTCGCTGTATTAGCCAAATAGCTGATAAAGATGTATATTTGTGTGTGTATCAAATAATGTGTTCATGTTCGTAATTTTTACCCCCCGGTAAAAATCCTTAAAGGGGGGAAGTGTGAGAAGAATACACATAGATAAGATGTTAGCTGTCCTGTGTGATCAGCAGTTGGTCTGCCACCTGTCTTCAGGAGAGAGAGAGATAAGGAAGACAATGAAGCAGCATTTGGGAGATGTGTAATGAAGGGGAAGGAGAGCTGTCAAGATCGGCTTCCCCTTTGAACCCTGAACTGTTTGAAGTGATGGACAGGGGATACCCCAGCAGGGGGATAAAAAGAGACAGGTTCGCTAAGGCAGGACACACACACGACACCCGAGGTAACGAGACCCTGGAAGCGGTGCACTTCTCACAAGTCGGTGGGAAGCTTTTGGACGGCTGATCACGGGATCAAGCCATAAACGCACAAGGTGGAAAGGCACGATCGGCGGGAACCTGGTGTGTGTCCACCCTTGCCTGGGTGCCAGGTTCAGCGCAGGGAAACGATCGTATCTGGAAACGGAGGGGTCACGGTCGGTGACCTCAGATGACATCACAAAGGACTCACCCAACAGCTGACTGCGAAGGTCTGTGTGTGGAAGCTGTGTTGAATATTCATTCGTTTTGCTCTCTCTCCTCCTCCCCCCCACTGTCCATCGCCATGGCAATGATTACTGCGAACTGAACTAAATTGAACTGGACTTTGTGTCACTTTGAAACTGGTCATTTACCCCTAGACAACGATAGAGCTTGATTAATCTTGTTATCTTAATTCTTTGTCCATGTGTGTTTATCATTGCTGAACTGTTGCATTTATTATCCTTTTTTGATTAGAGTACTGTGTTGCTTGTTTCTTTAATAAAACTTTCTTAGTTCTAGTAATCCAGACTCCAACTGAGTGATCCATTTCTGCTGGTTTGGCAACCCAGTTACGGGGTACGTAACAATTCATATATAACTTTCTTATCGAAATTTAGTATTTTTTTATGTACTCCTGCTGCTAAACAGCAAATTTCACAACATACGTCAGTGATATTAAACCTGATTCTGATTCCTGGGTTCTAGCAGAATATGTCCCAGCCTCTGCTTTGAAATGAAGTCCTCTGCCTCACAGTTCCTTGTGAGCCTTCTTGGTACTCTTTCTAGCTTAGTAACCTCCCTCCTATAGCTGGGCAACCAGATCATCACAGGTTAATCCATGTCCTGAGGAAGGATCTCGCCCGAAATGTCGACTGTTTATTCATTTCCATAGACGCTGCCTGACCTGCTAAGTTCCTGTAGCAGTTAGTGGGCGTTGCTCAGAATAAACCATGCCCAACCTCACCAACAACTTCTTGTTATAACTCCACATTCCAGCTCACTTCCTCAGTGCCCTGACGGATGAAGGATAGTGTGCCAATAGCTTACTTCACCACCATTCTACCTGCGTCGACTCTCCCAGGGAACCATACGCTCATACCCCAAGCCCTCTCTGTTCTACAACAATCTCCAGGGCCCCACTCTTTGGTAGGTGCACCATTCCAGGTCCCTCCATTTGGTGGAGGGACCTGTGAGTTCCTGAGATCCTGAGTCTAGCCACCTGGGGCTTAGGTCCTGACAGGGCCACCCATGGCAATAAGGTCAAGTGGGATTTTCCACACAAAGAACGATCCAATCAAGATCTCAGCACTGGAGCTGGTGGAAGACAACAGCAGTGATGGGGGAGGGAGGCTGCACTGGTGAAGGATCCCCAGTCAACTTGCATTCCATGTCACTGGACCCTGACCCCGATCTGTCGAGGACCGTGTGGTGGCTGCTCATGCATCAGTCTCCCTGCACTAAATAAATTCACACATCGGCGTTCTCCATTAAGGAAATCCACTCTCAATTCACGGGTTAAGTCCCATGGCGATCAGCAGGTGGTGAAGGGCGCAGGTTATCCTGGATCAGCCTTTAACGTTACTGGAAGAGCCACTAATAGACTGTCCTTTAAGGGAACATCATGTCGACTTGAGTGGCCTTACTATTACTTCTTCTTCTTTTTCATGTGCCTTGCGTGTTACACGCTTGGGCGATCATGTCTCTCCACATTACTATTACTATTACTACCAGGTATGTAAAATCATGAGGTGTAGAGATAGGGGGAATGTACTCAGTCTTTCTTTTAACAGCAAAAAGGAATCAGAACTAAAGGGTACAAATTAAAGATACAGTACTGTGCAAATGTCTTAGGAACATATATATCTAGCTAGGGTGCCTAAGACTTTTGCACAGTACGGTACTAATTTTATGTATTGCACTGTACTGCTGCTGCAAAAACAAAACAAATTTCATGACATATGTGAGTGATGATAGACCCGATTCTGATTTGGGTCTCCATTGTGGACTGAGAGTGGGAACGGGGCAGGGAGAGGGGAATCATGGTTGGGGAAAAGGGGAAGGGAGTGGGAAGGGAGTGGGAAGCATCAGAGAGACATTCTGTAATGATTAATAAACCAATTGTTTGGAATCAAATGACCCTGTCTGATGTCTCAGGGCTGGGCGTGTTTGCACCCGCGTGACCCCCTGCCTTGGCACTCCTTCTCTGCCACCTGTCCCACATCCCTCCCAGGGTGCTCCACTCTTGCCATCCCCAACATCCTTCTTAAAACACTGAGTGTGTGTCTTCAGGTTCCTGTACCCCTTCTTGATGATAACGATGAGAAGGGCACATTTCCTGGGTGATTGGGGTGCTTAATGATGGATGCTGCCGTTTTGAGGCGTCACCTTTTGAAGTTGCTCTCAGTTCTGCAGACGCCATTGCCTATGATGAAGCTAGCTGATTTTATAACTCTCTGCAGCTTTTTCTGATCCTGTGCAGTGGCCCCTCCATACCAGACAGTGATGCAACCAATTAGAATGCTCTCCATGGTACATCTGTAGAAATTTTTGAGGGTCTTTGGTGACACACCAATTCTCCTTAATTATTCTTCTGCACATCACCATTGTAACACATGACTGTTTATGTTACTGTCACGCTTGAAGCAGTCTAGCCATTCTTCTTTGATCTCTCCCAACAACAAGGCATATTCACTAACAGAACTGCCGCTCACTGAACATCTTTTTTTGTTTTTCGCACCATTCTCGGCAAACTCTAGAGACTGTTGTGTGTGAAAATCCCAGGAGATCAGCAGCTTCTCAGATACTCAAACCACCCCAGCTGGCACCAACAATCACTCCACGGACAGCGTTGTTCAGATTACATTTCTTCACCATTCTGATGTTTTGTCAGAAAAACAACAGAACCTCTTGACCATGTCTGCATGCTTCTCTGTATTGAGTTGCTGCCACGCGGTTGGCTGATTAGATGTTTGCATTAATGAGTAGGTGTATAGGGGTACCTAATAAAGTGGCCAGTGAGTGTATAGCCAAGTTCTGGGTCAGACATAACTGAACTGAGTGAAAGCTGCAAGGGTTAAATAGACTCTTACCCTAGGAAGGAGGTGACATTAACATTGCAAACCCAAATCTCCACAGGGATTCATCACTCTTCCAATGAAACTTTGGCAAACATCCAGGGAAAAAGGCATAAGCAGCCATTTCTGCAGGCAGTCTGATCTACACCTGCTGAAGTTTCAGCGGGAGATCTGGAGCGCACCTTCAAACTACGGCTCCAATAACCTAAAAGGGCAGGCAGCTCCTCAAAGCTGGTTAACTTGCTGTAGAGCCTGGTGACAGGGAGGTATGGGCTTCAAGTGCAGAGCAAGACATAAAAATTGATATAAGTTACAATATCTAAACAGTGCAAAGGAGGAATAGTGAGGTAGTGTTGATGGATACGGGCCAAATACAGGTAAATGGAAATAGGTTAGATGGGCAAAGTGGTTGGTATGGGAGAGTTGGGCTGAAGGGCCTGTTTCTGTGCTGTATGATTCTATGAAAGCCACTTATCTAATCAGTCAGAGAGTTTTGTCCCAAAGGCTCCGTGGGTCACAGCACACAGAAGGTGACCGGCATGGATAACTTTACTCACCTCAACAATGAACTGATCCCACAAACTACAGACTCACTTTTCAAGGCCTCTACAACTCCTGTTCTTTTTATCTATCTATATATATATTTAATTATCTGTTATTTATTTATATTTAATAATTATTATTGTTATTATTTTGGTTTTTTTGTATTTGCAGTTGGTCTACCTTTGCACATTGGTTGTTAGTCTTTGTGCGTAGTATTTCATTGATTCTATTGTACTTTTTGTTCTATGGTGAATGCCCGCAAGAAAATGAACCTCGGGGTAGTAGGTGGTGACATATATGAACTTTGAACTTTGGAAGCACCCATACAACACTAATCTCTTTCTCCTCTTCTATTCCCATCACACACTGGTCTTCATCAGTCCAGGCACCGGGTGTACGAGCTGTGATGTTCCAAGAACATGAGACTTCAGAACAGAAGTTGGTCATTCAGCCTGTTGATTCCATTCCATCATGGCTGATTTATTATCCCTCTCTACCCCATTCTCCTGTCTTCACCCTGTATCCTTTGGCACCCAACTAATCAAGAACCTCTGCTTTAAGTATACTCAATGACTTAGCCTCCACAGCCATCTGTGGCAATAAAATCTACAGATTCATCAACCCCTAGCTAGAGAAATTTCTCCTCATCTCTGTTCTAAAGGGATGTCCTTGTCATCTGAGGTTATGACCTCTGGTTCTTGACTCACCCACAAGTGGAAACATCCTCCGCACATCCTTCAATATGCAATAGATTTCAATGAGATTCCCCCATCGTTCTTCTAAATTCTAGTGAATACGGACCTAGAGCCTCAAATGCTCTTCATTTATTAACCTGTTTTTTCCTGGAATCATTCTTGTGAACTTCTCTAGGTCCTCTCTGATACCAGCACATCTTTTTTGGATAAGTGTCCCAAAACTGCTCACAATATTACAAGTGTGATCTGACCAATGCCTTAGTATTACATCCTTGCTCTTATATTTGAGTCCTCTCAAAATGAATGTTTACATTGCATTTGCCTTCCTTACCACCAACACAAACTGCAAGTTAACCTTTAGGAAATCCCGTACAAGGGCTCCAATTTTTTGAATTTTCTACACATTTAGAAAATAATCTATGTTGTTATTCCTTCTACCAATGTGCGTGACCATACACTTCCCTACACCGTATTCCTTCTGCCACTTCTTCACCTGTTCTCCCAATCTGACTAAATCCTGCTGCAAACTCCCAGCTTCCTCAGCACACCTTGCCCTTTGTATAGTCTGCAAACTTGACCACAAAGCCATCAATTCCATCATCCAGATCACTGACATATAACATGAAAAGAAGCGGTCCCAACACTGATCACTGTGATGGTCACTGGCAGCCAGCCAGAATAGGCTCCTTTTATTCTGACTCTTTGCCTCCTGCCAGTCAGTCAATCTTCTATCCATTCTAGTATCTCTCCTGTAATGCCATGGCCGCTCTTCTTGTTAAGGAGCCTCAAGTGCAGCTCTTGTCAAAGACCTTCTGAAAATCCAAGGAAACACTGTCCACAGACTCCCCTTTGTCTATCCTGCCTGTTATTTCCTCAAAGAATTCCATTAGATTTCTCAGGTAAGATTTCCCCTTCAGAAAATCATGTTTTCAGTCTGATATATAATGTGCCTCCAAGTACCCCAAAACCTCATCCTTAATAATGGACTCTAACATTTTCCCAACCACTTAAGTCAGCCTAACTGACCTATAATTACCTTTCTTCAACCTCCCTCCCTTCTTGAAGAGTGGAGTGACGTTTTGCAATCCTCCAGAATCATTCCAGAATCTAGTGATTCTTGAAAGAACATTACTAATGCTTCTACAATCTCTTCAACTACTTCTTTCAGAACCCTGGGGTGTACACCATCAAGTCCAGGTGATTTATCTACCTTCAGACCTCTCAGCTTCCCAAGCACCTTCCCCTTAGTAATAACAACGACATTCATTTCTGCACCCTGGTTCTCTCAAATTTCTGGCATGCTGTTCATGTCTTCCACTTATTAGCTTTGTCCACCATTTCTTTGTCCTCATTTACTAATTCTCCAGCATCATTTTCCATTGGTCCAATCCACTCACGTCACTCTTTTACGCTTTATATATTTGAAAAATAAAACAACTTTTGGTATCCTCTTTTATATTGTTGGCTAGCTTACCTTCATATTTCATCTTTTCTCTCCTTATTGATTTATTGTTGCCCTCTATTGGTTTTTAAAAGCTTCCTTATCCTCTACCTTCCTACTAATTTTGGTTGATTTCCCTTATTGGTCACGGTTGCTTCATCCCACTTTAGAATACTACATCTTTGGGATGCATCTGTCCTTCCGAATTGCCCCAGAAACTCCGGCTATTGCTGTTCTGCCATCATCCCTGCTAGTGTCCCCTTACAATCAACTTTGGCCAGCTCCTCTCTCATGCCTATGTAATTCCCTTTACTCTCTGTAATGCGGATACTTCTGATCTGATTTTATCTTCCTCTCAGTTTGCAGGGTGAATTCTATCATGTTATGGTCACTGTTTCCTAAGGGTTCCTTCGCCTATAAGCTTCCAATCAAATCTGGTTTATTACACAACATCCAATCTGGAATTGCCTTTCCTCCAGAGGCCTCAACCACAAGCTGTTCTCAAAAGTCATCTCGTAGGCATATTTCTACAAATTGCCTCTCTTGAGATTCAGAATCAATTTATTTTTCCTAATCTACCTGCATATTGAAATCCCCCATGACTATCATAACACTCCCCCTTTTACATGCCTTTTCTATTTCCCATTGTAATTTATCTCCCACATCCTGGCTATTGTTTGGAGGCCTGTATATAATCCCCATCAGGGTCTTTTTAACCCTCACAGTTTCCTAACTCTACCCATAAGAATTCTACATTTTCTGATTCTATGTCACCTCTTTCTAAGGAATCGATTTCAGTTTTAAAGAACAGAACCACTCCACCCCTTCTGCCTGCCTTCCTGTCCTTTCAATACGATTTATATCCTTGGACGTTAAGCTCCCAATTATGATTTTCTTTCAGCCGTAACACAGTGATGCCCTCAACGTAATACTCACCAATCTAACTACGCTACAAGATCATCTACCTTATTCCGTATACTCTGTGCATTCAACCATAACACTTTCAGTCCTGTATTCATCACCCTTTTAGATTTTGACCCATTTTGCAGTTGGAGAAGAATTTGATAAGACCACATTCGGCATATCAGTTTTGGTGATCTTTTTTAGATAGCAATGCAGGAGGGAAGTGTTAGATTGAGTTTAATGTAGGTTAAAATGTTGGCACAACATTGTGGGCTAAAGTGCCAATACTGGGAGGAGTTTTCGATGTTCCATCTGTTTGACTTTAAATTCAATATAGTTGAAACCTCTGGGGGGGTGGGGGGGAATGATTGCCCAGGCCACTGTTGAAACAATGCTGAGGGAATTTTAAATCCACCTGAGTCAACTGGTGGACTTAAGTTTAATGTTTCTTCTGCGATACTGTCTTTACTCATAGTTCAATACATTTCACTTTGTTTAATTGATTCAAGTTAACAGTCATCTGTCTTGCAGCTTAGTTCTGGGAATGTGTTTACAGCTGCTTCCCTCAATTATATAAATGACAAAACCACATAATGGTGTGAAAATTTAAATTGAAAGTCTTTACAAGTTAAAGAATAAATCCAGTCTATTGTTTCAGTTTAATATTTCCATATGCTACTCACACATGGCATTCTGGAAATGGCTGTGGAGTGGATGTGGAAATGATGTTTCCTACAGTGGGCAAGTCAGAGACTGGAGGGCACATTGCCTTGGAATACAAGGATGTTCCTTCAGAACAGAGAAGAGGAGGAATTTCTTTAACCAAATGGTTGTGGATACCAAATCATTGGGTGTACTTAAAATGGACGTTGATAGGTTCTTATTGGTAAGGGCCTCAAAGGTTATTGGAAAAAGCTGGAGAATGGGGTTGAGAGGGAAAATGAATCGGTCACGATTGAAGTGTGCTCAATGGGTTGAATGGCCTAATTCTGCTCCTATGTGTGTTTCGTTGTTGGAGCTTCTTATCAGACAGCAGGCTGTAGTTCTGGAGAGAATTTAGCTGAGCTTCCCTTTAAGTGAAAGGAAGAACATAAGAAGTTAAAATTTAGAATTGAAATTTGTTTTATTACTGTCACATGTACTGAGATACAGTGAAAGGGTTGTCTTGCAAACTGTTCATACAGATCAGATTGTTACACAGTGCATTGAGCTAGAAAAAGGCAAAATAATAATAATGCAGAATAAAGGGTAACAACTACAGAGAAAGTGCAGTGCAGGTGAACAATAAAGGGCAAGGCCATAACAAGGTACTTGTTAAGCCGAGAGTGCATCTTATCGTATAAGAGGTCCATTCAGGAGTCTGATAACAGTGGGATAGAGCTGTTACTAAACCTGCTGCTGCAAACAGAGGGGGAGATGAGAGAATGCCGGGGGTGGGTGGGGTCTTTGATTGTGCTGGCTGCCTCACTAAGGCAGCGAGAAGTATAGACAGATCCATATAAGGGAGACTGGTTTCTGTGATGTGCTGAGCTATGACCAGAACTCTCTGCAGTTTCTTGCAGATGCCATACCAAGCTGTTATGCATCTACGTAGTACAAGGTAAAACAGTAACAGAATGCAGGTGAACTGTAATAGCTACAGAAGAGTGCAGTGCAGGCAAAAAGGTTGAAGATCATAACGAGGTAGACTGTGAGGTCAAGAATCCAAGGAAAATATTTAGTAGCCTTACAATGGCGGGGCAGAAGCTGTCATTGAACCTGGTGATACATGGCTTGGTGGTGCAACACCAATTTAGTCAGTTTGCTTGTAGAGTTGTTTGTCGAGACTGGAGGTTAGATCGTAAAAGTTTTGTCACCAGCCAAGGTGACATCATCAGTGCACAATTTGTCTACCGACACAATCGATTGACAGATAACGCATAGCCACAGCTCTACACACCGTCCTTACACACCTGGAGAAGTAGATGCTTATGTGAGAATGCTGTTCTTGGATTACAGTCCAGCGTTCAACACCATTATTCCCTTCAGGCTTGACAAGTAGCTCAGATACCTTGACCTTCATCCTGCTTTGTGCCGCTGGATCCTGGACTTCCTATCAGAATGCCAGCAGGTGGTAAGAGTGGGCTCCCTCACCACTGCCCCTCTGACCCTCAACACAGGTGCCCCTCAGGGCTGTGTACTAAGCACTCTCCTTTACTCTCTGTATACCCATGACTGTGTCGCCACACACAGCTCCAATCTGCTAATTAAATTTGCTGACGACACTACATGATTGGCCTAATCTCAAATAATAATGAGGCAGCCTACAGAGAAAAAGTCATCACCCTGACACAATGGTGTCAAGAAAACAACCTCTCCCTCAATGTCACAAAAACAAAGGAGCTGGTTGTGGACTACAGGAGATATGGAGACAGGCTAACCACTATTGACATCAATGGATCTGGGGTTGAGAGGGTGAACAGCTTTAAGTTCCTTGGCATACACATCACTGAGGGCCTCACGTGATCTGTATACACCAGTTGTGTTGTGAAAAAAGCACAACAGCACCTCTTTTAACTTAGGTGGCCGAAGTTTGGTATGGGCCCCCAAATTCTAAGAACTTTCTACAGGGGCACAATTGAGAGCATCCTGACTGGCTGCATCACTGCCTGGTATGGGAACTGTACTTCCCTCAATTGCAGGACTCTGCAGAGAGTGGTGCGGACAGCCCAGTGCATCTGTAGATGTGAACTTCCCACTATTCAGGACATTTACAGAGACAGGTGTGTAAAAAGAGCCTGAAGGATCATTGGGGACTCGAGTCACCCCAACTACAAACTGTTCCAGCTGCTACCATCAGGGAAATGGTACCACAGCATAAAAGCCAGAACCACTAGGCTCCAGGACAGCTTCTTCCATCAGGCCATCAGACTGATTAATTCACGCTGATACAATTGTATTTCTGTTTTATATTGACTGTCCTGTTGTACATACTATTTATTATAAATTACTATAAATTGCACATTGCACACTTAGACGGAGATGTAATGTAAAGATTTTTACTCATTTTATGAAAGATGTAAGTAAGTAAGTCAATTCAATTCAATTCAGTTGAGTGTTGTTTCTACATTTGTATTTGTCTGACTGGTTGTTCTGATTGGTTGGATGTAGCACCGGCCATTGGGTACCAGACAACCAGATAGCTGAGTGATCCCTGGTTAACAGTTGTTTCCTCGAGTGTCCACGGCTAGTCCCTTGGCCCCAATTCCGCAAACGCATAGATTCATAAATTGTATTCAGTTCAATATGCTTGTTAATAGAGTCTTCCGCTGAGAACCAAGGTTCTAAGAATTCTCTTGATTTCTCATTTAGTGTTTCTGCCAGGATTTTTGTAGTTTCCCAGATGAACTTGTGGCCTTAAGAGAAAATCTGCAGATGCTGGAAATCTGAACAACACACACAAAATGCTGGAGGAACTCAGCAGGCCAGGCAGCATCTATGGAAACGAGTACAGTTGACGTTTCAGGACAAAACCCTTTGGCAGGACTGGAGAAAAAGAAGCTGAGGAGTAGATTTAAAAGGTGGGAGGAGGGGAGAGAGAAGCACTAGGTGATGGGTGAAACCTGGAGAGGGAGGGATGAAGTAAAGAGCTGGGAAGTTGATAGCTGAAAGGGACAGAAGGCCATGGAAGAAAGAAAAAGTGGGGAGCACCGGAGGGAGGTGATGGATGGGCAAGGAGATAAGGTGAGAAAGGGAAAAGGGGATGGGAAATGGTGACGGGGGAAAGGGTGTGGGGCATTACTGGAAGTTTAAGAAATCGATGTTCATGCCATCAGGTGGGAGGCTACCCAAATGGAATATAAGGTATTGTTTCTCTGTCCTTAGTGTGGCCTCATCACGACAGCAGAGGAGGCCACGGATGGATACATCGGAATGGGAATGTGGAGTGGAATTAAAATGATAGAGTGGATAGAGTGTAGACGCTCAGTGAGGCAGTCTCCCAATCTACGTCGGGTCTCACCAATATAGGGGAGGCAACACTGGCAGTACAGAACACGGTAAATGACCCCAACAGACTCACAGGTGAAGTGTCGCCTCACCTGGAAGGACTGTTTAGGGCCCCGAATGGTAGTGAGGGAGGAGGTGCAGTAGTGAGGGGCACTTGTTCCACTTGCAAGGATAAGTTCCAGGAGGGAGATCAGTGGGGAGGGACGACAGATAATGGAGTAGTGTAGGGAGCGATCCCTGCGGAGACACAGAAAGTGGGGGGTGGTGGTGAGGGAGGGAAAGATGTGCTTGGTGGCGGGATCCCATTGGAGGTGGTAGAAGCCTTGAAGAATTATGTGCTGGACGTGGAGGCTAGTGGGTTGATAGGTGAGGACAAAAGGAACCATATCCCTGGTAGGGTGGTGGGAAGATGGGGTAAGAGCAGACATGAGTGAAATGGAAGAGATGCGGTTGAGGGCAGTGTTGATGGTGGAGGAAGGGAAGCCCCTTTCTTTGGAAAAAGGAGGTCATCTCCTTCATTCTAGAATGAAAAGCCTCATCCTGAGAGCAGATGCGGTGGAGATGGAGGAATTGAGAGAAGGGGATGGTGTTTTTACAAGTAGCAGGGTGGGACGAGGTGTAGTTCTTCTTGGTCTTTATGTACTGAGTTGAGTAACAGAGGATGGTGTCTTTTTATGGCTAGCTGATGTTCATGGAGTCTCATGGATAATTTTCTCCCCGTCTGTCCTACAGAGTGTTTGTGGCGGTCTCCATATTGATTTAATATATTATGTTTGTTTTCTCCATGTGGGCTGTTGGATCTATGGCTCTCGAGACGAGGGTTCTGATGGTGGTGCTAGGTTTGTGTGCAATGGAGAAAAAGGAGGTGACATCGTTTCAGGTAGTAACAATGCATCAGGAATGAGAGTGGAAAGGGAAGATAGCCAGGGAAGTAACGAAAGAGGAGTGGAATGACATGCCAGTAGGTGACCAGTGGACAGAGACGGGGAGAAAGATGATGGTGAGGTAGCACCATGCAGGGGAGAGGAGCAGGGCTGGAGTGGGGAGACAGTGGCCAGGTGGAAGATAGATGGAAGAAGTTAAAGGAACACTGAGGGTGAGATTTCTTTGAAACCTATTGAGTATGGAAGGCCTAAATAGAGTGGATGTGGAGGGGATGTTTCCAATAATGGGGGATTCTAGGACCAGAGGGCACAGCCTCAGAATAGAATGACATACCTTTAGAACAGAGAGGAGGAGGAATTTCTTTAGTTCGAGTGCAATGAACATGTAGAATTCATTGTCATAGATTTCTGTGAAGGCCAAGTCATTGGGTACATTTAAAGCGGAGTTTGATAGGTTCTTGAGTAGCAAGGCATCAAAAGTATGGGGAGAAGGCAAAAGAATGGAGTTGAAAGGGGATATAAATCAGTCGTGATCAAATGGCGGAGCAGACTCAATGGGCCAAACGGCCTAATTCTTCTCCTATATCTTATGGACTTATGAGGAGGTATCACCAGGTAAGGGAGGAAAGTGGAGGTGGAGTTGGGAGACAATGGCCAGGTGGATGACAGATGGAGGAAGACAGAAAAAAAATGAGAGTCACATGGAGGAGTGAGGATGAAGGTTGGAGACGGATGCTGGAGGGAGATAGAGGGCTACCCGGAACACAGAGGGCTCCCAGTGCTAAGTAAAAAGAAGATGACAATGGGAACCACTGGGGGAGAGGTGAATAGCAGGTGGAACCCCAGTACCGGGTAGGAAAGGGTGGGTGGGGGGGGGGCTACATGTAGGTAGAACCAGATGGGAGGGAAAGGAAGATATTTACACTTCTCACTACCTTGGCAGAGCAGCTAATGTAATCTAGGACACGCTTGCATCCTGGACATTCTCTCTTCTCTCCCCTCCCATCAGGCAGAGATACAAAAGCCAGAGAGCAAATACCACGGTCAGCGTCTACCCGGCTCTTTACCAGGTTCCAAAATGGACCTGATGAAGGGCCTCAGCCCAGAACATTTATTTTGCTCCTCCGTCAATGCCACCTGACCGCTGAGTTCCACCAGCATTCTGTGTGCATTGCTCTTGAATGGATGCCTTATTTGCCAAGGGATGAACTCGTGATTTCCTGGCTTATTTCATCATCTCTCCTAAACTTTGCCTAACTTTACTTCCAGCTGTAGTGCACTTTCTTTGTAACTGCAGCACAAAATTGTGTTTTCTGTTTTCATTTTTACCACCTTGATGTACTTCTGTATAGAATGATCTGTCTGGATGGCACACAAGCAAGACCTTTTTACTGTATCTCCACGTATGTGACAATAAACCAATCTCAGGCAGAACATTTTGTGATCAGACGTGTTTTTTATTACACATTCTGGACAGCTATAGGAAACTTTCTCATCCTTGGCAGGCAGACTCCTTTTTCACCCTGCCCTGTTAATGACACAATTCGTCACATTTTTGAGGTCAACAAGGACATACCTGTCATCCAGCCGCATTGTGAAGCTGTCCGTATTCATTATTTCTCAGCCATTGTATCCCAGGCGCTGAGAGGGAAAATGGAAAATGCTATTGTTTGACCTGTTGACGCTGAAGGTATAAATATTTTGTTCACACATCAGATATTATCTTTCACCCTGTGGAAACCAGCCCACAGTCCCAACATACACAGTGCAGGGTATGGAAGTAAGCTGAAAGCGTATTGCCACAAATTTCAAAAGGAAAGTTTATTGAAAACATTCATTAATAATTTGGAAACTACCTTTACACATCAATATGAAGTTCAAGTTCAAGGTTACGGTCAGTCAACTGTAAATGTGTACAGTACTGCACAAATTTCTTAGGCACACTAGGAAGTCTAAGGTTTTTGCACAATACTGTAGTCATTTTATGTATTGCACTGTACTGCTGCCATAAGAATAAACACATTTCATGACACGTGTGAGTGATGATAAACCTGATTCTGATGTGGGTCTCTATTGTGGACTGAGAGTGGGAAGGGAGCAGGGAGAGGGGTATTTTGGTTGGGAAAAGGGGAATGGAGAAGGGAGGGAGTAGGAAGCACCAGAGAGACATTCTGTAATGATCAATAAACCAATTGTTTGGAATCAAATGACCTTGCCTGGTGTCTCAGGGCAGCATCCGCATCACCACCCACCCCTGGCACTCCTCTGACACCCATCCCACACCCCTCCCATGGTACTTCAGCCTCACCATTCCCAACATCTTTTACTCCTGCCACATTTATAAACGCAAACAACAGGAATTCTGCAGATGCTGGAAGTTCAAGCAACACACATCAAAGTTGCTGGTGAACACTGCAGGCCAGGCAGCATCTCTAGGAAGAGGTGCAGTCGACGTTTCAGGCCAAGACCCTTCGTCAGGACTAACTGAAGGAAGAGTTAGTAAGAGATTTGAAAGTGGGAGGGGGAGGGGGATGGATGGAGCCAAGAGCTGGACAGGTGATTGGCAAAAGGGGATACGAGAGGATCATGGGACAGGAGGCCTAGGGAGAAAGACAAGGGGGTGGGGGAAACCCAGAGGATGGGGAAGGGGTATAGTCAGAGGGACAGAGGGAGAAAAAAGAGAGTGAGAGAAAGAATGTGTGTATAAAAATAAATAACGGATGGGGTACGAGGGGGAGGTGGGGCATTAGCGGAAGTTAGAGAAGCCAATGTTCATGCCATCAGGTTGGAGGCTACCCAGACGGAATATAAGGTGTTGTTCCTCCAACTTGAGTGTGGCTTCATCTTTACAGTAGAGGAGGCCGTGGATAGACATGTCAGAATGGGAATGGGATGTGGAATTAGAATGTGTGGCCACTGGGAGATCCTGCTTTCTCTGGCGGACAGAGCGTAGGTGTTCAGCAAAGCGGTCTCCCAGTCTGCGTCGGGTCTCGCCAATATATAGAAGGACACATCGGGAGTACTGGACGCAGTATATCACCCCAGCCGACTCACAGGTGAAGTGTCGCCTCACCTGGAAGGACTGTCTGGGGCCCTGAATGGTGGTGAGGGAGGAAGTGTAAGGGCATGTGTAGCACTTGTTCCGCTTACACGGATAAGTGCCAGGAGGGAGATCAGTGGGGAGGGATGGGGGGGACGAATGGACAAGGGAGTTGCGTAGGGAGCGATCCCTGCGGAAAGCGAGGGGGGTGGGGGGGGATGGAAAGATGTGCTTAGTGGTGGGATCCTGTTGGAGGTGGCGGAAGTTACGGAGAATAATATGTTGGACCCGGAGGCTGACATTTACAAACTTGCTCTCTGCTCTACGTTGAGAACTATAGTACTGTGCAAAAGCCTTAGGAGCCCTGGCTCTCTCTATATATATATATGTATGTGTGTGTGTGCGCGCGCGCGCTTAAAACTTTTGCATAGTCCTATTCACTGCGAAACAAGACACTGTTCCTCCGGACCAAGATGTACCAAGTACATGTAACTCACACACAACACATGAACAAATAATAAGGTGTA
Source organism: Mobula birostris (assembly GCF_030028105.1). NCBI lineage: Eukaryota > Metazoa > Chordata > Chondrichthyes > Myliobatiformes > Myliobatidae > Mobula > Mobula birostris. The sequence continues at coordinate 61,757,478 of NC_092378.1, read as the reverse complement.
CTTATGGCACAAGTTAAAAAGTAAACTGTATGACGCTACTGGCACTTTATACGTGATGAGACCTGGCTGGTGGTAGTTCAGTAGTCTTACAGCCTGGGAGAAAAAGCTGTTTCCCATCCCAACAGTTCTTGTCCTAAACCTGTGGTACCTCCTGCCTGATGGTAGGGGGTCAAAGAGATTACTGGGTGAATGGGAAGGTTCAATGACAATGCTAAGTGCCCAGAGTATACAACACTCCGGATAAATATCTCTGATGGGTGGAAGAGAGATCCTGATGACCCTCTCAGCAGTTCTCGCAATCCTTTGTAGGGTCTTGCAGCCAGGTGCCTTGCAATTCTCATAGCAGACAATGATAACAGCTGGTCAGAACACCAGCACATATCCACTGTGGGAAAAAACTGTGAAAATCTGATAAGCAGTATCAGAATACCAAGTCTAATTAATGGATTGATCTGAAGTAACACAAGTAATTATGACTTCATCTGTGAACTCTCCCTCTGCATGAAGACATTTATTGAATATAGGAGAAATGAGTAGATCTGTATTAGCAATTTAACAGTTCTGGCTGCCAAAAAGAGACACAAATCTTTTTTCCACTTTAGGTTGTTGTGATCTTCAAGACTGTCTGATAGGCCAATGGAATGATATTCCAGAGGATCGCTTTTATAAAGAGCTGGGTAAATATTAAAGATGAGCTTAATCTGTCACATGTACATCACACCATACAGTGAAATGAATTGTTCGCCTCAAACCAAATCAGTGTGGATTGTGCTGGGCAGCCTGCAAGCATTGCCAGGCTTCCAGTGCCAACATAGCGTGCCCACCACTCACCACATCCAACCCGTATGTCTTTGGAATATAGGAGGAAACTGTATCCCCCGAGGGAAATTCATGTGGTCAGATGGAGGACACACAAACTCCTAAAGACAGTGGCCGGAAACAAATGCTGATTAGTGATCACTGGCGTAGAGTGAATGTGCTAACTGCTTTGCCATTGTGCCACCCCATGGGGACGAAGAGGAAAGCAAAGGGGGGTGGAAGTCATTACGAAGCAACTTCAAAAACTGGGTATTGGGACAATGGAAATGGACAGAATGAGTTTATTTTCACTGGAACATAGCTAGCTGAGGTTTACACAATTATGAGGGGCATAAAAAGGCCAAACAGTCCTTCCAGGTGAGGTGACTTTTGAGTCTGTTGGAGTCATCTATCATATGTGCTCCAGGTGAGACCCCCTGTACACTGGTGAGACCGACACAGATTGGGGAACCCTTTCGAACGCCACAAAGTGCGGGATTTCTGGTGACCACCCATTTCAAATCAACCTCCCATTCCCATTCTGACATGTCAGTGAAATGGCCTCTTCTACCACCATGATAAGGCCTCAGTCAGAATGGAGGAGTAACACTCAGATTACATCTGGGTAACCTGCACCCTGATGTCAGGCCAGCACAGGCAGGCAGCCCCCCAGCTTCCACCCAGTTAACAAGAGTCACCTGCCACTCGTTTCTAACTCATCACCTGCAGCTTATTTAAACCCAACTCTCATCCACAGTCACCAGGAATTCTGCAGATGCTGGAATTTCAAGCAACACACATAAAAGTTGCTGGTGAACGCAGCAGGCCAGGCAACATCTCTAGGAAGAGGCACAGTCGATGTTTTGAGCTGAGACCCTTCGTCAGGACTAACTGAAAGAAGAGCTAGTAAGAGATTTGAAAGTGGGAGTGGGAGGGGGAGGGGGAGATCCAAAATGATAGGAGAAGACAGGAGGGGGAGGGGTGGAGCCAAGAGCTGGACAGTTGATTGGCAAAAGGGATATGAGAGGATCATGGGACAGGATGCCCAGGGAGAAAGAAAAGGGGGAGGGGGGAAAGCCCAGAGGATGGGCAAGGGGTATAGTCAGAGGGAGAAAAAGGAGAGAGAGAGAAAGCATATGTGTATATAAATAAATAACTGATGGGGTACGAGGGGGAGGTGGGGCTTTAGCGGAAGTTAGAGAAGTCAATGTTCATGCCATCAGGTTGGAGGCTACCCAGACGGAATATAAGGTGTTGTTCCTCTAACCTGAGTGTGGCTTCATCTTGACAGTAGAGGAGGCCATCCACAGTCCTTAGTTTCACTCAACCAACTAGCTGGCCTCAACTAGTTGTTCCTAGCCTTGAGTTACATTGTTGCCTTGCTGAGATAAATATCCATTCTCTTGTTTTGTGACCCCTTGTGGCTTTTAGTTTGCAGTTTATTATTTAAGTCATCGCTTACTGCTAAAGCCTCTTTGCTGCTCTGTGTTTGGGTCAAGCCTCCTCTGCAATTCCTGACACCTAATGGCATGAACATCAATTTCTCGAATGTCTGGTATTTCCAAGTCCCGCCCACTGCCTCTCGGGAAAAGTGTTCAGAATTTGCCACAAGGATAAGAAGCAGTAGAACTAACCCAAGTCTTACTGTTCTCTCAAATATCCAACACAGGCACCTGAGCTGAATGGCTCGAACACTCTAAGTGGCATTGACTACATACGTACAGTCAGTGGCCACTTTATTAGGTATCCCTGCAGCCGGGCATCGCAGTAGTGCAGAATTAGCGCAACTCTATTACAGCTTCCAACACTATCTGTGAGGAGGTTGTATGTTCTACCCTTGACTGCGTGGGTTTCCTCCGGGTGCTCCAGTTCCTTCCCACAGTCCAAAGGCACACCAGTGAGCAGGTTAGTGTGGGTTGCTGGACAGTACAGCTCACTGGGATGGAAGGGCCCTTCCCACACTGTATCTCTAAATAAATTAAATAAATAAACAAAACTGCTTGTTAATGCAAATATCTAATCAGCCAATCAAGTGGCAGCAACTCAATGCATGCAGACATGGTCAAGAGATTCAGTTGTTGTTCAGACCAAACATCAGAATGGGGAGGAAATATGATCTCAGTGACTTTGACTGTGGAATGATTGTTGGTGCCAGATGGGGTGGTTTGAGTACCTCAGAAGCTGCTGATCTCCTGGGATTTTCACACACAACAGTCTCTAGAGTTTACAGAAAATGGTGTAAAAAACAAAAAGGCATCCTGTGAGTGGTAGTTCTGTGGACCAAAAGGCCATGGTAATGAGCGAGGTCAAAGGAGAACAGCCAGACTGGTTCAAGCTGACAAGAAGGTGACAGGAACTGAAATAACCATGCTTCACAACAGTGGTGAACTTGCTGAATGCACAACATGTTGAATCTTCAAGTGGATGGGCTACAGCAGCTGAAGACCATGAACATACACTCGGTGGCCATTGTATTAGGTACCTAATAAAGTTGCCACTGAGTGCATAGTATAGTTGGATTTAAGTGGTGTGACACCTACTACAGATTACTAAGAAGCTTCTAGAAAAATACAGAAGTAATTATTCCATAATTCACAAAACAATTTTGTGTATTAGGTGATGATATAAAAATAGAGGCAAGCACAGGAAAGTTAAATGACAAGGAAATACAAGAAAAATAGCAATTCAACACCTTAATCCAATAATTCCTATAGACATTTTGGGATAGATATGAAACGTCAGCCTTGCAGGAACATTCACAACCCATGAGTAAACATTTTAAGGAAATCACAAGAACAATTGGAGCTTTAGGGTCACACAGCCTGGAGACAGACCCTGCAGCCCAACTGTTTCATGCTGAACAAAGATCCCTATCTAAGCCAGTCCCACTTGCCTGCATTTGGTCTACGTCACTCCAAACCCTTCCTATGCATGTACCCGTCCAAGTACCTTGTAAATGTTGCTATTAATGTACCTATTTCAACCCTTCCTCTGCCAGCTCATTCCGTATACTGACCACTCTCTGGGTGAAAAACCTGCCCCTCAGGTTGCCATCAAATAATTCCCCTCTCATCCCCTCCTTTTTCCCTCCTTTTTACAGCTATATAGGACCCTGGTCAGACCCCACTTGGAGTACTGTGCTCAGTTCTGGTTGCCTCACTACAGGAAGGATGTGGAACCTATAAGAAGGGTGCAGAGGAGATTTACAAGGATGTTGCCTGGATTGGGGAGCATGCCTTATGAGAATAGATTGAGTGAACTTGGCCTTTTCTCCTTGGAGCGACGGAGGATGAGAGGTGACCTGATAGAGGTTTATAAGATGATGAGAGGCATTGATCATGTGGATAGTCAGGGGCTTTTTCCCAGGGCTGAAATGGCTAACATGAGAGGGCATAGTTTTAAGGTGCTTGGAAGTAGGTACAGAGGAGATGTCAGGGATAAGTTTTTTACGCGGAGAGTGGTGAGTGTGTGGACTGGGCTGCCGGCGACGGTGGTGGAGGCGGATACGATAGAGTCTTTTAAGAGACTCCTGGATAGGTACATGGAGTTTAGAAAAATAGAGGGCTATGGGTAACCCTAGGTAATTTCCAAAGTAAGTACATGTTTGGCATAGCTTTATGGGCCGAAGGGCCTGTATGGTGCTGTAGGTTTTCTATGTTTCTATGTTTTCCATCTTACACCATCAGGAGGGATGTAATAAAGCTGCAAATGCATGTACATACAAAAGGCCGAACGTCAGCAGAAAAGGTGCAAATGATCGCAGTGCAGATCGTTCCAGAATGCTGCCTTGGTCCGCAGCATAACAGACAATTTCTACTTAACAAATCTTAGAATTGATGGAGACAGGGAGTAAAATGTACTAAAATTGACAAGCAAATAATCAGCTACAGTAATGGTCTTGCAGTGGAATGTTAAATCATTCAAGAACATCATTAACCGCTGAGTGTTCAATTAGAACTGCCAATACAATTAAGCAATCAGTCAAGACCAATGGCAAAGCACAAGCTTAGATCTACTGTAGTTACTTGGACATTACTGAGCTCTTCAATAACTTAATTCAACGCCTGACCACATACACTGATTAAGGAACGATGGTATTGATTGCAGAATAGTAGCTGAGGAAGATAAATTTGACAGTTTATGACTTTCCCTTTTAAACCTTAAAAGGATCAAGAGTTTTTGGAACCACGAACTGCAGTGAGGTGGTTAAAACTTATCGCTTCACTTTTTGAGTGTTTTTATTTATAACTACAGCCAGTTCTTTAATTCCCTCACTTCCTGTTGGATTGGGGTGTAAAATTGTTATTTTTCTTGTAGTATAACTTTCCTATGCTTGCCTGTATTTTTATAGACTCAATGGCCACTTTATGTTTGTGGTCTTCTGCTGCTGTAGCCCATCCACTTCAAGGTTCAACATGTTGTGCTTTCAGTGATACTCTTCTGAACACCACCGTTGTAACGTGTGGTTACTTGAGTAAATGTCACCTTCCTGTCAGCTTGAAACGTTCTGGCTATTGTTCTTTGACTTCTCTCATTAATAAGGCATCTTCACCAACAGAACTGCCACTCGCTGGATCTTCACCATTCTCTGTAAACTCTAGAGACTGTAGTGTGTGAAAAATCACAGGAAATCAGTTTCAGAGATACTCAAACCACCCCATCTGCCACCAACAATCATTCCACAACCAGAATCACTTAGATCATATTTCTTCCCCCATTCTGATGTTTGGTCTGAATAACAACTGAACTTCTTGACCATGTCTGCATGCTCTTATGCATTGTGCTGCTGCCACATGATTATTATTTAAATTGTAAAAATTTGCAGCATGCTGCTATGTAGAGGGACTTGAGAGTGCTTGTGCATGAATCGCAAGAAGTTAGTTTGCAGTGCAGCGGGCTATCAAGAAGGCAAATGGAATGTTGGTCTTCGTTGCTAGAGGGATTGAATTCAAGAGCAGGGAGGTTATGATGCAACTGTTCAGGGTACTGGTGAGACCACATCTGGAGTACTGCGTGCAGTTCTGGTCTACTTACCTGAGGAAGGATATACTGGTTTTGGAGTGGTGCAAGAGGAGGTTCACCTGATTGATTCCAGAGATGAGGGGGTTAGACCATGAGGAGAGATTGAGTCACCTGGGACTGTACTCACTGGAATTCAGAAGGATGAGGGGAGATCTTATAGAAACATATAAAATTATGAAAGGTAAAGATAAGATAGAGGCAGAAAAGTTGTTTCCACTGGTAGGTGAGACTAGAACTAGAGGACATAGCCTCAAGATTCAGAGGAGTATATTTAGGACGGAGATGAGGAGGAACTGGTTTTCCCAAAGAGTGGTGAATCTGTGGAATTCTCTGTCCAATGAAGTAGTGGAGACCACCTCAGTAAATATATTTAAGACAAGATTGGATAGATTTTTGCGTAGTAGGGAAACTGAGGATAACGGGGAAATGGCATGTAGGCGGAGATGAGTCCATGGCCAGATCAGCCATGATCTTATTGAATGGCGGAGCAGGTGTGACAGGTCGGATGGCCTACTCCTGCTCCTATTTCTTATGTTCTTATGAGAAGACTACAACTAATTTTCAGTCTCTTTTTCCTTTCTTTTTCTTGATATTTCTTTTTTGTTCTTGTAACACTTAATAAAATGACCATTAGCAATAAGTTTTATGCCTCATTCTTGACTTCAGAAGAACATTCGATCACAAAATCCTCAGGATTCAACAATGCATATCTCCTGGTATCATTCCAGTGCCTGCACAGAAAGGGACTAAACACAAGAGGTGCTGCAGGCGCTGGAAATCCTGAGCAACACACACAGATTCTGGAAGGACGAAACAGGTCAGCCAGCATCAATGGAGATGAAAAAAGAGTTGACATTGTGGGCCAGGACCCTTCATCAGGACTGGAAAGGAAGGGGGCAGAGCCAGAAAAAGAATATGGGGGGAGGGGAAGGAAAACAAGCTGGCAGATGATAGATGAAACCAGATGAGGGAGAAGTTGGGGGGGTGGGGGAGGAAAGATGAAGTAAGAAGCTGGGAGGTGATAGGCTGAAGAGGTAAATGGCTAAAGAAGAAAGAATCTGATAGGAGGAGGAGAGTGGACCATGGAGGAAGGGAACCAAAGGTGAGGAGAAGGGGTAAGAGAAGAATCAGAATGGGGAATGGAAAAAGAGAGAAGGGGCAGGTAGAGAAATTACCAGAAGTTAAAGAAGTCGATGCTCATGTCATCAGATTGGATGCTGCCCAGATGGAATTTGAGGGCAGCCTTTAACCTGAGAGTAGCCTCATTGTGGCAGTAGAGGATGAGATGTAGGGATGGGAATGAGAAGTAGAAAGAAACTGTTCTATCCTGTTCACCTGAGGTAGTCACCGGCAACTGGGAAAACAAAAACTTACAAACTTTATATCTAGCTTCAGTCAGGAAATGTAGAGGAGGCTTGATCCAAAAACAGAACAATGGAGGTGATATCAGTAAATAATATTTTACTCATAAACTGCAAAATAACAAGCAATGAGGGGTCACAAAAGAAGAGAGAGCATGTACTTTAAATGACAAAATAACAAGGTAACTGAAAGTTAGGAGCAACTGGCTGAGGCTGAATAGTTCATCTGAGTGAACAAGGGTTATGGATGAGAGCTGGGTTTAAACAGGCTGCAGGTGATGAGTTGGAAATGAGTGTCAGGTGACTCCTGTTAGCTGGGTGGGGACTGGGAAGTTCCTTCCTGTGCAGGCCTGAAAGTTCTTGTGCATCCTTGCAGGACATTCCAAGGCACTTAATGGTTCATGAAATTGTAACCCAGGTTACTTAAACCCAAAGATGTAATCGTAGAGCTCCTCTTAGTGGAGGGATGACCAGGAGGCTTAGGGAATTGCAAAGAGAGCTTTAAAAAAATAACTGTGTGAACAAGGTGTGGCTGATACAGGTGTGAACAAGTGACAGAATTGCAGAAAACTATAGAAACTAACAAAAGATATATTGTTAATAGTGGAAAACTGGAAAGTAGATATACTGTTAAAAGTAGAGAGTTAGTATCTCTATCCTACTTGCCAGAAATCCTCAGGGTGAAACCCCTGGAGGAGAGATGATATGAATAAAAGATTCATTGAAGCTATGGCTATAATGAGCACCACCTATAGCAAGATGATATTGGCAGAGACTGGGGTCCAAGACCTTGACTGTGTAACCAGAATTAGTTCTTTTAAATTATACCAAGGGATTTGGTCAAGAGTTTTTTTATAAGTATTGTGAATCGGCTTTTTGTGGATGACCCACCACTTTATCCAACAAACCAAGAAACAAGATGGCGAGCTACCCAAGATCGAAGAACCAGCGTGGGACGAAGAGGATTTAATATGGTTGGATGTATAATTTTATTTCTCATTCGAAGGATCTGAATTTGATTTTCTGGAATAACTGATTATTTTTGCCAGGACTTTGATAAATTGCTGAAGGAGATTTACTTTGTTTAAAAGTTGTGATGTTGGAGAATTTTTCATGAAAGGAGTAAAGCTGTATATATAGATATATTGGGGTGGGGGGTTGAATTTGAATTTATGGACATACTGACCTGAAACTGAAACTGAGGTTCACCATAATGCTTAAAAATTGGAATTCAATTAGTTTCTTAACTAACTAGGGATAAATAAAAAGGCAAGCGTTAGTCTGTAAACCTTTAAATAGGGAATAACACTAGGTCTAATTAGTTAGAGAAACTTGGAGTAATAAAGGTTATTCTAATAAATATCACTGATTCTAACTAAACAGGAATTTGCTTTTAGTTTGATATCTGAGATTTGGAACCTAAAACAGAATGGAATTTTGAATTGTTCTTATGTAAATACTATGCAATATGTATATATTGCTATTTTCATAAATCAAGTCAAGTTATTGTTATTGTCATTTCGACCATAACTGCTGGTACAGTGCACAGCAAAAATGAGACAACGTTTTTCAGAACCATGGTGCTACATGAAACAATACAAAACACTACACTGGACTACGTAAAACAACACAAAAACTACACTTGACTACAGACCTACCCAGGACTGCATAAAGTGCACGAAACAGTGCAGGCATTACAATAAATAATAAACAAGACAATAGGCACAGTAGAGGGCAGTAGGTTGGTGTCAGTCCAGGCTCTGGGTATTGAGGAGTCTGATGGCTTGGGGGAAGAAGCTGTTACATAGTCTGGTCGTCACAGCCCGAATGCTTCGGTGCCTTTTGCCAGATGGCAGGAGGAAGAAGAGTTTGTATGAGGGGTGCATGGGGCCCTTCATAATGCTGTTTGCTTTATGGATGCAGTGTATGGTGTAAGTGTCTGTAGTGGTGGGAAGAGAGACCCCGATAATCTTCTCAGCTGACCTCACTATCCGCTGCAGGGCCTTGCGATCTGAGATGGTGCAATTTCTGAACCAGGCCGTGATGCAGCTGCTCATTTTGCTCTCAATACAACCTCTGTAGAATGTGGTGAGGATGGAGGTGGGGTGGGAGATGGACTTTTCTCAGCCTTCGCAGAAAGTAGAGACGCTGCTGGGCTTTCTTTGCTAGGGAACTGGTGTTGTGGGACCAGGTGAGATTCTCACCTTACCTCCAGAAGCGTGTTTTCTATTCACTGCCTCCTTACAAAGCCTAGAGCTTCTGCTTGGCCCATTAGCACCTGGTATAGTTCTATGTAATTAGACTTTTCTTGTAAAGAGTGCGGCGATCAGACACACAAGATCAGACCAGCACTACACAGGTGTTACAAAATACTTTATTGAAATATACTCACCTCTTACTCAATGTCAGCAAGACCAAGGAGCTGATTATTGACTTCAGGAGGAGGAAGTTAGAAGTCCATGAGTCAGTCTTCATTGGAGGATCAGAGGCAGACAGGGTCAGTAACTAAATTCCTCGGTGTTATCATTTCGGAGGACCTGTCCTGGGCCCAGCACGTAAGTAGAATTTTGAAGAAAGTTCAGCAGCGCCTCTACTCCCTTAAGAATTTGCGAAGGTTCGACATGCCATCTAGAACTTTGACAATCTTCTATAGATGTATAGTGGAGAGTATTTTGACTGGCTGCAGCACAGCCTGGTATGGGTACACCAATGTTCTTGACTGGAAAATCCTACAAAAAGTAACGGAGATGGTCCAGACTATCACAGGTAAAATGCAACCCACTATTCAGCTGAAACGTTGTCGCAGGGAAGCAGCATCCACCATCAGGGGCCCAACCACCCAGGCCATGCTCGCTTCTCATTACTGCAATCAGGGAGAAGGTACAGGAACCTCAGGTCTCACACCTCCAGATTCAGGAACAGTCATTACCCCTCAACCCCAATCAGGGTCTTGAACCAAAGTGGGTAATTTCATTCATCTTCACTTGCCCCATCATTGAAATGTTCCCACAACCTATGGACTCACTTTCAAGGACTCTTCATCTCATGTTCTCAATTTATTGCCTATTTATTTATTACCATTATTATTTATTTCTTTTTGTATTTGCATATTGGTTGAATTCCCAAGTTGGTGCAGTCTTTCATGATTCTATTATGGTCATTATTCTATTGTTGGCGCGTGGCCAAGTGGTTAAGGCATTGGTCTAGTGATCTGAAGGTCGCTAGTTCGAGCCTCAGCTGAGGCAACGTGTTGTATCCTTGAGCAAGGCACTTAACCTCACATTGTTCTGCGACGACACCGGTGCCAAGCTGTATTGGCCCTAGTGCCCCTCCCTTGGACAACATCAGTGGCGTAGAGAGAGGAGACTTGCAGCATGGGCAACTGCCGGTCTTCCATACAACCTTGCCCATCCTGTGCCCTGGAAACCTTCCAAGGTGCAAATCCATGGTCTCACGAGACTAACGGATGCCTATTATTATTATTATTATTATTATTATTCTATTATAGATTTATTGAGTATGCCTGCAAGAAAATGAACCTCGGGGTTGTATATGGTAACATATGCAAATAATAGATTTATTTTGAACTTTAAATTGGTAAAGTATAACCAGCATTGTAACTAACTTGCCAATAATCATTTCCTACAAGAATTACCCTGGGTCAGGATTAAATACTGGTAAAGGCTTCATTAAGAACCTAGAGACATACCGCATCTGGTATCTGCAGGACGTAGGAGGAAATCGGAGCACTCGGAGGAAACCACACAGTCACCGGGAGAATGTGTAAGCTCCACTCAGACAGCACCTGAGGTTGGGATTGAACCTGGGTCGCTGGAGCAGCTCTATTGGTTACTAAGCCACCCACTCTTCATGTTATGTGCAGCTGAGAATATAGGCTGAGCCTCAGTCGAATATTTCATCCAAAAGACGGCAATGTGCTGCACTATGTTCCAAATTAGATTTTTACACTTTGGCGGTGGAGTGGGACCTAGTTTAGAATCTTCTGATTCATTGATGAAGGTGTCATGGAGTTATGCGGTCATAGTCATACTGCACAGAAGCAGGCCATTTGGCCATGCTCACCAATGAGGACCCATCCATGTTAATCCCATTTTCCAGCACTTGCTCCATAATATTGCCTATGTCTAGGCAATTCAAGGGGAGGGGGCAGTAGAATGGGGTTGAGAGGGCAAATAAATCAGTTGTGATTAAGTGATGGAGCAGATTCAATGGGTCAAATAGTCCAAATCTGCTCCTATGTCTCGTGGCCTTATGGTTTAATGGCTCAACCTAGACCCTTCTTAAATACTGTCAGTGAAACTGCACCCATTCTCTCGGACAGTGCTCTTCAGAAACTTAACACTCTTTGGGTGAACGCTAAAAAGAGAGCATTTAGAGATGGAAATAGGGAGGAGCTGAGGGCAATACAGAGGGACCTGAAAGCCAGGATCAGGGAGGCTAAAGACAGGTACAGGAAGAAGCTTGAGTGGAAACTCTAGCAGAACAACATGAGAGAGGTCTGGAGGGGGATGAGGACCATCACTGGGTTCCGGCAAACTAGCAACAGAGGAGCTGAAGGCAGTGTGGACAGGGCCAACAAACTTAACCTGTTCTTTAACAGAATTGACATTGTGACCCCTGCCCATCCCCCACAAGAGCCATCTGTTGTCGGCCTCCAACCAACACATATTCCACTCTCCCCTCCTACCCCTCCTCACAGTCCCCCACCCTGCTCTCATGACTATACCCCTTCCCCACACGAAACCACCACGGTGGGCTTCACGGCTGAACGGGTGAGAAGACAGCTGAAAAGTCTCAACCCAAGCAAGGCTGCAGGACCGGATGGTGTCAGTACCAGGGTGCTCAAAGCCTGTGCCCCTCAGCTATGTGGAGTACTTTGCCATGTATTCAACCTGAACCTGAGTCTCCAGAGGGTTCCTGTGCTGTGGAAGACGTCTTGCCTTGTCCCTGTGCTGAAGACACCGCGCCCCAGTGGCCTCAATGACTACAGACCGGTGGCATTGACCTCCCACATCATGAAGACCCTGGAGAGACTTGTTCTGGAGCTGCTCTGGCCTATGGTCAGGCCACACTTAGATCCCTTCCAGTTCGCCTACCAGCCCCGACTAGGAATTGAGGATGCCATCGTCTACGTGCTGAACCGTGTCTACGCCCACATGGACAAGCCAGCGAGCACTGTGAGGGGCATGTTTTTTGACTTCTCCAGTACGTTCAACACCATCCACCCTGCTCTGCTGGGGGAGAAGCTGACAGCTATGCAGGTGAATGCTTCCGTGGTATCATGGATTCTTGATTACCTGACTGGCAGACCACAGTACGTGTGCTTGCAACGCTGTGTGTCCGACAGAGTGATCAGGAGCACCGGGGCTCCACAGGGGACTGTCTTGTCTCCCTTTCTCTTCACCATTTACACCTCGGACTTCAACTACTGCACAGAGTCTTGTCATCTTCAGAAGTTTTCGGATGACTCTGCCATAGTTGGATGCATCAGCAAGGGAGATGAGGTTGAGTACAGGGCTACGGTAGGAAACTTTGTCACATGATGTGAGCAGAATTATCTGCAGCTTAATGTGAAAAAGACTAAGGAGCTGGTGTAGACCTGAGGAGGGCTAAGGCACCGGTGACCCCTGTTTCCATCCAGGGGGTCAGTGTGGACATGGTGGAGGATTACAAATACCTGGGGATACGAATTGACAATAAACTGGACTGGTCTAAGAACACTGAGGCTGTCTACAAGGAGGGTCAGAGCCGTCTCTATTTCCTGAGGAGACTGAGGTCCTTTAACATCTGCCGGACGATGCTGAGGATGTTCTACGAGTCTGTGGTGGCCAGTGCTATCATGTTTGCTGTTGTGTGCTGGGGCAACAGGCTGAGGGTAGCAGACACCAACAGAATCAACAAACTCATTCGTAAGACCAGTGATGTTGTGGAGATGGAACTGGACTCTCTGACGGTGGTGTCTGAAAAGAGGATGCTGTCTAACTTGCATGCCATCTTGGTCAATGTCTCCCATCCACTACATAATGTACTGGTTGGGCACAGGAGTACATTCAGCCAGAGACTCATTCCACCCAGATGCAGCACAGAGCGCCATAGGAAGTCATTCCTGCCTGTGGCCATCAAACTTTACACCTCCTCCCTTGGAGGGTCAGACATCCTGAGCCGCTAGGCTGGTCATGGACTTATTTCATAATTTACATATTACTATTTAACTATTTTTTATGGTTCTATTACTATTTATTGTTTATGGTGCAACTGTAACGAAAACCAACTTCCCCCAGGATCAATAAAGTATGACTATGGCTATGACTATGAAAAAGATTCTCCTCACGTTCCCTCTAAATCTCTTACCCCTAACCCTAAATCTATGTCCTCAAATTTTATCTACCTTGATATGGGGGAAGAGTTTCCAGCAGACTACTCTACCCGTATCCCACTTAACTTCATATACCTCAGTCACTTTACCTTCTAATCTCCTCCACTTCAGGAAAGCGGACCTGTTATCTCCACCCGCTCTTTCCACCCCAGGCAAAGAATACTCTAAATTAAGCCTCATCAATGCCTTATACAAGTTCAACATAATATCCCAGCTCCTGTACTTTGATTTATGAAAGCCAATGTGCCAAAAGCTTTCTGTGATGCCACTTTCAAGGAGTTATGGATCTACATTCCCAGATCCTTCTGTTCTACTGCACTCCTTGGTGCCTACCATTCAACATGGAACTATTACCCTGTATTGTCCTCTCAGTGTGCAATACCTCACACTTGTCTGCATTAAATTCCACCTGGCATTTTTCAGCTAATTCTTCCAGTTTGTTCAGATCCTGCTGCAAGTTTTGACGGTCTTCCTTGCTAGCTACTATGCCCCCAAGCTTGGTGTCATCCACAAATTTACTGATCCAGTTTACCACGTTATCATCCAGATCGTTGATGTAGATGACAGACAGCAACAGACCCAGCACTGATCCCTGCGGCACACCACTAGTCACAGGCCTCCAGTCAGAGAGTGAACCATCTACTACCACTCTCTGGCTTCTCCCACAAAGCCAACATCTAATCCAATTTGCTCCTTCACCTTGATCGACCTCTAATACGGGACTTTGTCAAAGGCCATGCTGAATTCCATGCAGACAACATCCTTCATCAACTTTCCTGATAATTTTCTCAAAAACCGGTATAACATTGGTTAGGCACAACCTACTTTGTCATCTGCGACCTCATTGATGATGCCTCGCACATCCATGTCCGAATTATTCATGCGTATTACAAGCAGCAAGGGCAAGTGTCCCAGCACTGAACCCTATGGAACACCACTAGCCACAGGCATCTAATCATAAAAAGTATCAGGCTTTGCCTTCTATTGTGAAGCCACCTTTGGATCCGGTTTACTAATTTGCCCTGGAACCCATGGGTCCTAACCGTTTTGACTAGTACTTATCTGGAAACTGGTTAAAGATATTACTGATCCATATAAACCACATGTGTTTCATTGTCCTCATCAATAAAATGCAATAAACCATTTCTAGTCCCTTCAACACAAGAGATTCTGCAGATGCTGGAAATCCACAGTAACACACACACACACACACACACACAGTTCTAGAGGAACTCAGTAAGTCAGGCAGCACCTATAGAGGAGAATGGCCAGTTGTTTTTTTGGGGCAAGACCCTTCATAACTTTAATGTGGAAATTTGCACACAATCTTTTCCATTTCAGCAAATAAATATACCTCTTCTTACATCAATTGAACTTCAAAGTAAGGAGCTGTGGGTTGTATAGTTGAAAACACAGTCAGAAGTTGTTATAAACACAAGAAATTCTCCAGATGCTGAAACTCTGGCAAGTGATAGGAGAAACCAGGTGAGGTGATAGGCAAAAGTTAAATCAGTTCAAGCTTTGATTCCCTATTTATTTAAAGTGTTTTGTTATATTTTACTATTTCATGGTTTCAAGTAAAGTTTAGCATATTTGAACCCGTGATGCAGCCAACACTCAGTATTTTGAAAAATACTTTTATACTTTATACTTTATTGTCGCCAAACGATTGGGACTACAACGTACAATCATCACAGCAATATTTGATTCTGTGCTTCCCACTCACTAGATTACTATACTTAATATCATTAATATTAATAAAATTAATTAATTAATTAATTAAGAGTAATAAATAAGTAAGCAAGTACAGTGTTATTAGACAAACACACAATCAGTGGCAATTTTATTAGGTGCACCTGTACAGCTGCTCGTTAATGCAAGTATCTAATCAGCCAAACATCTGGTAGAACTCCATGCATTAAAGCATGCAGACATGGTCTAGAGGTTCAGTTGTCATTCAGGGTCAAACATCAGAATGGGGGAGAAATGTGATCTTAGTGACTTTGACCCTGGGATGATTGTTAACGCTATACAGGGTGGTTTGAGTATAGTACGTCAGAATCTCCTGCTTGCCTAGGATTTTCACGTGCAGCAGTCTCTAGAGTTTATAGAGAATGATGCAGAAAACAAAAAAAAAATCTAGTGAAGAAAAATTCTATGGGCAAAAATACCCTGATGTTGAGAAAGATCAGATGAGAATGGCCAGGCTGATTCAAACTGACAGGAAGGCAACAGTAACTCAAATAACCGTGCATTACCTTGAAGTGAATGGGCTACAGCAGCAGAAGACCACGAACATACACTCAGTGGGCACTTTATTAGGTACAGGAGGAACAGGAGGTACCTAATAAAATGGCCACCGTGACACAGCAGCGTAATGGTTAGCACAACACTTTACAGTACCAGCGATCCAGGTTCAATTCCTGCTGCTGTCTGTAAGGAGTTTGTACGTTCTCCCCGTGACGGTGTGGGTTTCCCCTGGGTGATCCAGCTTCCTCCAACAGTCCAAAGGCATACCAGTTGGTAGGTTAATTGGCCATTGTAAATTATCCCGTGATTAGGCTGGAGCTAAATTGGGGGTTGCTGGGTGATGCGGCTCGAAGGGCCAGAAGCACCTATTCCCCGCTATATCTCAATAAATAAATAAGATGCCTTATCCTACTATTTCTCCTTCCAAATGCATCCAGAAAGTCGATATGCACCAGGTATTACAGTAAATTCAATGCTGGCAATATTGAAATGAATGCTGAAGAAGGAAGTTAGTGTTCTGTGAAGCTAACAGGATGAGGATAGGATTAATGGGTTGTCATTCCTTGCAGCGGCAGGTGGCCGCCAAGGATACACAAGGTAAATGTTTATTTACTCACTCTGTTGTTGGAGAGTGAAAGGCACAGAATAATGTGGATGTAATATCCATTTTATCCCTGTCCTTTTCACAGGGAATGAACTTGGATCGCTTTATTGCAATTTTGCCATGCTTTTTGGTCACATTTCTGATCGCTAATGCAAGCTCATGAGGCAGCAATGGAGTCCATAAAAGCTGCAGACATGGTCGAGAGGTTCAGTTGTTGTTCAGACGAAGCAGCAGAATGGGGAAGAAATGTGGTCCACGTGCCTTTGACTGTGGAAAGATTGTTGGTGCCAGACAGGGCATTCCAACAGTGGTGTGCGGACGAGCATCTCTGAACACACAACATGTCGAACCTTGAAGTGGTTGGGCTACAGCAGCAGAAGACCACAGACATACACTCAGCGGCCTCCTTATTAGGTACAGGAAGTGCCTAATAACATTGCCGCTGAGTGTAATTCTCTTGTCTGGGAGAACTAAGTGAGGTGCTGTACAGTTGAGCTTCCTGGCAGGTCTGAACAATGCACACAGGCCTTTTCCGGAGCAGAGCTGTCAACAGAGCTGAAATGATACCAATGACATTTAAGACCAACAAGGCTGAGCACGTATCACTCTCTCTCCAAAAGGTACACGCCTCTCTTTAACCTGAGCTGGCGGATGGATTAAAAATGTGCCACACATTAAAATGAGTGATTATCTTTCCTAATAAGTAAAGCGTGCTGATTCCTTCAAGGGCTTGGATTAATTCTGCTAATTCATATCTCTCTTTGACTCTGTATGCTCTGGGCCGTCAGCTAAATACAGAGCCGGGGTGCATATCAGGTGACAAAAACTGAAACAGGTGGTTTGTATTCTGATAATTATAGCTTATTCAAGAACTGGATGACTTCCACCCTCTTCTCCCAGCACACACCCACAATGGCCATACATGTAAATATAAAACAAAACAAACGCTAAATGTGTGCGATTAAGAATACCTGGAGGCCATGATCAAAATCAGGTTTATAATCACTGATATACACACAGAGGCCACTCGAATAGTTACCTCCCATATCAAATCAAGTCGCCATTGAGTGTGTGTCCATGGTCTTCTGCTGCTGTAGCCCATCCACTTCAAGGTTTGACGTGTTGTGTGTTCAGAGATGCTCTTCTGCACACCACTGTTGTAACGTGTGGTTATTTGAGTTCTGTCACTATTCTGTCAGCTTGAACCGATCTGGCCATTCTCCTCTGACATCTCTCATTAACAAGATGCTTTTTCCCACAAGACTGTGGCTCACTGGATGTTTTTTTGATTTTCAGACCATTCTCTGTAAACTCTAGAGATTGTTGTGCAAGAAAATCCCAGGAAATTAGCATTAGGGTGATTTCTGAAACACTCAAACCACCCCGTCTGGCACCAATAGTCATCCCATGGTCAAAGTCATTTAGATCACATTTCTTCCCCATTCTGATGCTTGGTCTGAACAACAACTGATCCTCTTGACCATGCCTGCATGCTTTCGTGCATTGAGTTGCTGCCACATGATTGGCTGATTAGATATTAGCAGTAATGAGTAGGTGTACATGATAAAGTGGCCACTGAGTGCACAATGGGAAACACGTTGATCTGCAGCATTTCAGAGGAAATTTAAGTCGATTTTATCTTAGTTCTAGAGAATTCATATTCTTATTCATGTAGAATATATCTTTTATGAATAAAAACATGAATTCTCGAGGGCTAGGATAAAACAGACTTTGCATTCTTACATTTGTTAAATTGTCCCATTTTATACTGTGCATGCATGTAAAGGCACACACATTGCAGGAAAACCAATTACAATTAATCGAATCAGTCAATATTGTCATAGAGTCAACACAACATGGGAATAGGTCCTTCAGCCCAACTCATCCATGCCAACCAAGAGGCTTATCTGCCCTGGTCATGGTTGACTGCATTTGGCCCACATCCATGAACACTACCTCGCTATTCCTCTTTTTATTGTAACTTATAGAAAGTGTTAATGTCTTGCACTGCACTGATGTCAAAATACGCGATTTTCAACATATGTCAATGGTAATAATCCTGATTCTGATCTTGCAATTCCTTCTGAGCTTCTGCTATCCGCATACCTGTCCAAAATTGTTTTGTTTTAATGTGTTCTTTTTGTAGTTGCCTCAACTGCTTCCTCTGGCAGCCGATTCCACATATGTTTGGCTGGAGTATTTCAAATCTATTTTATCTGCAAATGACTCCCATTAAAAACAGGTGTTATCGCTGCACAAACACAATTGCAAATGTCCATTCATCATTTAAATCTGGGAGTTTAGTTCCTTAATACTGCAATTATGTTATCAGGCTCACCATGATAAACTCCATCAAACACAAGGAGGTTTTCTCTTGCATATTTTTTTTTAAAATAACTGGTGTTGATGTAACAGATGGCTTTTAGGTGGAATAATACTCCTCAGCACATCCCGAGGCAAGTTACCTCCTATAGAGGCAGATACGCAATGTTGTATGGTTCAGGGCAAAGTAATTAGAAATAAAACATATTGTTGCAATCATGAAGCGCGCATGCCCACAGCTATACTTCTTGAGGAGTTGGAGGGGATTTGTTACGTCACCAAAGATACTTGCAAATTCCTACAGATGCGCATTGTGACTGGTTGAATGGCTGCCCATTATAGAGGGTCCGGATGCCCAGGATCACAAGAGGGTTGCAGACTCAGCCAGTTCCATCATGGGCACGCCTCCCCACCATCCGGGGTATCTTCCAAGGGGGACCCTCAAGAATGTGGCATGCATCGTGAAGGACCCTCACCATACAAGACATGCCCTCTTCTCAATACTACCATCAGGGAGGAGGGCCTGAAGACGCAACTCAATGCTTCAGGAACAGCCTCTTCCCCTCTACCATCAGATTTCTGAATGGTCCATGAACACTACCTCACTATTTTGCCCTCTTTTTGGACTATTTATTTATTTTCTATATATTTGTTACTGTAATTTATAGTGATTTTTATGTATTACTCTGTGTTGCTGTTATAAAAACACATGTTTCACAACATCTGTCAATGAAAATAAATCTGATTCTGATTTGAAGAGAAGATGATGAATATTTACATTTGAACACACGTTAGTTGAATCCTTGCCCTGATCTTGCGCTTTAAGAGGATCCCTATATTTTCTCAAAAAAAAACTGTGAAGGGAGAGTACAGAGAAAATTTGTAACGATGTTGCCGGGGCTTGAGGATCTGAGTTATGTTGAAAGGTTGAATAGGTTAGGACTTTATTTCCTGGAGTGCAGGATAATGAGGGTATAAAGGTTCACAAAATTATGAGGGTACAGATCGAATGTTTGCAGGTATTTTCCCCTCAGGTTGAATTGAGACTGGAACTAGAGGTCATAGGTTAAGGATGAAAGGTGAAATATTCAAGGGAAATCTGAGGGGGTCTTCTTCACTTGGATGGTGGTGCGAGTGTAATTGTAACACTTAAAGTATGGGATAGGTGCATGGATGTGAGAAGCATTGATGGTTATGTTCTGGGTACTGGGAGATGGGATGAGGAAGAAGCCCGGCCATCACGGACTAGATGGGCTGAAGGACCTGTTTCTGTGCTGTATTGCTCTATGTCTCTATCACTTGTAAGCAGGAGCTCTAAACTGTTTTTTTATGCCATGGACCAATATCATTAAGAAAGGGGTCTGTGGACCCCATGTTGGGAACCACCGCCTTTAATTTGGTCCATTTCTGGTCTCTCTATTGCAGGAAGGATGTGGAGGCACTGAAAAGGGCACAGAAGAGGATGCTGCCTGGATTGAAGAGTATGAGCTAAAAGGAGAAATTGGACAAACTCGGGTTGTCTACTCTGGAGGCTGAGGGGAAACCTGACAAGAAGCTTTGGTGAAATTCTGAGAGGAGGAGATGAGGTAGACAGTCAGAAATTTATCCCAGGGTAGAAATACTCTTTACTAGAGGAAATGCATTTAACACAGGGGGGAAAGCTTAAGGAAGTGTGTGGGGCAAGATTATATACAGAGAGGGGGTGGTACCTGGAATGTGTCACTGCAGTGATGCTCGAAGCAGATAGGGCAATGGTATTTAAACAGTTGTTAGATATATAAATACAGTAATCAGGAAATGGAGGGACATGCAGGCAGAAGGGATTTAGTTTAATATGGCATTGTGTTTAATGCAGACATTGAGGACTGAAGGGCCTGTACTGGTCTATGTTTAAAGTGTTAAAAAGGCAATCAATTTAAGTGAGGCTATGTTTCGCCATGGTACCAATAAACTGGCATTCCTCCTGAAACAACATTTTGTGTGGTTTCCTTCCAGTTCAAAGTAAATCCACTTGGGATCTACATCTGTGTAAATACAAGCTTGTCATAGAGGGATACTCATCGTTGGAATGTATTTGACTAGGAATTGTTTGCTTAACCTTGTGGGCCAGATATTGTTTAGTTTGGGACAGAAGAAAAAGTGAAGTGTACAAAAAGAACTACACCTAAACTGTAATTTATGATCAAAAGATTATCAGATTAGATTAGATTCAACTGTATTGTCATTGTGCTGGGTACAGATACGAAGCCAATGAAATGCAATTAGTATCTGACCAGAAGTGCAAAAGAATAGTATTATTTTCAAAATAACTGCAAATAAAAAGTAAGTACTACAGCATACAAATATAAAAATACTGATAGTCTAATATGGGTGCAATACTGCTTAGCGCTGTGATGTGAGGTTCAGCAGGGTCACAGCCTCAGGGAAGAAGCTCTTCCTGTGCCTGCTGGTGCGGGAGTGGAGGCTCCTGTAGCCCCTACCGGATGGGAGGAGAATAAAAGTCCATGGTTAGGGTGAGATGCATCCTTGATAATGTTTTTCGCCCTGCCCAGGCAGCGTTTATGGTAGATGTTCTCAATGGTGGAAATTTGGGTGCCGATAATCCACTGGGCAGTTTTCACCACACGCTGGAGTGCTTTGTGGTCCAATACGGGACAATTACCATACCACACTGAGATGCAGTTGGTGAGTATGCTCTCAACTGTACAGTGATAAAAGTCTGTAAGTATC
Source organism: Mobula birostris (assembly GCF_030028105.1). NCBI lineage: Eukaryota > Metazoa > Chordata > Chondrichthyes > Myliobatiformes > Myliobatidae > Mobula > Mobula birostris. The sequence continues at coordinate 61,735,994 of NC_092378.1, read as the reverse complement.
CTGGGACAGAGGTGAGCTTTCTTGATGTTCCGCAGGAAATAAATCATTTATTCGTAAATCATAAACATGAGAGATTCTGCAGATGCTAGAAATCCAGAGCAATAAGTACAGAGTGCTGGAGGAACTCAGCAAATCAGGCAGCATCTATGGAGAGGAATAAACAGTTGATGATTTGGGCTGAGACACTTGATGAAGACCATTAGTAAATTATTTGTTTACCTTCCGTTTTGTGTACATGATGGTGTTTTTATTGGCTAAGTGAATGTGTGTTGTCCATCTCTAATTGCACATAATATGTGTGCCACGCCAAGACATTTCAGAAGTGAATTAATTGTTGCTGTAAGACTGGAGTAAGATACAGACAAGACTGGTTAAGGACAAGTGAACCAAGATGGCACTGGCAATATCTGGCAATGTTTGGCAGGCAGCTCACAAAACTTCCAGATATACTTCTTCTGAACTACTATTGCTGCAATCTGCAGCCTATAACTTCCCTTTGAGAAATGTTCTTTTGAATCATCTAAATGAAGTAGTGATTTTTCAATCTCTTGAAGGACTCACTGAACTTGACTAATCCTATGGACTCACTTTCAAGGTCTCTATAACTCACGCTCTCATTATTTATTTGTTTGTTTGTTTGTTTGTTTATTTATTCATTCTTTCAGCTCTAGCTGGTAAAATCTGAAGTATGGGCATAGCCAAGCATTCTCATTTCTGAATTGCAAGGAGCTTCCGGACTATTCTAGTAGTGTTTAGTATTGCGGCTTTTTGGAGATTTACATAGATTTTGCTGTGAATGCCTAGTTGTTTATCGCTATTGTGTAGTGACTCCGGGATGATACCAGTTGTAGCTATAACTATTGGGACAATGTATACCCTGTTCATGTTCCATAGTAATTCAATTTCCTCTTTTAATTCAGCATGTTTCTGGTATTTTTCACTTATTGATTTTTGTATGTTATGTGTGTTAGTATCAGAATCAAAATCAGGTGTATTATCACTGGCATGTAATGTGAAATTTGTTAACTTAGCAGCAATATTTCAATGCAATACATAATATAGAAGAAAAAATAAAGTAATAGTAATAATAAATAAATAAATAAATGACAATTATACATATATTGAATAGATTAAAAATCATGCAAAAACAGAAATAACATAAATTTAAAAAGTGAGTTAGTGTCTAAGTGTTAAATGTCCATTTAGGAATCGGTTGGCAGGGGGGAAAAAGCTGTTCCTGAACACTTCAGGCTTCTGTACCTCCTACCTGATGGTAACAGTGAGAAACGGGCATGCCCTGGGTACTGGAGGTCCTTAATAATGGACGCTGCCTTTCTGAGACACCGCTCCTTGAAGATGTCCTGGGTACTTTGTAGGCTAGTACCCACGATGGAGCTGACTAGATTTACAACCCTCTTCAACCTCATTAGGTCCTTGCAGTAGCACCCCCACCCACCATACCAGACAGTGATGCAGCTTGTCAGAATGCTCTCCATGGTACATCTATGGAAGTTTTTGAGTGTTCTTGTTGACATACCAAATCTGAAATGGCTATATCTATTAAGTAAGTTGTTTATCCTGTAATATTACATCAGGACAATTGAAATAGTTTGATCATAATATAATTTGTAAGACTCTGACCCTAAAACTAGATCAGACTTGTACTTATAGTATGGTATAGTGTCTTTTATGAGTTTGTATTTTAGAGCAAGATTTTGGTGAATAATGTTTGCCACTTGATTGTTCCTGTGTAAGTAATCAGATTGAGTTAAACTGCTGCGGGATCCTATGATGTGTTAGATTGTTTCTGGTTTCTCTTGGCATTTCCTGTGTTTATTATCTTGAATTTGTTAGTCTTTTATCATGTTTGATAATTCTTTGTGCTAAAACCTAATCTTGTATTGTTACAAGGAAACATTCTGTTTCTGGGAAGAGGTCTTTATCTCTGAGCCAGTTCGACGCATCCTTATTGACATCTTGACTGTTCAGATCATGGGGATGTCTTCCAAGGAGGGTCATGCTCTTCCATTGGTCAACCTTTTCTTCAATAGTGATAATTTCTTTATTTTTCTGGGTTGTGCTCTCATTTAAGTTTAGTGTTGTGTACTTCTTATCAGAATTGCATATGCTCATGTGGGGTGCTGAGTCCTGTTTTCGTTGAAGAAAATATATCCTTAGAAGTTTTATCTGACTGCTGTGTAAATTTTGTATGTCTATTATACATCTTCCTCCTTCTGTCCTAAGTAGTTTTAATATAAGTGTATTTTGCACAGATTGTCTCGCAAGCACAATGGTTGTTTGCCTTCGTGTGTAGTTTTTCATTCATTCTATTGTGTTTCTCTGCATCAACTGTGAATGCTCCAAAAATGCATCTCAGGGTAATATATGGTGATATTAAATTTACTTTGAACTTTAAATAAATTTGCTTTGAGATTTCTTTCCTTCCATGTACGAAGGGTGATTGATAAGTTTGTGGCCTAAGGTAGAAGGAGTCAATTTTAGAAAACCTAGCACATTTATTTTTCAACATAGTCCCCTCCTACATTTACACACTTAGTCCAGCGGTTGTGGAGCACAGGGATCTTGGACCTCCAGAAAGTGCCCACAGTAGGGGTGATTGATACAGTCATGCCCTAAGGTAGAAGGAGATGAGTTATACAGCTCTCGTTACATGCACATGCAGTTCAACTAATTCAGTGATTATGCAGAAAGTTTGAAGTTATTAACTCATCTCCTTCTACCTTAGGCCACAAACTTATAAATCACCCCTGATGAGTCTAAGTGTGTAAATGTAGGAGGGGACTATGTTGAAAAATAAATGTGCTAGGTTTTCTAAAATTGACTCCTTCTACCTTAGGCCATGAACTTATTATCAATCACCCCTCGTAGGATATTAGTGAATCAGATTGAACTTTTTGGACAAGTACACGATAATCATTAATAACATTGACTATGTGTTCCAGATATAGGTTACAACTTGAATTTGGCCACGATTATTCTGATAGAATTCAAACATATCTCTCGATCAGTTGTCCAGGCCTTTGCATACTAACCCAGTAACTTAATTACCAGGTGAGTGTTTCTTAAGTTTAAGCATTGTTGTTAGGTCCAATCTTTTAAATGCTTGTGGGAATGTTATGTTGAAGTTACTACAACTTTGGGGAGGAAAAATTTGGAGTATTGTGAGCAGCTCTGTTCACCTACCTGCAGGAAAGATAACAATAAGGTTGAAAGTTTGTAAAGAAAATTTACAAGGATATTGTCAGGACTTGAAGATCTAAGTTAGGAGCTTAAGAAGGGGCTGAGAAGAGCAAGAAGGGGGCATGAGAAGGCCTTGGCGAGTAGGGTAAAGGAAAACCCCAAGGCATTCTTCAATTATGTGAAGAAAAAAAGGATGACAGGAGTGAAGGTAGGACCGATTAGAGATAAAGGTGGGAAGATGTGCCTGGAGGCTGTGGAAGTGAGCGAGGTCCTCAATGAATACTTCTCTTCGGTATTCACCAATGAGAGGCAACTTGATGATGGTGAGGACAACATGAGTGAGGTTGATGTCTGGAGTATGTTGATATTAAGGGAGAGGAGATGTTACAGTTGTTAAAATACATTAGGACGGATAAGTCCCCAGGGCCTGACGGAATATTCCCCAGGCTGCTCCACAAGGCGAAGGAAGATTGCTGAGCCTCTGGCTAGGATCACTATGTCCTCGTTGTCCATGGGAATGGTACTGGAGGATTGGAGGGAGGCAAATGTTGTCCCCTTGTTCAGAAAAGGTAGTAGGGATAGTCCAGGTAATTTAGACCAGTGAGCCTTACGTCTGTGGTGGGAAAGCTGTTGGAAAAGATTCTTAGAGATAGGATCTCTGGGCACTTAGAGAATCATGGTCTGATCAGGGACAGTCAGCATGGCTTTGTGAAGGGCAGATCGGTCTAACAAGCCTGATAGAGCTCTTTGAGGAGGTGACCAGGCATATAGATGAGGGTAGTGTAGTGGATGTGATCTACATGGATTTTAGTAAGGTATTTGACAAGGTTCCACAAGGTAGGCTTATTCAGAAAGTCAGAAGGCATGGGATCCAGGGAAGTTTGGCCAGCTGGATTCAGAATTGGCTTGCCTACAGAAGGCAGAGGGTGGTGGTGGAGGGAGTACATTCAGATTGGAGGATTGTGACTAGTGATGTCCCACAAGGATCTGTTCTGGGACCTCTACCTTTCGTAATTTTTATTAATGACCTGGATGTGGGGGTAGAAGGGTGGGTTGGCAATTTTGCAGATGACACAAAGGTTGGTGGTGTTGTAGATAGGGTAGAGGATTGTCAAAGATTGCAGAGAGGCATTGATAGGATGCAGAAATGGGCTGAGAAGTGGCAGATGGAGTTCAACCCGGAGAAGTGTGAGGTGGGACACTTTGGAAGGACAAACTCCAAGGCAGAGTACAAAGTAAATGGCAGCTTACTTGGTAGTGTGGAGGAGTAGAGGGATCTGGGGGTACATGTCCACAGATCCCTGAAAGTTGCCTCACAGGTGGATAGGGTAGTTAAGAAAGCTTATGGGGTGTTAGCTTTCATAAGTCGAGGAATAGAGTTTAAGAGTCGCGATGTAATGATGCAGCTCTATAAAACTCTGGTTAGGCCACACTTGGAGTACTGTGTCCATTTCTGGTCGCCTCACTATAGGAAGGATGTGGAAGCATTGGAAAGGGTACAGAGGAGATTTACCAGAATGTTGCCTGGTTTAGAGCGTATGCATTATGATCAGAGATTAAGGGAGCTAGGGCTTTACTCTTTGGAGAGAAGGAGGATGAGAGGAGACATGATGGAGGTGTACAAGATAATAAGAGGAATAGATAGAGTGGATAGCCAGCACCTCTTCCCCAGGGCACCACTGCTCAATACAAGAGGACATGGCTTTAAGGTAAGGGGTGGGAAGTTCAAGGGGGATATTAGAGGAAGGTTCTTTACTCTGAGAGTGGTTTGTGCATAGAATGCACTGCCTGAGTCAGTGGTGGAGGCAGATACACTAGTGAAGTTTAAGAGACTACTAGACAGGTATATGGAGGGATTTAAGGTGGGGGCTTGTAGGGAGACAGGGTTTGAGTGTCGGCACAACATTGTGGGCCAAAGGGCCCGTACTGTGCTGTACTACTCTATCTTCTATCTTCTAAGTTATAAGGAAAAGTTGAAGAAAATGCTTGAAGACTTCATTTCCTGAGAGTGTAGAAGCACGAGGGGAGATTTGACAGAGGTTTACAAGATTATGAGGGGGTTAAATTGGGTAAATGAAAGTAGGCTTTTTCCCCTGAGGTTGAACTAAAAGTCATAGATTAAGGGTGAAAAGTGAAATATTTAATGGGAACCTCAAGGGAAACTTCTTCACTCAAAGGGTGGTGCAAATGTGGAATGAGTTGTGGATGTGGGTTTGATTCCATCATTTAAGAGAAGTTTGGATAAGGTCATGGAAGGGAGGGGTATGGAGGGCGATCATCCAGGTGCGGGTCAATGGGTCTAGGCAGAATAAGAATTCGCACAGAATAGTTGGGCTGAAAGGCCTGTTTCTGTGCTGCAACACTCTATGACACTATGATTCCTTGGCAAAGATGGGGACACTGGGAGATTCAAAGATTCAAAGTACATTTATTATCAAAGTACGAACAAATTATACAACCTTGAGTTTTGCCTGCTTACAGGCAGCCACAAAGCAAGAAACCCGAAAGAATCCAATTAAAAACTCACTCACCAAGGGCTGACTGCTAGGAGTTAATGACAACAAGATTGATAAATTGGATCAGCTGGATTGCCTGCAATACTTGTCATGTAGGACAAGATATACACAGGGATTTTGTCCAAAACAGAAACAGCTCTGCCATCAGGACAATACAACTCTGATAAAGCAATAACACTGTATCTCACTTCTCTGGCTGGCTGTGCTACAGAACAAAGAGTAAAATACAGAAATGTTAACATGCATATAGACGTTGCTCAACATCCACGTGGCTGAGCCCAATCACGGCAAGCTGACCAGCATGCACTTCTATGGCTGGAAGCAGGTGAACATTGGGGCTGGTATTGATTCTGTCAGCTCTGCTCATCTGGTGAGTCAACGCGCGAGGCCGCTGGACTAACCTCCAGAGTAGGTGGGACGAATGGGGCTTGTTCCGCTCTTCTTTTGTTGCTTGCTGCGTTCTGTGTTGCTTATTTAGTTTAGTTATTTAGAAATTCATCGGGGTAACTGGCCCTTCCAGCCCAACAACCACAAACCTCCCAATTACACCTATGTGACCAATTAATCTAAGGCCTTGGAACATGGGAGGAAACCAGAGCTCTTGGGGGAACCCACGCAGTCACAGGGAGAATGTATAATCTCCTTATGGACCGTGGTGGGAATTGAACCCAGGTCACTGGTGCTGTAATAGTGTTATGCTAACTGCTGCACTAAGGTGCCGCCCTCATTATCCTGCTGAACGTGCCGAGCATGTTATGTTGGTACTGGAATGTGTGCCCCCAGCACATCCTTAGGTTGTGTTGGTTGTTAACACAAATGACCATTTCACTGTATGGTTCCATGTACGTGTGATAAATAAATTAATTTAAATCGGAAATATTTGTTCTTTCAAATAAATATCTATGGCCAGAGTTATCAAGCAAATTCCAAATTAAGTCACCGGGGTCTGGGATAAAGGGAAGTTCCAGACAGTTAGTATTTGATACTTTATGTCATCTTTCTTTGGGAGTGGCAAGTTGAGACCTAAAATTAGTGAGAAAATAGAAGTTCTTGCTGCCTGTCTATTAAGAGGTTTAAATGTCAGCTTGGCTGAACGACCCCCTGAAGCCTGTGTCAGCTGTAGCTCAGTGGGTCGCACTCCTACGTGCAGGTTAGGAGTCTGTTCATTCAGGCCCCAGTCCAGAGTCTTGATATTGGAATCCAGATTAATTCTTCAGGGGAATACTGAAAGATTCCTGTGCTGGCTCTCTCAGGTGGGCTCTAAAGAACACGACAGAGTATATATACACACACAGGAAAGTAGTGAGGTAGTGTTCATGGGTTCAATATCCATTCAGAAATGTGATTGCAGAAGGAAGAAGCAATTTCCTAAATCATTGAGTGTGTGCCTTCAGGCTTCTGTACCTCCTCCTTGATGATAGCAATGAGAAGAGGGCATGTCCTGACTGATGGGGGTCCTTAATGATGGATGCCACATCTTAGAGTCATCAGACCTTGAAGCTGTCTTGGATGCTTGGGGAGGCTAGAGCCCCATTTCACCTTCAAGCATGGAACATACAACAATACAGGGCATTCAGCCCACAATGTTGTTCTAGCCTTTTAACCTACTCTAAGATCAATCTAAACCTTCCCTCTTACGTAGACCTGCATTTTTTTCTATCATCCATGTGCCTATCTAAGAGTCTTTTAAATGTTGCTAATGTATCTGCCTTTACCACCATCCCTGACAGGCATTCAACTCTTTCTTCAACATTCATTTCAAAGTTCAGAAATTCAAAGTAAATTTATTATTAAAGTGCGTATATGTTACCATTTACAACCCCCAGGTTCATTTGCTTGTGGACATGTTCAGTAAATCTAAGAGTCAGAATAGAATTAATGAAAGACAGGACGGACAAACAACCAGTGTTCAAAGACAGCAGACTGTGCAAATACAAAAGAGAAAAAAAAGCAATAAATAATTGAGAACATGAGATGGAGAGTCTGAAAGCTAGTCAATAGGGTTGTGGGAATAGTTCATTGATGGGACTAGTGAAGTTGACGGAAGTTATTTCCTCTGGCTCAAGAGCCTGATGGTTGACGGGTAATAAGTATTTCTGAGTCTGGTAGTGTGAGCCCTGAGGCTCCTGTACCTTCGTCCTGATGGCAGAAGTGCAAAGAGAGCAGGGCCTCGATGGTGGGGGTCCCTGATGAAGGATGCTGCTTTCCAGTGACAACGCTCTGTGTAGATGTGGTCAATAGTGGAGAGGGCATTACCCAAGGTGGACAGGACCATATCCACAATTTTTGGTAGGATTTTCCATTCAGGGGCATTGGTGCTTCCATACCAGGCTGTGATGCACCTCACCACACATTTATAAAAGTTTGTCAAAGTTTTAGATGTCATGCCGAATCTTCCCAAACTTCTAAGAAAGTAAAGGCACTGCTGTGCTTTCTTCGTAATGGCACCTATGTGCTGGGCCCAGGACAGGTCCTCTGAAATAACAACACCAAGCAACGTAAAGTTGCTGATCCTCTCCACCTCTGATTCCCTAATGAAGACTGGCTTGTAAACCTTTGGTTTCCTCCTCCTGAAGTTAATAATCATCTCTTTGGTCTTGAAGACATTGAGTGAGAGGTTGTTGGTCTGGCACCACTCAGCCAGATTTTCAATCTCCCTCCTTTATGCTGATTTGTCACCACCTTTGATTCATCCAAAGACAGTGGTGTGTCAGCAACCTTAAATATGGCATTGGAACTGTGCTTAGCCACACAGTCATAAAGTGTAAAGCGACTACTGTCAGTAGCATTGAATTTAATGTACTAACCAGTGCATAGCAACTTTCGAGATACATTGACAGGGGATATGGGTGGTCGGATAGTACAGCTTACACACCAATATACTGGGGCAGTACTGTAGTGTAGTGGTTAACACACAGCTTTCCAGTACTAGTGACCCTGTCACTGCCTGTAAGGAGTTTGTACGTTCTCCCGGTGACCGTGTGTGTTCCCTCTGGGCACTCCGGATTCCTCCCACGGTGCAAAGACATACTGGTTGGTAGGTTAATTGCCATTGTAAATTGTCCTGTGATTAGGCTAGAGTTAAATCAGGAGTTGCTGACAGTGTGGCTCAAAGGGCCAGAAGGTCCTACTCTGCATTGTATCTCAATAAAATGAAATAAATAAGCTACTTATCTAATAACATAGAACATTACAGCACAGTACTGGCCCCTCTGCTCACCATTCTAACCCTTCCCTCTGACATAGCTCTCCACTTTTCTATCATCCATGTGTGACCAAGAGCTTCTTAAATACCCCTAATATATCTGCCTCAACCACTTCCCCATCAGGGAATTTCATGGCCCCACCCTTCTCTGTTTAAAGAACCTACCTCTGACATCCCCTCTATGCTTTCCTCCAATCAACATAAAATTATGCCCCCTCATATTAGCAATTTCCTCCAAGGGTAGAAGTCTCTGGCTGCCCACTCAAATTACATAGAAAACATAGAAAATAGGTGCAGGAGTAGGCCATTCGGCCCTTCGAGCCTGCACCGCCATTTATTATGATCATGGCTGATAATCCAACTCAGAACCCTGCACCAGTCTTCCCTCCATACCCTCTGATCCCCCTAGCTACAAGGGCCATATCTAACTCCCTCTTAATTATAGCCAATGAACTGGCCTCAACTGTTTCCTGTGGCAGAGAATTCCACAGATTCACCACTCTCTGTGTGAAGAAGTTTTTCCTAATCTCAGTCCTAAAAGGCTTCGCCTTTATCCTCAAACTGTGACCCCTCGTTCTGGACTTCCCCAACATCGGGAACAATCTTCCTGGATCTAGCCTGTATAATCCCTTTAGGATTTTATACGTTTCAATCAGATTCCCCCTCAATCTTCTAAATTCCAACGAGTACAAGCCTAGTTCATCCAGCCTTTCTTCATATGAAAGTCCTGCCATCCCAGGAATCAATCTGGTGAACCTTCTATGAACTCGCTCTATGCAAGGATGTCTTTCCTCAGATTAGGGGACCAACACTGCACACAATACTCCAGGTGTGGTCTCACCAAGGCCTTGTACAACTGCAGTAGTACCTCCCTGCTCCTGTACTCGAATCCTCTCGCTATAAATGCCAGCATACCATTCGCCTTTTTCACCGCCTGCTGTACCTGCATGCCCACTTTCAATGACTGGTGTATAATGACACCCAGGTCTCGTTGCACCTCCCCTTTTCCTAATCGGCCACCATTCAGATAATAATCTGTTTTCCTATTTTTGCCACCAAAGTGGATAACTTCACATTTATCCACATTAAATTGCATCTGCCATGAATTTGCCCACTCACCCAACCTATCCAAGTCACCCTGCATCCTCTTAGCATCCTCCTCACAGCTAACACTGCCGCCCAGCTTCGTGTCATCCGCAAACTTGGAGATGCTGCATTTAATTCCCTCATCCAAGTCATTAATATATATTGTAAACAACTGGGGTCCCAATGCTGAGCCTTGCACTTACATTATCTTGTACGCCTCTATCAAGTCACCCCTCACCCTCTTTCACTCCAAAATGAAAACCCCTTGCTTGCACAAACTATCCTGATAAGACATGCTCGCGAATCCAGGCAGCATCCTGGTAAATCTCCTTGGCACATTCTCTGAAGCTTCCACATCCTTCCTGGAATGAGGTGACCAGAGCTGAACACAATGTTCCAAAGGCTCTTTGTAGGAGCTTGTTGTACACAAACTGGGTTTCATGCTTGCTTCATTACAATGCCGTCCGGACAATGAGACAGATGTTCCCCTACAGCATTCTCTAATGAAAAGGGAGCAATGGCACATTTGGGATATTGTGTTCAGTTCGGACTGCTATCTGAGCTCTGTGTGGATGTACCGCCCGCCACCAAACCCAACATCCCCCCCAATCCCCAGCTCACAGACACACTCCCGTCCTGCTCTGGACACTTTTCATCTTTTATTGTTGATTTATGCTTGTTTTATTATAATGGTGCCAGTAACATTCCACTGTCTTACAACAGTGGTGTTCAGAAGAGCATCTCTGGATGCACAACACATCAAACCTTGAAGTGGATGGGCTACAGTAGCAGAAGGCTATGAACATACAATCTGTAGCCTCTTTATTAGTACAGGAGGTACCGAATAAAGTGACCATTGAGTGTAAATTGCATGACTGTAACATGTCCAGGAATATTAAAAAAGTTTACTGTATCAATATTTCATCAAAACTTCATCAGAATGTTATTTCAATAAATCCCTGAAGATTAGATTTTGATTTATTTAGAGAATTAGTGTGGAACGGGTCCTACTGGCCCAGTGAGTTGAACTGCCCAGCAACCCCCTGATTTAACCTTAGCCCAATCACAGGACAATTTACAATGGCCAATTAACCTACTAACCGGTACATCTTTGGTCTGCGGGAGGAAACCAGAGCGCCCAGAGGAAACACACACGTTCGGGGGGAAGTCGCAGAGACACCTTTCCGATGCCGTCCGAATTGAACTGATTCGCTGCAAGCTGCAGGAGCATTGAGCTTACAGGTCCACTATCATGGTGCTCCACAGAATCGATCAGAAATGTAGTATTTGCTGTAAGGTCCATCTGCGTCCTCACACACTCGTTCGTTAGGAAAACCAGGTCTGAAGCAGGAATTGGGCTGAAAGGGATAATAAATCAGCCATGTTAGAATGGCAGAGCAGACATGATGGGCTGAATGGCCTACTTCTTCTCCTATGTCTTCTGCTCTTATGGTCTAAAAACATCACAAGTGGCTTCTTTTCAGCTCCTGCATTGATAGAACACCTGTTCCTTTTTGGTGTCACTTTTGAGACAGCAGGGAGAGAGGATGCTGTATGTCAGTGAGATGAGAATTATTCAGCAGTGCCAGCTGTCTCACCAAAAGAATCAATAAGGCAAGCACTTAACACAGTTGAAGGTCACCTTTCATGGTGTTACATGTTACTACACTGCTACCGTGTCATCTGTACAGAATCTGCTGATGGCTCACAGAATTTCAGAAGCAGCTTCTCACTGGATGGAAGAAATAGATTGAAATATAAACCACGTCTCTCAGGCCCACAACTGTAGTGATCTGAGTGTCCAGTTCACCAGGTCAGAGCCCTGCATTTGTTCAACCCTAACCGCATTGAATGCAACTTTAATTCAGATTCGTTATCACTTTATATGACGTGAATGCAACTAATATGCTGTTTAGATGATGCTGTGGCTATAATGCTTTTGCAAGCTTTTCATTACAACTATGCAAGACAATAAACTGGACTTTTGACTTTAATTAGTACAGTGCAAAGACGTAAAATCACCAACAATAAATAAATACTTCAAACACCAGGAATAAGAAGGTAGTGTTCCTGGACGATTCAGAAATCCCACGGTGGAGAGGAAGAAACTGTGGATTCATTGAGTGCAAAATGGTGCCATTAAGTGGAGACTGTTTGCACGTAACTCCATGTGGAATAATCAGATATTCTCATTTAAGACTACTACAGCTGAAATCGACAGTCACAGCCATGGTTACTTCAGCAAACAGCATTATTTTAAGGTCTTACAGGGTCTCTGCTTGGCCTTGGATCACCTGGACAAGAGTAATAATTAGTCAGGTTGCTGTTTATTGATTACAGCTCAGCGTTCAACACAATCATACTCTCAGTTCCAATCAACAAGCTCCAAAACCTGGACCTCTGCACCTCCCTCTGCAACTGGATCGTTGGCTTTCACACCGGGAGACCACAGTCTATAAGGCTCAGAAGTAACATCTCCTCCTCGCTGACAATCGGCACTGGCGCTTTAATTCAAAGATGTGTGCTTAGCCCACTGCTCTAATCTCTTTCCACCCACTACTGTGTGGCTAGGCTAGGCTCAAACACCATTTATAGATTTCCTGACGATATAAGTATTGTTGGCAGAATTTCATATCTTGATGAGGAAGCATACAGGAGTGAGATAGATCAGCTGTTTGAGGGGTGTTGCACTCAAAGTCAGTAAGATCAAAGAATTGAATGTGGATTTCAGGAAGGGGAAATCAAGGGAAGACACACCAGTCCTCCTCGAAGGATCAGAAGTGGAAAGGGTGAGCAGTTTCACATTCCTGGGTGTCAGCATCTCTGAGAATCTATCCTGGGCCCAACATATTGATATAATTACAAAGAAGGCACGACAGCAGCTATATTTCATCAGGAATTTGAGAGAAACAAAGGCACTTGCAAATTTTCATGAATGTACTGTGGAGAGTGTTCTAACTAGTTGCTTCACCATCTGGTATTGGGGGAGTGGGGTGCGCTGCACAAGATCGGAAAGTTGTAAACGCAGCCAGCTCCATCTTGAGCACTCGCTTCCCCCAGATGCAGGAGATCTTCAAATGGCGATGCCTCATAAAAGTGGCATCCATCATTAAGGACCCTCACTATCCAGGACATGCCCTCTTCTCATTGCTACCATCAAGGAGGAGGTACAGAAGATTGAAGACACACACTCACTGTTTCAGGAACACCTTCTTCCCTCCCGCCATCAGATTTCTGAATGAGCAATGAACTCATGAACACTAACTCAGTATAACTTTTCCCTCTGTTTTGGCACTACTTATTTAATTTATTTTTTATATATACTCCTTATTGTAATTTATAGTTTTTATTATGTATTGCCATGTACTGCTGCTGCAGAACAACAAATTTCATGACATATGCCAGTGATGTTAAACCTGATTCTGATTCTGAGTGTGGGACCTCAGTCTCCTGTACCTCCTCCTCAATGGAAGTATTGAGAACAGGGAATGTCCTGGAGGTTGAGTGTCTTTACTAATGGGTGCTGCGCCACCTTTTGCTGAGGTCCTCGACGGTGGGGTGGGTCATGTGTGTGCTGGAACTGGCTGAGCCTACAACCCTCTGCAGCCCCTTGTGATCTCGTGCATTGGAGCCCCAGTACCAGTTGGTGATGTAGCGAGTCAGCACGCATTAGATTCAGCCCAGTTCATCACTGGAAAAGCACTCCCCACCACTGAGCTCATCGAGAAGGAACGTTGCCCCAGGAAAGCAGCATCCACCATCAAGGACTCCCACTCTTCTTGCTGTTACCTTTGCTACTTAGGAAGCTGGTGACATCAGATGGCAGGTGCGACATGGACGTCGAAAGAAGAATAGGGATGGCAAAAGACACCTTTATGACAATGAAGAGTATACTGACCAATACTAAACTAGGCATGACAACCCGCCTCAGGATACTGATATGTTACGTTTATCCAGTTATGTATTATGGCTCAGAATGTTGGACAATATCTAGTAACATGAGGAAACGAATTGAAGCAGCAGAAATGTGGTTTTTGAGGAGGATATAAAGAATAAAATAGATGAAATGGACATCTAGCGAGGATGTCATGAACAGAGCAAACACAAAAAGAGAAATAATGTATGAGATCATGAAAAGGCAATGTGACTTCATTGGACATGTGATTAGGAAAGAGGAGTTAGAATGCACGGTAAATATGGGAGAGATTGAAGGGAAGAAAGCAAGAGGAAGGCAAAGACAAATGATGATGGAGACAGCAGCCAGAGAACTGGAAATGAATACCAATGAACTGATCCACTTGACTCGAAACAGGAGTGTGTGGGCCATGGCAGTCAGAACTCAAACTGGGCACGGCACCTGATGATGATGATCATTGGGTACAGGAGCCTTAGGTCCCACACTGCCAGGTTCAGGAACAGTTATTACACTTCAACCATCAGTCCCCTGAACCAGTGTGGATAACTTCACTCCCCTCAACACTGAACTCTTCTACAACCTATGGACTCACTTTCAAGGACAACTCATGTTCTCAGTATTTATTTATCTATCTATTTAGATAGTTATTATTATCATTTTTATATTTTTGTATTCATGCAGTTTGTCTTCTTATGTCCTTTAGTTGCTTGCCTGTCTTTCTTTGTGTAGTTTTTCATTGATTCTTTTGTGTTTCTCTCTATCAATTGTGAATGCCATAAGAAATGAATCTTATGGTAGTATATGGTGACATATAGGTACCTTAATAATAAATTCAGTTTGACATCTTTGATTTGAAAATGCTCTCCACTCTCCTTACAGGAGAATAATAATCTACTGGATATGATCTGATATAATAGGCACCTGTGTCAATTAATAATATAACAATGGAAATAACTATAAGGCATGAAGGCCATAATGCATAGGAATAGAATTTGGCCATTCAGCCCATTGAGTCTGCTCTGTAATTCCATTATGGCTGATTTATCATCTTTCTCAACCCCGTTCTCTTGCTTTCTCCGGGTAACCTTTAACACTTTTACTAATCAAGAACCTACTAACATCTTCTTTTAAATATACCCAATAAATTGGCCTCCACAGCCATCTGTGGCAATGAATTCCACAGATTCCTCAACCAGAAGAGCCCTGGATGAACCAAGAGATTCGTAAACTGCTGAGGGTCAGTTCAGTGGAGTTCAGGTCTGGGAACCAAGTAAAGCACAAGAGATCCAGGTATGACCTCCTGAAAGCCATCTCAGACCAAACTTGAAACACTGAAAGATGTTTGACAGCTGTGGCAGGGCTTTAATGGTGTCACCTCCTACAAAGAGAAACCAAGCGACATATGTGATAACAAAGTTTCATTCCAAGATGAGCTCAATGCCTTTTCTGCCCACTTTTGGTCCACAATACATAGAGGCAACTTCATGAACACCCACAGCCCCTGAGCCTGTGATTTCTGTCTCTGAGACCCACATGAGAACATCCTTCAGGAGGGCGAACTCACAGAAAGCATCCAGCCCACATAGGGTACCTAGCCAAGTACTGAAGACCTGTGCTGATCAATTCACTGGAGTGTTCACTGATAAATGTAGTCAATTGTTTCGGCATTCTGAGGTATCCACCTGCTTCAAGCAGGCTTCATTTGTACCTGTGTTCAAGAAGAACGTGGAAACGTACCTCAATGACTATCATTGGGTAATGATGAGTTTGAGTACAGAGAGGAAATTAAGAACCTGGTGGCATGGTGCGAAGACAATAACCTATACCTCAACGTCAGCGAGACGAAGGAATTGGTTGTTGACTTCAGAAGGAGTAGCGGACCACACGACCCAATTTATATCGGTGGTGCGCAAGTGGAACAGGTCAAAAGCTTTAAGTTCCTCGGGGTCAATATCACAAATGATCTGACTTGGTCCAACCAAGCAGAGTTCACTGCCAAGAAGGCCCAACAGCGCCTTTACTTCCTGAGAAAACTAAAGAAATTTGGCCTGTCCCCTAAAACCCTCACCAATTTTTCTAGATGCACTGTAGAAAGCATTCTTCTAGGGTGCATCACAACCTGGTATGGAAGTTGTCCTGTCCAAGACCGAAAGAAGCTGCAGAAGATCGTGAACATGGCGCAGCACATCACACAAACCAATCTTCCGTCCATGGACTCACTTTACACCGCACGCTATCGCAGCAGTGCTGCCAGGATAATCAAGGACACGACCCACCCAGCCAACAGACTTTTCGTCCCTCTTCCCTCCGTTCAGGAGCTTGAAGACTCGTACGGCCAGATTTGGGAATAGCTTCTTTCTAACTGTGATAAGACTGCTGAACGGATCCTGACCCGGATCTGGGCCATAACCTCCAAATATCCAGACCTGCCTCTCGGTTTTTTTGCACTACCTTACTTCCCATTTTTCTATTTTCTATTTATGATTTATAATTTAAATTTTTAATATTTACTAATTTTAACTACTTTTAATATTTATTATTTGTAATCTAGGGAGTGTGAAGCGCAGAATCAAATATCGCTGTGATGATTGTACGTTTTAGTACCAATTGTATTGTTTGGTGACAATAAAGTATAAAGTATAAAGTATCATCCAAATAGCACTTACATTCACTATGATTAAGTGCTTTGAGAGGTTGGTGATGAAGCATGTTAACTCCTGACTGAGGAGCGACTTGGATCCACTTCAACTTGCTCACCATCACAAATTGTCAAGAACAGATGTTATTTTATTGGCAATCCATGGACAGAGAGGATGCATACACAGAATGCTTGTCATGGACTACAGCTGTGCATTCAACACTATCATCCCTCAAATCTAATCATAATCTCTAAACCCTAGGACTTAGTACCTCCCTGTACAACTGGATTCTCAATTTCATCACCTGCAGACCCCAGATCAGTTCAGATTGGCAACAACATCTCCTCTACAATCGTCATCAGCACAGGCTGTGTGTTTAGCCCACTAGACCGTAAGACATAGGAACAAAATTAGGCCATTCGGCCCTATTGAGTCTGCTCCAGCATTCACTCATGGCTGATTTATTAACCCTTTTAACCCCATTTTCCTGCCTTCTCCCATTATCCTTTGATCAAGAACCTATCAACCTCAGCTTTAAATATACTCAATGACTTGACCTCCACTGCCATCCATGGCAATGAATTCCACAGATTCACCACCCTCTGCCTAAGGAAATTCCTCCTCATCTCAGTTCTAAGTGAACATCCCTCTATTCTGAGGTTGTGCCCTCTGATCCTAAGTTCCTTCACTATAGGAAAACATCCTCTTCACTTCCACTCTATCTAGGTCTTTCAATATTTGATAGTCTTCAATGGTATAATTCGTCTGAATTCTAGTGAGTACATGCCTAGAGCCCTCAAATGTTCCACACATGTTAACCCTTTCAATCCTGGAATCATTCTCATGAACGTCCTCTGGACCCTCTCCAATGCCAGCACATCCTTTCTGAGATGTAGGGCCCAAAACTGTTCACAATACACCAAGTGTGGTTTGAACAATGCCTTATCAAGCCCCAGTATCACACCCTTGCTCTTATATTCTCGTCCTCCTGAAATAAATGCTATCATTGCATTTGCCTTTCTTACCACTGGCTCTACCTGCAAGTTAAGCTTAAAGGAAATCTTTGCACCTTTGCACTTCTGATTTTTTAGAAACTAGTTCATGCCTCTATTCCTTCTACCAAAGTGTATGACCACACACTTTCCTACACTATATGCCATCTGCCACTTCATTGCTCTTTCTCCTAATCTGTCTAAGCCCTGCTTCCTCAACTACCTGCCTCTCCACCAATCCTTGTTTTGTCTACAAACTTGGCCACAAGCCATCAATTCCATCTTTCAAATCATTGACATATAACGTGAAAAGAAGCGGTCCCAATACTGACACCTGGGGAACACCACTAGTTGCCACCAGCTGCCCACTTTATTCCCACTCTTTGCCTCCTGCCTATCAGCCAATCTTCCATCCATAGTAGTATCTTTCCTGTAATACCATGGGCTATTATCTTGTTAAGCAGCCTCATGTGTGGCACCTTGTCAAAGGCCTTCTGAAAATCCAAGTACACAACATCCACCAATTTTCCTTTGTCTATCCTGCCTGTTATTTCCTCAAAGAATGCCATCAGATTTGTCAGGCAAGATTTACCCTTCAGGAAACCATGTTGACTTTGCCCACTTTATCATGTGCCTCCAAGTACCCCAAAACCGCATCTTTAATACTTGACTTCAACATCTTCCCAACTACTGAAGTCAGGCAAACTAGCCTATAATTTTCTTTCTTCTGCCTCCCGTCCTTCTTGAAGAGTGGAGTGACATTTGTAAATTTCCAATCCCCTGGAACCATTCCAGTATCTTGTGATTCTTGAAAGATCATTACTAATGCCTCCACAGTCTCTTCAGCTACCTCCTTCAGAACCCTGAGGTGTAGTCCATCTGTTCCAAGGGACTTATCCATCTTACAGTTTCCCAAGCACCTTCTTCTTAATATTAGCAGTTGCACTTACTTCTGTCCCCTGACAGTTTCACATTTCTGCTATACTGCTAATGTCTTCCACAGTGAAGACTGATGGAAAGTACTTATTTAGTTCATCTGCCATTTTTTTGTCCCCCATTACTACCTCACCAGCATCATTTTCCAATGGTTCAATATCCACTCTCACCTCTCTTTTGCTCTTTATATGTCTGAAAACTTTTAATATCCCTTTTTATATTATTGGCTTGTTTACCTTAATATATCTTTTCTTTCCTTATGGCTTTTTTAATTGCCTTTTGTTGTTTTCTTAAAGCTTTTCAGCTTCTCACTAATTTTTGCTATATCATATGCCCTCTCTTTTGTTTTTATGATATCTTTAACTTCCCTTGTCAGCCATGGTTGGTTCAGCCTTCCTTTAGAATACTTTCTGATCTTTGGGATGTATATATCCTGTGCCTTCCGAATTGACCCTAGAAACCACAGTGATTGCTGTTCTGCCATCATTCCTGCTAGTGTTCCCTTCCAATCAATTTTGGCTTGCTCCTCTCTTGTGTCTCTGTAATTCCCTTTACTCCACTGTAATACTGATACATCTGACTTTATCTTTTCCCTCTCAGACTGCAAGACGAATTCTATCATATTATAATCACTGCCTCCCAAGTGTTCCTGTACCTTAAGCTCCCTATTTAAATCCAGTTCATTATACAGCACCTAATCCAGAATTACCTTTCCCCTAGTGGGCTCGACAACAAGGTGCTCTAAAAAGCCATTTTGTAGGAAATTCTATGAATTCCCTCTCTTGAAATTCAGCACCAACCTGATTTTACCAATCCACCAGCATATTGAAATCCCCCATGACTATTGTAACATTGCCCTTATTACATGCCTTTTCAATCTTCCATTGTAATTTATATCCTACATCCTGGCTATTGTTTGGAGGCCTGTATACAATTCCCACAAGGGTATTTTTACCCTTGCAGTTTCACATCTTCCAATCCTATATCACTATATCATTATATCAATCCTATACCTGTTAGAGTACTGATAGGGCGGACAGCATACCTGGGGGAAGCGACAGTGGCCGTGCCTCCGGCACAGAGTCCGGCCATGTAGCTCAGAAGGGTAGGGAAAGGAAGAGGACGGCAGTTGTAAAAGGGCATTCGATAGTAAGGGGGTCAGATAGGTGATTTTGTGGACGCATTCCAAAGACCCGGATGGTAGTTTGCCTCCCTGGTGCCAGGGTCCGGGACATTTCTGATCGGGTCCAAGATACCCTGATGTGGGAGGGACAGGAGCCAGAGGTCGTGGTACATATAGGTACCAATGACATAGGTAGGAAAAGGGGAGAGGTCCTGAAAGGAGAATATAGGGAGTTAGGAAGGAAGTTGAGAAACAGGACCACAAAGGTAGTAATCTCAGGATTTCTGCCTGTGCCGCGCGACAGTGAGAGTAGGGATGCAATGAGGTGGAGGATAAATGCGTGGCTGAGGGATTGGAGCAGGGGGCAGGGATTCAAGTTTTTGGATCATTGGGACCTCTTTTGGCACAGGTGTGACCTGTTCAAAAAGGACAGGTTACACTTGAATCCTAGGGGGACCAATATCCTGGCGGGGAGATTTGCGAGGGCTACTGAGGTGATTTTAAACTACAAAGAATGGTTGGGGGGTGGGAATCAAATTAAAGAGACTAAGAGAGAGGAGGTTAGTTCACAAATAGAGAAAACTAGTAGACAGTATGTGAGGGAGGATAGGCAGGGGACAGAGAACGGGAACACTCAGACCGAAGATGTAGGGGACAAGGAAGAAAAAGATAACAAAGTTGTTTGCTCCATTAAGGATAAAAAGGGAGTAAGAGGTGGAGAGTTTCTTAAATGCATCTATTTTAATGCTAGGAGCATTGTAAGAAAGGTGGATGAGCTTAGAGCATGGATTGATACCTGGAAATATGATATTGTAGCTATTAGTGAGACGTGGTTGCAGGAGGAGTGTGATTGGCAACTAAATATTCCAGGATTTTGTTGCTTCAGGTGTGATAGAATAGGAGGGGCAAGAGGGGGAGGTGTTGCATTGCTTGTCAGAGAAAATATAACAGCGGTGCTCTGGCAAGATAGATTAGTGGACTCGTCCAGGGAGGCTATTTGGGTGGAACTGAGGAATAGGAAAGGTGTAGTGATGCTTTTAGGGGTGTATTAGAGACCACCTAATGGGTACTGAGAACTGGAGGAGCAAACTTGTAAGGAGATAGCAGATATTTGTAGTAAGCACAAGGTTGTGATTGTGGGAGATTTTAATTTTCTACACATAGACTAGGAAGCCCATTCTGTAAAAGGGCTGGTTGGTTCGGAGTTTGTAAAGTATGTGCAAGGTAGTTTTTTGCAGCAATACATAGAGGTACCAACTAGAGAAGGGGCAGTGTTGCATCTCCTGTTAGGGAATGAGATAGGTCAGGTGATGGAGGTATGTGTTGGGGAGCACTTCGGGTCCAGTGATCACAATACCATTAGTTTCAATATAACTATGAAGAAGGATAGGACTGGACCCAGGGTTGAGATTATTGATTGGAGAAAGGCTAACTTTGAGGAGATGTGAAAGGATTTAGAAGGAGTGGATTGGGACAATTTGTTCTATGGGAAGGATGTAATAGAGAAATGGAGGTCATTTAAAGGTGAAATTTTGAGGGTACAGGATCTTTATGTTTCTGTTAGGTTGAAAGGAAAGGTTAAAAGTTTGAGAGAGCCATGGTTTTCAAGGCATATAGGAAACTTGGTTCAGAAAAGAGAGGGATTTACAATAGCTATAGGCAGCTTGGAGTTAATGAGGTGCTCGAGGAATATAAAGAATGTAAAAAGAATCTTAAGAAAGAAATTAGAAAAGCTAAAAGGAGATATGAGGCAGCTTTAGCAAGTAAGGTGAAAATAAATCCAAAGGGTTTCTACAGTTACATAAATAGCAAAAGGATAGTGAAGGATAAAATTGGTCCCTTAGAGAATCAGAGTGGACGGCTATGTGCGGAGCCAAAAGAGATGGGGAAGATTTTGAACAATTTCTTTTCTTCACTATTCACTAAGGAGAAGGATATTGAATTGTGTAGGGTAAAGGAAACAAGAAGGGTAGTTATGATGATTAAAGAAGAGGAAGTACTGACGCTTTTAAGGAATATAAAAGTGGATAAGTCTCCGGGTCCAGACAAGATATTTCCTAGGACCTTGAGGAAAGTTAGTGTGGAAATAACAGGGGCTCTTCCAAATAGTAGAAATATTTCAAATGTCATTAGAAACGGGGATGGTGCCGGAGGATTGATGTATTGCTTATGTGGTTCCATTGTTTAAAAAGGGTTCTAAGAGTAAACCTAGCAATTATTGGCCTGTGAGTTTGACGTCAGTGGTGGATAAATTGATGGAAAGTATTCTTAGAGATGGTATATATAATTATCTGGATAGGCAGGGTCTGACTAGGAACAGTCAACATGGATTTGTGCATGGAAGGTCATGTTTGACAAATCTTATTGAGTTTTTTGATGAGGTTAATAGGAAAGTTGACGAGGGTAAAGCAGTGGATGCTGTCTATATGGACTTCAGTAAGGCCCTTGAAAAGGTTCCACATGGAAGGTTAGTTAGGAAGGGTCAATCATTAGGTATTAGTATCGAAGTAGTAAAATGGATTCAGCAGTGGATGAGAGACGCCAGAGAGTAGTGGTGGATAACTGTGTGTCAAGTTGGAGGACGTTGTGCAGCGGTGTGCCTCAGGGATCTGTACTGGGTCCAATGTTGTTTGTCATATATATTAATGATCTGGATGATGGGATGGTAAACTGGATTAGTAAGTATGCAGATGATACTAAGATAGGTGGAGTTGTGGATAATGAAGTAGGTCTTCAAAGCTTGCAGAGAGATTTAGGCCAGTTAGAAGAGTGGGCTGAAAGATGGCAGATGGAGTTTAATGCTGATAAATGTGAGGTGCTACATTTTGGTAGGACTAATCAAAATAGGGCATACATGGTAAATGGTAGGGCATTGAAAAATGCAGTAGAACAGAGGGATCTAGGAATAATGGTGCATAGTTCCCTGAAGGTGGAATCTCATATGGATAGGGTGGTGAAGAAAGCTTTTGGTATGCTGGCCTTCATAAATCAGACCATTGAGTATAGGAGTTGGGATGTAATGTTGAAATTGCACAAGGCATTGGTAAGGCCAAATTTGGAGTATTGTGTACAGTTCTGGTCACTGAATTATAGGAAAGATGTCAATAAAATTGAGAGAGTACAGAGGAGGTTTACTAGAATGTTGCCTGGGTTTCATCTCCTAAATTACAGAGGAAGGTTGAACAAGTTGGGTCTTTATTCTTTGGAGCGTAGAAGGTTGAGAGGGGACTTGATAGAGGTGCTTAAAGTTATGAGGGGGATTGATAGAGTTGACGCGGATAGGCTTTTTCCATTGAGAGTGGAGGAGATTCAAACAAGAGGACATGAGTTGAGAGTTAAAGGGCAAAAGTTCAGGGATAACATGAGGGGAACTTCTTTACTCAGAGAGCGGTGGCTGTGTGGAACGAGCTTCCAGCAGAAGTGGTTGAGGCAGGTTCGATGTTGTTGTTTAAAGTTAAATTGGGTAGATATATGGACAGGAAGGGAATGGAAGGTTATGGACTGAGTGCAGATCGGTGGGACTAGGTGAGAGTAAGCATTCGGCACGGACTAGAAGGGCTGAGATGGCCTGTTTACGTGCTGTGATCGTTATATGGTGTTATGGTTATATCACATCTTTCTAAGGATTTGATTTGATTTTTTATTAACATAACCACCTACCGCTCTGCCTATCTGCGTGTCCTTTCAACATAATGTGTATCCTTGAATATTTAGCTCCCAACTGTGAACTTCTTTTAGCCTTGACTCACTGATACCCATAGTATCGTAGCTTCCAATCTCTAACTGTGCTACAAGATCATCCACCTTCAGTCCTATGTAACATTTTCTGTATTCATCACTCTTTTTGACCTTACCCCCATGTTACGCTTCACCTCATCCCACTGACTGCATTTTTGCCCTATTGTCTACCTGTCCTTCCTCACACAGTCTCACTACACACTGCATCGATTTGCGTACCAACTGCCCTATCCTCAAACTTAACACACCGAATCCCATCCCCCTGCCAAGTTAGTTTAAACCCTCCTCAGCAGCTTCATCAAACCCACTAGCATATTGATACCCCTTGGCTTCAGAGTTATGATCTGTAACTCCGGAATCCAATTGAAAGAAAAACACAGGATCCTGGGATAACTTCCCTGCTTAGTTTTACTGTAGTGAGACTCTCTGATATGACGTGATGGTGTAATAATGTAAGCCATTCATGTACTTCTTAATATAACCCATTATGAATTATGTAAACAAACAAAATGCTTAATCAAACAATTTACAATATTACTCAAATATTGCTGAAATATTAAATCCACAACATTCCTCCTTGCTTGGCTAAAAACTCCAGCTCAATATAGAATGCATCTCATCACAAATACAGAAAATATTTGAGGGATGATGGCAGAGCAGCAATGGCTGGAATTTCTGGGAGCAATTCGGAAGGCACAAGATAGATACATCAGGCAGAATGTTGCAACCGTGGCTGACAAGAGAAGTCAAAACCAACATAAAAGCCAAAGAGAAGGCATACGGTAGAGCAAAAATTGATGGGAAGTTAGAGGATTGGGAAGCTTTAAAAAACCAACAGAGGCAACTGAAAAATTCATAAAGAAGGAAAAGATGGAATAAGAAAGTAAGCTAGCCAATAATATTAAAGAGGAAACCAAAAGTTTCTTCAAATTTATAAAGGGTGAAAGAGAGGTGGACTGCTCGAAAATGATGCTGGAGAGGTTGAAATGGAGGACAAGGAAATAGCAGATAAACTGAATAAGTATTTTGTATCATCCTTTACTGTGGAAAACACTAGCAGAATGCCAGAGGTTCGAGAGTGTCTGGGGGCAGAAGTGTGAGAAGTTGCCATTACTAGGGAGAAGGTCCTTGGGAAACTGAAAGTTCTGAAGGTAGGTGATTCACCTGGACTAGATGATCTACACCTCAGGGTTTTGAAAGAGGTGGCTGATGAAATTGTGGAGGCATTAATAGTGATCTTTCAAGAATCAAAGGATTCTGGCATGGTTCCAGAGGACTGGAAAATTGTAAATGTCACTCCACTCTTCAAGAAGGGAGAGAGGCAGAAGAAGGAAAATCAGAGTGGTTGGGAAGATATTGGATTTGATTACTAAGGGTGTGGTTTCAGGGTACTTGGAGGCACATGATAAAATAGGTTGTAGTCAGCATAGTTTCAATAAGGAAAAATCTTGCCTGACAAATCTGTTGGAATTCCTTGAAGAAATAACAAGCAGGATAGACAAAAGAAAATTGGTGGACGTTGTATATTTGGATTTTCAGAAGGCCTTTGACAAGGTGCCACACAAGAGGCTGTTTAACAAGTTAAGAGATCATGGTATCACATGAAAGATACTAGCATGGGTAGAGCATTGGCTGATTGGAAGGAGGCAAAGTGTGGGAATAAAGGAAACCTTTCCTGGTTGGCTGCCAGTGAATAGTGGTGTACCACAGGGGTCTCTTTACACTATACATCAATGATTTGGTTGACAGGAGTGATGGCTCTGTGGCCAAGTTTGCAGATGATACGGACATAGGTGGAGGGGCAGGTAGTTTTGAGGAAATAAGGAGGCTACAGAAGGACTTAGACAGATCAGGGGAATGGGCAAAGAATTGGCAGATGGACTGTAATGTTGGAAAGTGTATGGGCATGCACTTTGGTGGAGAAATAAAAGTGTAGACTATTCTCTAAATGGAGAGAAAATTCAAAAATCTGAGGTGAGGAAGGCAAATGTGATGTTAGCATACATTTCAAGAGGACTAGAATATAAAAGCAAAGATATAATGTTGAGGCTTTATAAAGCACTGCTGAGGCCTCAGTTGGATTATTGTGAGCAGCTTTGGGCCCCTTATCTTTGAAAGGATGTGCTGACATTGGAGAGGGTTCAAACAAGGTTCAGGAAAATAATTCTGGGACTTGAAAGGCTTGTCACGTGAGGAGCATTTGATTTCTCTGGGCCTCTACTCACTGGAACTCAGAAGAATAAGTAAAACCTATCATTTATTGAAAGGCCTTGATAGAGTGGATGTGGAGAAGATGTTCCTTTAGAGGGGGAGTTTAATAGCAGAGGAAACAGCCTCAGAGTAGAGGGATGTCCTTTTAGGATGGAAATAAAAATGATTTTTTTTTAGCCAGAGTGGTGAATCTGTGGAATTCATTGTTATAGGTGGCTGTGGAGGCCAAGTCATTGGATATATTGAAGGCAGATTCTTGATTAGTCAGGCCTTGAAGGGATATGGCAGAAAGCAGGAGAATGGTGTTGATAGGGAAAACGAGTTAGCTATGATGAAATGACAGAGCAGACTTGATGGGCCAAATGGCCTATTTCCCTATTCCTGCTCTTATGTCTTATGGTCTTACGGTCTTATGGTTTTATGGTATTGCTTTCCAATCATTTTATAGGAGATGAGTTTTTCAGCTTTTGTTACGTACACGTGCAGTTCAACTCTTTGAGTGATTATGCAGAAAATTTGAAGTTAATAACTCATCTCCTTCTACCATGGGCCACAAACTTATCAATCACCCCTGATGTGGACCACTTCTGGAGGTCCAGGAAGCCGACTTTCACAAAAAAAGGATCCGTATACTTCACGGTTGCTAGACTAAGTGTGTAAATGAAGGAAAAATAAATGTGCTAGGTTTTCTAAAATTGACTCCTTCTACCTTAGGCCACAAACTTATCAATCACCCCTCGTATAAATATATACAGCATATATGCAGTACTGTGCAAAATGTCTTAGACACCCTTGATTTTTTACATGGCTTCAGATGATATAGCGTCCACAGAGTTCTGATCTGAGTATCATTGAGACAGAAGCACACAAGACAGCCAAGTTCATCAGAAGAACTGTGTCAATCCCATCATTATCAGACTTTTTATCAACAGCATGCAGCATGCAGATTTGTGCTTTTTTTGAAACTACAACTTGACTTAACTTTTTTTCTTCCCTGTGCAGTCCACTTATTTTTGTCTGCCTGACACGTCCTTTGTATGTATCCTACTTTGTTGCATTTTCTGCGTTTCACATTTAAAGCAGACCCTGCATTGGTCTGGTGTATGTAAGCCTCTGCCACAATGGCAATGCACTTTTTTCAGCGAGGCTGGTTTTTGTTTAGACATTGTTATTTTATTTACGCTCACTTTCATTCCCAACTGCAACTCAGTTGTGCCTCTGGCTGCTGTTTCCATAGATACAGTGATTTCAACTGCTCTTTTAAATGTGAGTTGTGCTTCAGTTAGGAGCAGTTTTTGTATGCTTTCTTGTAAGCTTCCATAAACTAAACAATCTCTCATTGGCTCTTTAAGCCCATCACTGAACTGCCAATGCTTGAGACATTTTTTTCATTTCAGCTATTTAACCATATAGCATATAACGATATAACAATTACAGCACGGAAGCAGGCCATCTCAGCCCTTCTAGTCTGTGCCAAACTCTGACTCTCACCTAGTCCCACTGACCTGCACTCGGCTCATAACCCTCCATTCTTTTCCTGTCCATATACCTATCCAATTTAACTTTAAATTAGAACATTGAACCTGCCTCAACAACTTCTGCTGGAAACTCGTTTCACACAACTACACAGCTTTACTCTCTGAGTAAAGAAGTTCCCCCTCATGTTACCTCTAAACTTTTGCCCTTTAACTCTCAACTCATGTCCTCTTGTTTGAATCTCCCCCACTCTCAATGGAAAAAGCCTATCCACATCAACTCTATCTATCCCCCTCATAATTTTAAATACCTCTATCAAGTCCGCCCTCAGCCTTCTACGCTCCAAAGAATGAAGACCCAACTTGTTCAGCCTTTCTCTGTAATTTAGGAGATGAAACCCAGGCAACATTCTAGTAAACCTCTTCTGTACTCTCTCAATTTTATTGACATCTTTCCTATAATTCGGTGACCAGAACTGTACACAATACTCCAAATTTGGCCTTACCAATGCCTTGTGCAATTTCAACATTACATCCCAACTCCTATACTCAATGGTCTGATTTATGAAGGCCAGCATACCAAAAGCTTTCTTCACCACCCTATCCACATGAGATTCCACCTTCAGGGAACTATTCACCATTATTCCTAATCCCTCTGTTCTACTGCATTCTTCAATGCCCTACCATTTACCATGTATGTCCTATTTTGATTAGTCCTACCAAAATATAGCACCTCACATTTATCAGCATTAAACTCCATCTGCTATCTTTCAGCCTACTCTTCTAAGTGGTCTAAATCTCTCTGCAAGCTTTGAAAACCTACTTCATTATCCACAACTCTACCTATCTTAGTATCATCTACATACTTACTAATCCAATTTATCACCCCATCATCCAGATCCATTAATATATATGACAAACAACATTGGACTCAGTACAGATCCCTGAGGCACACCACTAGACACCATCCTCCAATCTGGCACATAGTTGTCCACCACTACTCTCTGGCGTCTCTCATCCAGCCACTGCTGAATCCATTTTACTACTTCGATATTAATACCTAACGATTAAACCTTCCTAACTAACCTGCCATGTAGAACCTTGTCAAGGGCCTTACTGAAGTCCATATAGACAACATCCACCACCTTACCCTCATCAACTTTCCTAGTAACCTCATCAAAAAATTCAATAAGATTTGTCAAACACGACCTTCCATGCACAAATCCATGTTGACTGTTCCTAGTCAGACCCTGCCTATCCAGATAATTATATATACCATCTCCAAGAATACTTTCCATTAATTTACCCACAATTGACGTCAAGCTCACAGGCTGATAATTGCTAGGTTTACTCTTAGAACCCTTTTAAAACAATGGAACAACATGAGCAATACGCCAATCCTCCAGCACCATTCCTGTTTCTAATGACATTTGAAATATTTCTGTCCGAGCCCCTGCTATTTCCACTCTAATTTCCCTCAAGGTCCTAGGAAATATCCTGTCCGGACCTGGAGACTTATCCACTTTTATATTCCTTAAAAGCGCCAGTACTTCCTCTTCTTTAATCATCATACTTTCCATAACTACCCTTCTTGTTTCCCTTACCTTACACAATTCAACATCTTTCTCCTTAGTGAATACTGAAGAAAAGAAATTGTTCAAAATTTTCCCCATCTCTTTTGGCTCCACACATAGCCCTCCATTCTGGTTCTCTAAGGGACCAATTTTATCCCTCACTATCCTTTTGCTATTAGTATAACTGTAGAAACCCTTTGGATTTATTTTCACCTTACTTGCCAAAGCAGCCTCATATCTTCTATTAGCTTTTCTAATTTCTTTCTTAAGATTCTTTTCACTTTCTTTATATTCCTCGAGCACCTCATTTACTCCATGCTGCCTATATTTATTGTAGATATCTCTCTTTTTCCAAACCGTTTCCAAAATCCCTTGAAAATTATGGCTCTCTCAAACTTTTAACCTTTCCCTTCAACCTAAAAAGAACATAAAGATCCTGTACCCTCAAAATTTCACCTTTAAATGACCTTCATTTCTCTATTACATCCTTCTCATAAAACAAATTGTCCCAATCCACTCCTTCTAAGTCCTTTTGCATCTCCTCAAAGTTAGCCTTTCTCTAATCAAAAATCTCAACCCTAGGTCCAGTCCTATCCTTCTCCATAATTATATTGAAACTAATGGTATTGTGATCACTGGACCCGAAGTGCTCCCCAACACATACCTCCGTCACCTGTCCTATCTCATTCCCTAACAGGAGATCCCACACTGCCCCTTCTCTAGTTGGTACCTCTATGTATTGCTGCAAAAAGCTATCTTGCACATATTTTACAAACTCCAAACCATCCAGCCCTTTTACAGAATGGGCTTCCCAGTCAATGTGTGGAAAATTAAAATCTCCCACAATCACAACCTTGTGCTTACTACAAATATCTGCGATCTTCTTACAAATTTGCTCCTCCAATTCTCGTTCCCCATTAGGTAGTCTATAATACACCCCTATAAGCGTCACTACATCTTTCCCATTCCTCAATTCCACCCAAATAGCCTCCTTAGACGAGTCCTCTAATCTATCCTGCCAAAGTACAGCTGTTATATTTTCTCTGACAAGCGATGCAACACCTCCCCATCTTGCCCCTCCAATTGTATCACACCTGAAGCAACAAAATCCTGGAATATTTAGTTGCCAATCACACCCCTCCTGCAATCATGTTTCACTAATAGCTACAACATCATATTTCCAGGTATCAATCCATACCCTAAGCTCATCCACCTTTGTTACAATGCTCCTAGCATTAAAGTAGATGCATTTAAGAAACTCTCCACCTCTTACTTTCTGTTTATCCCTAATGGTGCAAACAACTTTGTTATCTTTTCCTTCCTTCTCCCCTACATCTTCGGTCTGAGTGTTCCCGTTCTCTGTCCCCTGCCTATCCTCCCTCACTCACTGTCTACTAGCTTTCTCTATTTGTGAACTAACCTCCTCTCTCCTAGTCTCTTCAATTTGATTCCCACCTCCCAACCATTCTAGTTTAAAGTCTCCCTAGTAGCCTACGCAAATCTCCCCACCAGGATATTGGTCCCCCTTGGATTCAAGTGCAACCCGTCCTTTTTGTACAGGTCCCACCTGCACCAAAAGAGATCCCAATGATCCAGAAACTTGAATCCCTGCCCCCTGCTCCAATCCCTCAGCCACGCATTTATCCTCCACCTCATTCCATTCCTACTGTCACTGTCACGTAGCACAGGCAGTAATCCCGAGATTACTACCTTTGTGGTCCTTTTTCTCAACTCCTTTCCTAACTCCCTATATTCTCCTTTCAGGACCTCTCCCCTTTTCCTACCTATGTCATTGGTACCTATATGTACCACGACCTCTGGCTCCTCACCCTCCCACTTCAGGATATCTTGGACAAGATCAGAAACGTCCTGGACCCTGGCACCAGGGAGGCAAACCACCATCCGAGTCTCTGGACAGCCTCCACAGAATCGCCTATCTGACCCCCTATCGAGTCCCCTATTACTACTGCCCTCCTCTTCCTTTCCCTACCCTTCTGATCTACAGGGCTGGATTCTGTGATGGAGGCACGGCCACTGTCGCTTCCCCCAGGTAAGCTTTCCCCCCCCAACAGTACTCAAACAGGAGTACTTATTGTCAAGGGGCACAGCCACTGGGGTGCTCTCTAGTACTTGACCCTTCCCCTTTTCCTTCCTAACCGTGACCCACTTGTCTGCCTCCCGTGGCCCCGGTGTGACCACCTGCCTGTAACTCCTCACTCTTCCTAACCAGATGAAGGTCATCAAGCTGCAGCTCCAGTTCCCTAAGGCGGTCCTCTAGGAGCTGCAGCTCGGCACACCTGGTGCAGATATGGACGTCCAGGAGGCTTGAAGACACCAGGGCCTCCCACATCCGACACCGAGAACAACAAACTGCCCTCACACTCATACTTCCCCCCTT
Source organism: Mobula birostris (assembly GCF_030028105.1). Classification (NCBI taxonomy): domain Eukaryota; kingdom Metazoa; phylum Chordata; class Chondrichthyes; order Myliobatiformes; family Myliobatidae; genus Mobula; species Mobula birostris. The sequence goes on along the minus strand of NC_092378.1, from coordinate 61,704,984 downwards.
TCCTCAAATAACAGGAAAAATTGAAAACCAAACCTTCTTTGCCTCGTCTGTTTCCGCCTAAGCCCATTGAGCCAAAGCCCTTAGGCCTTCACTCTGCTGCCCGTAAAATGACGCTGACCGCTGTATAAGGTTGTTTTCCTTTTAAATCTTCTGCTCTTCACTGCTCAATGTCACAAGCCTGCGCAGTCCCGCCTCTCTTAACTCCGATGAAAAATCGAAAAATTCAAAATGGCTTCCGCCACACTCCCGCTCCAATTCTCAGACTTCCTTCTCCGAATTAAACCCGAATCAGGATTTCTGACCTTCTAAATTTTCCACGCTTCACTGCCTGACATCACATGCCTGCGCAATCCCACCTTTCAAGCTGAATTTCTTTTGATTCCGCTTATGAAACCTAAAGCATTCTGCAATCAGCAATGGTTTTGGTTCTAAGGGTTCCTGCATTACTTTCACAATATCAGCAATATCAGCAATTTTCTTTTTGGTTTGTTTGTTTGGAATAGTTAAACTTCTATGAAAACTACATGCTTTTCCACCTGTTGCACTCAGTAGTACTAGCACTCACTTTTATTGTCTATTTCATTTGTTTCCAATTATTGCTCAATTTGTTCAGTTTACATCATTCAGTTATCTGTTGTGCAATCAAACATGTCTATCTTTCTGATGCAGCCAGCCATTTCTGATTTCTTTTTAATTTATTATTATTATTATTATTATTATCACACAGTACACACTGTATATGAACCCATGAATTACATCCAGTTTCTGCTTTTTTTTAAAACTTGAATGTCTCTTTTTCTTCCCTTGTTGAGAAAAAAATGTGCTGTGCTTCAAGGTAGTTATTTCGGGTTGAACTTAAAACTTCCTCGTAGCCACTGTTGTGTTTTGTAACACCAGAAACTAATCGAAAGGAAAACAAAGGTGCTTGGGATAACTTGTCTATTTAGTTTTATTTTAGTGAGACACTCAAATATGACATGGTGGCATATTGACGTATGCCTTTCATGTATTTCTTGCATATAACCTGTAATGAATTATGTAATCAAAGAAAAAAATGCTTAATCAAACAATATATTTTCAATATTACTCAAATATTACAAAAAATGGAGTAAACTACATTCAAGTGTGACTCATACATCATTTTAGAAATCATAGCTTCTGCAGATGAGATCTCAATGATGCATAAATCTGAAACCCTGGCCTCTGCACCACTCCCTCAGCCACTCATTCATGTGTACTATCATCCTCTTCCTGCCCTGACTAGCACATGGTATTGGGAATAATCTTGAGACTACTACCTTGGAGGTCTTGCTCTTCAGCCTCTTCCCTAACTCTCTGTACTCACTGCGCAGGACCTCTTCCCCCTTTCTACCTAGGACATTGGTGTCAATGTGCACCATGACCTTTGGCTGCTCACCCTCCCTCTTGAGAATCTTCTGCAGCTGTACTGAGATGTACTGGACCCTAGCACCTGGGAGGCAATACATCATTCTGACTTCTTCCTCGCAGCCACTGAATCTTCTGTCAGTCCCCATACTATTGAGTCTTCTCTCACTACCACTCTGCCCGACTTTGCCCTTCCCTGCTGATCTTCAGAGCTGCCCACAGTGCTTACAGGCCTGGCTGCTGCTCTGTGGCCTGATAGGCCCTACTCTACTTGCTTTACACTTAGATTGTGAACCTCAGCACAGCTCCAAAGCCATATTTCAGTTTGCTGATCAGCACATAGGAGGGAGATTGAAAATCTGGCCGAGTGGTGTCACAACAACAACCTCTCACTCAATGGCAGCAAGAGCAAGGAGCTGATTATTGACTTCAGGAGGAGGAAACTAGATCCATGAGCCAGTCCTCACTGAAGGATCATAGGTGGAGTGTGTCAGCAAATTTAAATCCCTTGGTTTTATCATTTCAGAGGGTCTGTCCTGGGCCCAGCACGTAAGTGCATTTACAAAGAAAGCACAGCCGTGCCTCTACTTTCTTATAAATTTTCACAGATTCGGCATGTCATTTAAAACTTTGCCAGATTCCTATGGAAAAGTATACTGACTGGTTGCATCATATGGGAACACCAATGCCCTTGAGCAATAAAACCTACAAAAAGCTAAGGATGCAGCCCAGTCCATCACAAGCAGAGCCCTCCCACGGAGCACCGTCACAGGAAAGCAGCATCCATCGTCAAGGACCCCCACCATCCAGGCCGTGCTCTCTTATCACTGCTGCCATCAGCAAGGAGGTCCAGGAGCCTCAGGTGCCACACCATCACGTTCAAGCACAGCTATTACCCTTCAGCTATCAGGCTCTTGAACCAGAGTCGATAACTTCACTCACCTCAACACCAAACTGATTCCACAACTTACTCACTTTTAAGGACTCTATAACTCATATTTATTTCTTTTCTATGTATATTTTTTTCTTTTCTTTTTGTATTTACAGATCGTGGTCTTGTGTGCATTGGTTGTGCGTCTCTGTCATGTGCGATAATATTCACCAATTCTTTTTTGTTTAATTACTGTTAATGCCCACGAGAAATTGTATTTCTGGATAGTATATGGTGACAATAAACTTACTTTGAACTTTGAACTCTCTGGCTAAAGAAATTTCCCCCTCTTTTTTGTTCTAAAGTTTCACCCTTCTATTCGAAGGCTGTGTCCTCTGGTGCTAGACTCCCCCACTATAGGAAACATTCTCTCCATGTCCACTCTAGTTTGTCCCTTCAATATTTAATAGGTTTCAATGAGATCCCCCATTCTTCTAAACTCTAGTGAGTACAGGGCCAAAGCCATCATATGTTAAACCTTTCATTTCCAGGAAATGCATGGACATGTTCCTGAACAGGATGAATACTAATTCAGTAGAATTTCCCACAGGCTGGAGCGTTCAACTACATTTACTCCAAGCTTTGCAAGATCCTTGCAAGCTAAGGTATTTCATCTTAAGACGGATGAATCTGTTGGCTTTAAATCAGTTATTTCCCTAATGAAATTCCTGAATAATTTTAAAATGTAAGAATGAATGGACTTTCATGGATCAGTTTAGCACAAACACAGCACAGGATTTCTTACTTTAAATTAAGAAATTTGAGTATTTGGCTAGGTATATACTCAATGGCCACTTTATTAGGTACCTCTTGTACCTAATAAAGAGACCTAATAAAACATTCATGGTCTTCTGCTGCTGAACCCATCCACTTTAAGGTTTGATGTGTTGTGCTTTCAGAGATGCTCTTCTGCACACCACTGTTGTAATGCATTGTTATTTGAGTTACTGTCACCTTGAACCATTTTGGCCATTCCCTCTCTCATTAACAAGACATTTTCACCCGCAGAGCTGTTGCTCACTGGATGCTTCTTGCTGTTTCTCGCACCATTCTTTGTAAGCCCTGGTGCGTGAAAATCCCAGGAGACCAACAGCTTCTGAGATACTCAAACCACCCTGTCTGGCACCAGCAATAATTCTACAGTCAAAGTCACTTAGATCACACTTCTTTCTCATTCTGATGTTTGGGCTGACCAACAATTGAACCTCTAGACCATGTACTTGTTTGCTGCCACATGACTGGCTGATTAGACAAGCAAGTCTACCTAATGAAGTACCACTGAGTGTAGAATTGGATCACTTTATTATTGTTACATGTACTGAGCCAAATTTAAATCTTCTCTTGCGTACCGTTCATAGAGATCACATCAATCCACAGTGCATTGAGGTAGAACAAGATAAAGCAATGACAGAATGCAGAATAAAGTGTAACAGCTACAGAGAAAATTCTGTGTAGGTAATCAATAAGTTGCAAGATCATAACGAGGTAGATTGTGAAGTCAGGATTCAAAATGTCCGCTGAAAAATCTTATAATAGCAGATAGAAGCTATCCTTCATCATGGCGGCTTTTGTAAGGTCTGGCTGATGGAAGAGGGGAGAAGAGAGAATGCCCAGGGGGGATAGGGTCTTTGATTATGCTGTCTCCTTTACTGCGGCAGTGAAGAGTGTAGACAGAGTCCACAGTAGGGAGGCTGAGCTACATTAACCCTCTTCAGTTCCCTGCTGTCACCTGCAGAACAGTTGCTGTACCAAAATGCATCCTGATAGGATACCTCTTGTGGTGCATATTGAGCGTTTGGTGAGACCTCAGTTGGAGGTCCGTGAACACCTTTGGTCAGAGAAAGATCCTTGCTGAATGAAACACATTGTGGGCAGTGTGGAGTTCTATTGGAAGCGGTGGTAGTTGTACACTCTAATCCAACTCTGCATTAGTAAAGATTAGCTTATTTGTCCCGTGTACGTTGGAACACCTCTTTTCCTTAATTAGGGAGAGAGAGAGCCTGTGATATGTTGAATACTGAATAAACGAGTAGTCTTTGGGATACTGCAAGACTGTGACTTTATAGATGCTTTGCTGCACACTTAAGTGCTCAGTAGGGGGTGCCAATGCTTTTTGCTGGTAGGTGTGGGAGTTCGTTGTTTGGTTGCTGCTTATTCATGGGAGGGGGGAGTTGGAGGGGGATCTTTGGGGTTCAAACATTTAACTGTCACTCATTCTTTGGGGCACTCCTCTGTTTTCATGGATGTTTGCGAAGAAAAATAATTTCAGGATGTATATTGTATATATTTCTCTGACATTAAATGTACCTATTGAAACCTATTGAAATATGCAGTGAAATGCATTGTTTGTGTCAAAATAAATCAGCGAGTGCTGGGTGGCAGCCCGCAAGTGTCAACACGCTTCCGCGCCAACCTAGCTTGCCCACCGCTCACTAACCCTAACTGTACATCTTTGGAATGTGGGAGGAAACCGGAGCACCCGGTGAAAACCCACGTGCTCACAGAGAGAAGGTACAATCTCCCTGCAGACACCGGCAGGAATCGAGCCCCAGTCTTACAGCTGGCACTGTAAAGCTTGCGCTAACCCCTGGGTTTCCACACCGTCTCTACTTATTGTTAACAGGACCTGAGATGCTGTCTTTTAGAACTTTGATTTTGCTGTTCTCCCGACTTTACTTCGGCTGCAGATGATGTGAAAAATCACAGCAATGTTAACGGTACTGCGGTAACAGAATCTGGGTTTACGGGACGCTGGGGGCTGAAGAAGACAGGCTGTTGTAAGGGTTAGAGGACTCTGTGTGTGTGCTGGTGGGTGGGAAGGAGGAATGGGGCTTATTCTGTTGTTGTTTTGTTGCTTGTCAAGTGGTTCTGCCCAGCATTGTGTGCATACTATATCAGCACCAGAATATCTGGTGCTATTTGTGGGCAGCTCCGGAAGTTAATGCAAACGACACATTTCTCTGCAGCCTTCGCTGTTTAAATAAACTTGAATCATCAATCCTGATCTAACAATGGTCCTCTGATAATTCTGTCATTAGTTCAGATGACGTTCTGGGAAGAGTGGTTTCCCGTGGGCAGCCACACACAGAACAGCTGAGAATTTCAATCTGCACTTTATGTCATACTTGTCCTAGCATTCGGACATTCTCATTGGGCTCATCATCGTGTCCCCTTCCCCGCGCGTCAGAACAGCTGCCTCAGTGACCTGGGTCAGACATAGAAATAGAGAAGTTCCTTCAAAGAGGAGGATCTGACTTTGTGGCAGCATGGTAGTGTAGTGGGTGGCACGGTGGCGTAGCGGTTAGCACAAGGCTTTACAATGCCAGCAGCCCCGGGTTCGATTCCCACCACTGACTGTAAGGAGTTTGTGTGTTCTCCCTGTGACTCTGGGTGCTCCAGTTTCCTCCCACAGTCCATAGAGTGGGTTAGTTTGTCACATGGGTGTCAATTGGGTGGTGTAGGCTCATTGGGCCAGAAGGGCTGGTTGCTGTGCTGTATCTCCAAACAAATAAGTAGATATATGTAGTGATCAGCCCCTGGAATAGAACTATGGGTGGTATTTTTCAGTCATGATGACAATCCTAGGGTGGTCCCCTCATTCAGGAAAAGCACACAGTATAAATAGACTATGAGCCATGTGGTTGGAGTGTTTTCCTCGGGGTTCAGACGTTTGTGTAGGTTATCTTGTCAGCTCAAATCACACCGCTGTTCTGCGATCACTTGAGTGGAGAGTGATGTTCTCCTAAGGGGTTGTCTATTGGTGGGTCCTCAGTTAGCTGTAGAGGCTGATCTGGGATCCATGTAACCAGGATGTTAGGGTGGATTCCCTCAATGGAGAACTCATGTGCTTGATTTTTCTTAACGTGGGGAGGCAGCTGAACGATCAGCCATCAGACATTCCTTGAGAGATCGAGGTCATGGTCCATTGCTATGGAGTGTAAGACAACTGGGGACCCTTCACAGCCCATGCCTTCCTGCCCCTTCACTGTGGTTGATAGATAGATAGATAGATAGTTATACTTTATTGATCCTGAGGGAAATTGGGTTTCGTTACAGCCGCACCAACCAAGAATAGAGCATAAATATAGCATTACAAAAACCACAAACAATCAAACAACAAAATGCAAACTATGCCAGATGGAAAATAAGTCCAGGGCTAGTCTATTGGCTCAGGGTGTCTGACCCTCCACAGGAGGAACTGCAAGTTCGATGGCCACAGGCAGGAATGACCTCCCGTGCCGCCCAGTGTTGTATCTCGGTGGTGTAGCCCCCTTGGCCACTTTCAGGGTCGCTCAGCTCGCTGTCGTCTAGGGAAACAGCCTCGGCCCTGCCAAACTGGATAACCTGTTTGTGTGGATGCTGTGTGAGGTACCCCACCCCGCCCAAATAACAGACAATGCACCAGATGCAATTAAATGATTTACAGTTTATGGATATTACTGGAACTATATAATTAAAAGAGAATAAAATATAAAAGGAAAATAAAAGGCGCCACACTTATCAAAGTTCAATCTCTTTGTGCACAAACAGTTGGAGCTCAAGGACCTTCTTCTTCACCCTGCGACCCCCTCAGACCACCTTGACCGGCCGCCTGGGACCGACAACGGTGGTCGACCAGACGCTCCACACCAGTCCGTCTCCGTCTCCTCGCCGAACGTCCCGCTCGGGGTCCGACCCCGTTAGCGGACTCACAGCACCTCGTCCATCCTCTGTCTCGATCTCCCGCCTTCTCCCCCAAAACCCCGCGCATACAGTATCTTCAAATACACCAAAACTATAACAACTATCCCAATTGGTTAATAGCACTCTCTTACCACACACTAAAGCAAAAACAAACTGTTAGCGCAAACTTTCTCAGCGTTTAACACAACAAAGCCGCATTCCCCAGATTAACACAACAAAGACGCCATTTTAATTAGCCTCCGCAGTAACATAAAAGTCGAAACCCCCTTACAGTGGAATATGGCCGAAGTCCAACCGTAAAAAGCTCAATATCCGGTCTACAAACACGTTCCTCGATCGTAATATGACCCGGATTGCACCATCTGTTGTTAACCAGAACAGTAAGCACCCAACTCCTTTACGCTTACCGCTCTCAGTGCACTTCCGGTCAGCCCGAATGGTCCGGGAGCCGTCCATGGAGAAGTTTTGATCGGGTATGTCCTCGTGCAGCCCCGTTCCAGTGAAACACAGTGAAACACTCCCGAAACACAGTGAAACACTCCCGAAATGTTCTCTGACGCCTGGCTAGTGCCGTGAACTAGTCCATTTTATTACCCACCGCACTTCTCTTCTCCATAGTCTCTGTTGTCTCGACCTGGTCCTCTTTCCTCGACTTTGTGATCCCCCTCTGCATCCTCTGTATGTTTTCCTCCAGATTTCAGCAGAGGTGTCCATCGGTCTGCTCGTTAAACCGGCCGGCATAAGCGCAAGCAGCTGGTCCCTGGAATAAACAATGCGACCATGCTTCTGTCCCGCTAATGAGACGTGTCAGAATGTAACTATTGCCAGCGCTAAAAACCCAAATAAAACTCTCTCTACCAACATGTTAGAGAGGGTGCAGCTTCGACGTGTTACCATGAAAAAAAATAACGTAAGTTAAAAAGTAAGAAGAAAAAAGTAAGAATACTGCTTGGAACAGCTGTAACAGGCTGCATGCACGACCGGCGACGTTGTGATGGGTTATCATCTTCTGCCAGCTCCACCACCGAGGTCTTGGTTGGATCGCTCTTTTTCTGGAACTTTCCCCCTGACCTTATCACCATGGGTGTCCAAACCTGCAGCTAAACGCCAGACAGCATCACTCTCAGGATCTCGGGAGCTCACGAGTATTTTCACAATGATGAGGTGACAATCCTAGAAGAGGAATTAGTTGTTATATTAAGTCACACCCTAGATGTGTTTGTTGACATCTACCCTCTGCACAGGATTCAGATAACTCTACACACTGATTTGGTGTCATAATTTCTCTAAAGCAATTTAGAAACATAGAAACGTAGAAAACCTACAGCACAATATAGGCCCTTTGGCCCACAAAGCTGTGCTGAATATGTACTTACTTTAGAAATTATCTAGGGCTACCCATAGCCCTCTATTTTTCCAAACTCCATGTACTTGTCCAGGAGTCTCTTAAAAGACCCTATTATATCTGCCTCCACCACCATCGCCGGCAGCCCATTCCACACACTTACCACTCTCTGCGTAAAAAACTTACCCCTGACATCTCCTCTGTACCTGCTTCCAAGCACCTTAAACCTGTGCCCCCTTGTGTTGGCCATTTCAGCCCTGGGTAAAAACCTCTGACTATCCACACGATCAATGCCTCTCATCATCTTGTACACCCTCTAGCAGGTCATCTCTCATCCTCCATCACTCCAAGGAGATAAGGTCAGGCTCACTTAACCTATTCTCATCAGGCATGCTGCCCAATCCAGGCAACATCCTTGTAAGTCTCCTCTGCACTCTTTCTATGGTTTCCAGATCCTTCCTGTAGTGAGGCGACCAGTTCTGAGTACAGTATTCCAAGTGGGGTCTGACCAGGGTCAATTTCTATGCCATAGAAAGGTTATGGGATGTCTGGAGGTCACTCAAGCCACTTTTGCAGCAGATCCATTTTCGATCCTCTGTAAAGGCCATTTTGAGCTTTCATATAGTTTTCTTGCCCAATAGCTTGACTCAGTCAATTTGGTTGATTCATAGATAGGGTGAGACACACCTTTTCAAACAGAGATTTTCATTTATGTGGCAAACCTTCAGGGTGCTCTTTAAAAATTAATTAGTAAATCAGTTTATTGTTGAGACTTGTACCAAATCTTTGCTTTATATGTTATTCATACAAATCATTCCATTGCATGAGTTTTTTGAGGTGGTATTGGATTAGGGTGTAGAATGGTGTTTTTCTTGTAGTTTAACTTACCCATGCTTGGTTGTATCTTTATAGAAGAACCTAATTACATGTAACTCTTCAGTGAATTTTCCAGTAATTATGGTATGGTTGCTTCTGCGTTTTTTTAGAAGCTTCTTAGTTTTCTGTAGCAGGTGTCACACTGCATGAATCGGAATATTTTATAGGTTAATGGGCATCATTGGAATTTCTGTTATCTCTGGTCTGAGTACAAGATGACCACAACTGTGTTTTCCTTTGTCTTTTCTTTGCTCTCTCAACTCCTCTTTCTTCCACTTCTGTAACACTTAATAAAATAATACCAAGCAATAAATGTTATGCTTCAGTCTTAACTTCTGAATAACCTTTGATTCACAGGATCCCACTGAGTACAAGGGAAAACAATGATAGTTCCAGGTACAGAAAAAGGGCACTGTGGCCAGACAATAATGTGCAAGGCCATGGTGAGATAGATTGTGAATTTAAGAGTCCATCTCATCGGACTAGGAGACTGTTAAGTAGTCTTATAACAGTGGGATAGTAGTTGTCCTAGCACCTGGTGTTATATGTTTTCAGGCTTTTTCTTATCATCTGTCTGATGGGAGAGGGGAGAAGAGAAAATATCTGGGGTGGGTTTGTCTTTCATTATGTTGGCTGCTTTACTGATGCAGTCAACAGAGACAGGGTCCTTCTGCTGTGTCTTGCGGTCTCTGGCCAAGCAGCTACGGTACTAAACTGTGACTCTGCTGGTTTGGAATGGAAATGAAAAGAAGCTACACAAATTGTTAAGGGTCAATATAAACATGCCCGATTTCTTTCGCCACCTGGGGAAGTGTTGCATTTTCTAGTCTGTGGTGTCCATGTGGTTGGACCAATTGGTCTATTATAACTAATGAAATGCTTCTGAAGATCACATTCAGCTCCACAACAGCAGGTCCATGATACCTACCAGAGAGTCTTTTCATGACTTTGCCATGGATAGAGGTTGACAAGGACAAAAGAGGAGAAAATTCCCCTTTGATATAGTACGATGTGATCTTTTGTGTTCACCCTAGAAGCCAGATGGGTCCCTGTCAGGGCCAGAACCCCAAGTGTGTCACTCTCCTTCAGTACTGCATGGGTCACTCAGCCTGCATTTTTATGCTAGAGTTTTTGCACAGAATGTTAATCTACAACCTTATGACTCAGAAGGTCAGAGTGCAGCCAACTGGGCCACAGCTCACCTTTCAATTACTAAAAGTAGTGCCGGCTCACATTGTGTTCCATTACCTCTCGGAACAGGATTTATTGACATTCCATTTGCTTTTTCCAAGAATCTTTCATGTAGTTCAGATAATTATGTCTCCAGCTGATCTAGAGTCAGGTTCTGCAAGTTGCTATGGTGATCACTTTCTCTGTGTGGTCTCTAACGAGTAGACAGTCAGTAACTTTTCGTTCAGCTTTCTACCGCCAATTATATCTATCATTTGTTATATGTCTTTTTAAATGGAGGAGCAAGCTTTATTCAGACTCAAATGACTCCCATGTGCGACAGCAGCTGCAGGAAGATTGTGTGCAATGGTATTGGCTTTCTGAATGAGCGATGGGCCCAAGCTTTACTGCAAAAGGCGACGAAACCCAAGTGCTGACAGGGAGAATATGAAAACACATGCAGACAGCACCGGAGGACGGGATTGAACCTGGCTGCTATCAACAATCAACTTTATTTGCCATATATATTTCCATGCATTAGTAATTTTGCCATGATGTGCTGGCGTGACATGCAACAAATATAAAGGATCATATATAAATTAAGTTAGAAGCATGGGTATAGAATAAAATGTGCAAATACCAGATGTGTTAACAGTATTTTAAGAAGAGGTTTAAAGAGTTTACAGTAGTGTGCAGTGACTAGGAGGGGAGCAGGGGGTGGGGGGTTATGAAAATAGTTTATCAGCTTAGCTGTTAGGAAGAAGCAACTTCTAGAATGGTATGAACTTTTTTTTTGTTTTAATACCCCTATAGCCTGCTCCAGAAGGGAGCTTTTGGGGGAAAAAAAAGAACTGTTTCCTGGGTGGGTAGTGTCCACAATAGTTTTTCCTACTAACTTCACTGTCCTAGATGCATGCAAGTTCTACAGTGATGGTAGGCTTCAGCCAGTGACATTTTCTGCTGACCTGACAGTTCACTGTAGTTTTTGTATTTTGTGAGAAAGTGCTGCACCAAACCAGACAGTAATGGTTGACGTGTGGATGCTGTCTATGATGACAGCGTAGAATTGAACGGTGTGTACTGGGGAAGATTGAATTTTATGAACCTGCAAGAAATACATTCTCTGCCAAGCCTTTTTGTTAATGAAGGAGATATGGTTTCTCCACAGGAGGTTCTGTAAGTAATCGCGATAAAGGACGGTGAAGGCTTGATCAGAAAAAGAAACAAAAGTAGGGCAAATACATTAGATTCCTCTTCATTGGGGCACATCAGGACCGGTACATTTTGCCCCAGTGAAGCAGCTGCCCAAATTGGCTGAAGTTTCAACAAAGTGGTTTAAAAGGTATAAAAAGACAAACTAATTAACAAATTACATATTTAAATGAAACACAGATGAAATTAGTGCATTATCAATACTACTACAGTATTATAAAGCTATAAGTTAGTTCCTAATAATTATCGATGGAGGAATCTATCCATTGTACATTGCTGTGTTCTTTTATTTGACCAAAATCAGTGCAGCCACCTAGTGTAGATAATGGACTACCTTCAAACAATTATTTCAACAGTTGCATATTCAAAATCTTCATTTTCATTGTAACATTCAAGATAATTGTTGATGCCTTCAAATTCTTCGTAGCTCTTAATTTGCTGAAAGTGTGAAATCATTTCATTTCACTCCCAAGCCATTTTTGGCATCTCCAAGCCTGAATGCTTGAAACCACAGGGAGCAAAACAGTTCTGAATTGTCTTACTGCTTATTTCTCACCAACTATCAGTGACAATAATCACTGCTTTTTGAACATAAACACACACAATTGATGCTATTTAAAAACTGTTCCATCTAAACACAGTGTCCAACACCTGTGCAAGTGCACGTGACTGACACTAATTAGAAGCTGTTCAGCAACAGGCTCCTGTCTCAATCAAGCAGCATAGTGTCCCCAATGACCAAAGGGAATAATGCCCATTTTCTTGATTAGTTTTTGTTCCAAATAAGCAGCTTTCCTGATTAACTCATGGCCCAATTAATCAGAATCCCCTGTATTGGCATTTGAGATCAAGGGAGTCACTTGGAGGAAGTAGACCTTGTCAGAAAGAGCATTAGAATAATCAGAATCAGGTTTAATATCATTGGCATATGTCATAAAATTTGGTAACTTATGACAGCAGTATAATGCAAAACATGATAAATATAGAAAAAATGAATATATATATGCATATTAAATAGTTAAATTAAAAATAGTACAAAAGCAGAAATAAATTTTAAAAAGTGAGGTCGTGTTCATGGCTTCAGTGTCCATTTAGGAATCGGATGGCAGAGGGGAAGAAGCTGTTCCTGAATTGCTGAGTGTGTGCCTTCAGGCTCTTGTACCTCCTTCCTGATGGTAACAATGAGAAGAGAGCATGTCCTGGGTGATGGGGGTCCGTAATAATGGATGGTGCCTTTCTGAGACACCACTCCTTGAAGATGTCTATGGAGGCCAGTATCCATGATGGAGCTGGCTAATTTTACAACTGTCTGTAGCTTCTTTTGATCCTGTGCGGTTGCCCACCCTCCCACCCATACCAGACAGTGATGCAGCCTGTCAGAATTCTCTCTACGGTAAATCTGTAGAAGTTTTTGAGCGTTTTAGGTGACAAACCAAATCTCCTCAAACTCCTGATGAAATATAGCCGCTGCCTTGCCTTCTTCACAGCTGCATTGATATTAGAAAGAAATTAAGCAAACAAAAGGGGCAATGAAATATGATTGTCAAGCAAGATTAGGGAGAGTCCTAAGACAGTCATAAGCAGGAGAAATGAGTGATCCCTTCAGTGACCAAAGGGGTCATTCACACTCAGTGGCCACTTTATAAGGTACCTCTTCCACCTAATTAAGTGGCCACTGCGTGTATGTTCATGTTCTTCTGCTGCTGTTGTCCATCCACTTCAAGGTTTGGCGTGTTGTGTGTTCAGAGATGCTCTTCCGCACACCACTGTTGTAATGCGTGGTTATCTAAGTTACTGTCAACTTCCTGCCGGCTTGAACTGGTCTGGCCACTCTCCTTTGGCCTCTCTCATTAACAAGGATTTTCACCGCAGAACAGTCATTCACTGGATTTTTTTTTTCTTCCACACCTTTTGTTGTAAACTCTTGGTCTGAACAACAACTGAACCTCTTGGCCATGTCTGCATGCTTTAATGCATTGAGTTGCTGCCACAGGATTGGCTGATTAGATATTTGCATTAAGGAGCAGGTGTACAGGTGCACCTAATAAAGTCTCCACTGGGTGTATGTGTGGGTCAAGTTCTAAATGAATACTTATCGATATTCACCGAAGAGAAGGACATGAAGAGACATGAAAGGACGCTTCATCAGGACCCTTGCTGATCTATATGGGGGAGCATTTTGCATTATATTGGGTCCAATAACTGGGGGCACAGACAAGTCTTGTGTGCAGCTCAGACTGAGTGTGCCACCTCCCAAACTACCCACCCCCTGTGCCACTGTGGCAACATTAACCACCTTAGAACCCACACAACAGACATACGAGTGAGTCATACTCAATCCCAAAGGGCTACCTGAGAATATGATGACTAATTGAAAAACGATTGAGTCATGTAAAGCAAACCCTCGCCTCTGCTTGAAGCACAGCTCCATCTAGAGCATGCAAATTGAAATGCGGGCTGCACAGCCGACAGAAGCCAGTCTCGTGGTACATTGATTTAGAGCGGACTTCTCACTCCAAGGATCATCACCTTGTTGTGGTCGAGAGTCTTGTGAGTACCTGAGTTCCTGAGAGTGATGCCGTCCAGGTAGGGTCACCCATGGTGGTAAGGTCAATAGGGAGTTTCCAGACAAAGAGCAATCCAGCCGAGGTGGAGATGGCAGAAGGTGATGACAACAGTAGTGAAGGTGGAGGAAGCTGCAGCAGTGCATGTTTCCCATTCATCTTGCATTCCCTGTTGCTGGACCCCAGTCCCGATCTGTCAAGGACCACGTAATGGCTGCCTGTGCATCAACCTCCCCACATCAAACAGAGTCACGCACGTGCGTTCTCCTTCGAGGAAATCCACCCTAACGTCCTGAGTTAAATCCCATGGCAATCAGCAAGTGGCAAAGGGGGCAAGATTGTGAGGCCTGGAAGCCCTGAGTCTAGAATATGTGGATCCAAACTGGCCTCTTCAGCCATTTGAAGACCCCTTAGAAGAACATGATGCTGGACTTGAGGGGTCTCACTGCTACGACACAATACACTTCACATTGAGCCAGTAATATAAGAATGGACAGCTGCTAACAGAAGCCAAGCTAGGGAGAGAGAAATTCAAAACACAGTGAAATGGCACTGATATTATTACCAGTAAGTGTTAAATCTGAGCGAAAGAGAGAATGAGAGGGTGTGTCACTGATTGTAGCTGGGATAGTGGTGGCAGTGTGGGGAAGCTGGCAAAGTGTGAAAGAGAAAACAGGAAAAGCCAGTCAATATGAGGCTTTATAAGGCATTGATCAGACCACAGCTGGAGTATTGTCTCTCTATCTAAGGAAGGATGGGCTGGCATTGGAGAGGGTTCAGAGGAGGTTCATGAGAATGTTCCCAGGAATGAAAGGGTTAATGTATGATGGTTTGTTGGCTCTGGGCCTGTACTCGCTGGAGTTCAGAAGAATGATGGAGGGGGGATCTCATTGAAATCTATGAATATTAAAAGCCTAGATAGAGTGGATATACAGAGGATGTTTCCTAACGTGGGGTAATCTAGGACCAGAGGGCACAGCTTTAGAGTAGAAGGACGTCCCTTTAGAACAGAGATGAGGAGGAATTTCTTTAGCCAGAGGGTGGTGAATGTGTAGAACTCATTGCCACAGGCGGCTGTGGAGTCCGAGTCATTGGGCACATTTAATGCAGAATTAGATAGATTCTTGATTGGTAAGGGCATCAAAAGTTACGGGGAGAAGGCAGGAAAATGGGGTTGAGAAGGATGATAAGTCAGCCATGATGGAATGGTAGAGCAGACTCAATGGGCAGAATGGCCTAATTCTGCTCCTATGTCTTATGATCTTGGAGTCTTATGTGCAACAGCAGCTGTGACAGACAGAATATATCGGGCTTTGGACTGATTCACTATTGGAGATCTTTAACTTGGCACACTGGGGGAGCAGGAAAGAAAGCCAGTAAACAGTTAGTCAGAAAATGCTGGAGGAACTTAGCAGGTCAGGCAGCATCAACAGAGGGAAATGAGCAGTTTCCATTTTGGACCGTGTCCCCTTCATCTAGACATCTATTTCCTACCAAAGATGCTGCTGGACTTGCTGAGTCTCTCCAGCATTTTGTGTGTGATGTTACAAACAATTAGTCATGTCAGTAATAACAGAAAATAGGGCAGGAAACAAATCTGGTATTGGAATAGCTAACATTTCTATTTATTTTATTTTAAGATACAGTACGGTTAGAGGCCCTTCTGACTCAATGAGCCCACACTGTCCAGTTACACCCAATTGACCAATTAAGCAAATCTGGAAATGACTAATCGTGTCGGCTTTGGATGCAAAGGCCCAAGTAATTGTGCCAGCTTACAGGCCAAGATCATGCAGGTTCAGATAGGAACCTGGTCCAATCAAGGAGATGGAGTAGATTCGTCACATGGATGCACAGGTAGAGAATCACAAGGTGGCTACGGTGCTGAAGGTACAGGTAGGGGATGGTTGTGTTACACAGCAAAGCTTAGGCACCAAGAGTAACCCTGAGAGGAGAGAAGACTGGAGTCCAGAGTTCGAGGCCTGGAGTTCGGGGTCCCGTCTTTGGTCGAAGCTTGGTCAATCAAAAATCCGGAAGTGGAAGCACTGGGTCTGTGACTTTGAAGTCTACTGGGGCAGTTGGAGTGCAAGTCTCCTGGGAGGCTGGAGGCCAGGAGGGAGCCTGTCCTAGGTTGTTGTGTGTGAGGACATGGGCTTGTTTATGCTCTTGTTGTTTTGTTGCTTGCTGTGCTCTGTGCTGTTCTGCTGAGCATCGTGGGCGTGCTATGTCGGTGCCGGGATGTGTGGCCACACTTCCGGGCTGCCCCCAGCACATCACATCCTTAGACTGTGTTGGCTGTTAACACAAACGGTTAATTTCACCTTATATTTCCATGCACACGTGATCAATAAAATGAATCTGAATCTGAACTCAAAGGTGGATGATTTTTACATCAGCAAATTGGAGCTGTCCGGTGGTGTAGTAGCAACATCACTGGGCTTCAAGGTGGATAGTCCTGAGTTCGAATCCAGCCGGGTCCCAATCTGGGCAGCAGCCGTATCTGTGCAGAAGAAAAGCCTGGCAATCTACTTCCGTGTCTCTATGGACAACTACACTATCCATAGGGTTGCCTCGAGTCGACGACTAGGTGGCACTCAACAACAACCACAAATTATAGCAAACATCGGAACTTGTAAATGAATTATACTTAATAAGCAGCTTCAAAGTTCTGCTGATTTTTCATCTCTTCTCACAGCTATGTTGAATTAGGAGCCAATGTCCTAAATTTTAAATTCCTAGCTTTATTTCCAATCTCGTTTTTTAAGACCATAACACCATAAGACATAGGAGTATAATTAGGCCATTCGGCCTAACGAGTCTACTTCGCCATTCCATCAAGGCTGATTTATTATCCCTCTCAACCCCATTCACCTGCCTTCTCCCCATAACCTTTGATTCTCTAACTAATAAAGAACCTATCAACCTCCACTTTAGATATACTTAAGGTCTTAGCTTCCAAAGCTGCCCATAGCAATGAATTCCACAGATTCACTACTCTCTGGCTGAAACCTTTCTATAACACTTTCCAAACGCTTGGCTCCAGATCCCTTTGCACATCATCGGAGGTTCTCTGCTGCCTTACAAACCAGTTTCCCTGTCTGATTCCAACAAAGTCCCTCTGAAAGCCACTTTTAGCTATATTGCTGGTTATCCTTTCTCATGTTCAGATTCAGAATCATAATCGGGTTTATTGTCACTGGTATTAGTTGTGAAATTTGTGGTTTTCTGCCAGCAGTCCAGCCCTGGAATAACAAATCACTGTAAGTTACAATAAAAATGAAGCATTTCCAAAGAGGAATAGCAAGGTAGCATTTATGAGTTCATGGACTGTTCAGAAATCTGATGGCTGAGGGGAAGAAGCTGTTCCTGAAATGTTGAGTGAGTGTCTTCAGGCTCCTGTACCTCTCCCCATTGGTAGTAAGAGAAGAGGTCATGTCCCAGATCGCTGAGGGTTCTTCAGGTGAGTGCCACCTTCTTGAGGCACTTTTTGAAGATACTCTTGATGATGGGGAGGCTTGCGTCCATGGTGAAACTGCCTGAGTCCAGAACCCCCTGAAGCCTTTTGTGATCCTGTAGATTGGTACCTCCATACCAGATGGTCATGCAACCAGTCAGAATGTATATCTGCAGAAATTTTCTAGCGTCTTTGGTGAGATACCAAGTCTTAAACTCCTAATGAAGTATAGCCATTGGGGTGCCTTCTTTGTAGTTGCATCAATATGTCGGGCCCAGGACTTATCCTTTGAAATGTTGTCACCCAGGGACTCAAAACTACTCACCCTTTCCACGGCTGACCACCTAGTAAGGACTAGTGTGTGTTCTCCTGAAGTCTACTATCAATCCTTTGGTCTTGCTGATGTTGAGTGCAATGCTGTTATGGTAACTCCACTTGTCCAGCTGACTTACTTCACTCCTGTATGTTATTGGACTTGCAGTACATTAAGGTGCTATAAAATTCCACATTACTGGAGGTAACAGAAATGAATTGCAACCTTTATTGATAGCTCTTGACGCAGTTCGGATTTCTACACACCCGAAAATTTTGCACAGCTATGAACAAGTTAACACTGGATTGCGTTAATCACCATAGAAACAGGAAAGACTCACACTATACCAGGTCTGATGTCAGCTTGACCGAGACTATAGCTTCAGCAGACATCATAAGGTCTGAAGTAACACCAGTTTCATACCCTAACATTACGCTGCTAAATGGATCTTCGACCAACAAAATAATTCTATTAAGGCAAGTTCTATATGCTAATGTATTGATAGCTTTACGTTACTATGGAGCAGCTGAAATTATACTTTCTAGAGACACCAAGCCATCTACAATACACGTCTGAAGCTAATTTATAGATATTGTGAATAACAGAAACATTCATTTCCTTTCAGAGTCATCTTCTTTTCAAGCACTGTGCCTATGTTACTTATGGACATACAATCAACATAAGTACATATGTAAGCTATCTTATATTTATTGTGTACTTTCAATATTGTGTCCTTTATCTTTACTGTGTATTGTTTTGTCTTGAGTAATAATCATTTTGCTTTCCTTTACACTTGTGTACTGGAAATGACATGAAACAATTGTGAATCTTGAATCTTAAATAGAAGGAATTTGAGCTGTTCAGACACTGAACTCGAACTCCAGACTGCAGTCGATTGGATAATTAATAGCCATTATTGATTTTACTTTGTTTTCAAATGCACATTGTACTTTTCTTCTTACATAATGCTGAGGGGTAGAAGAAGACCTGGTTGGGATTTTGCATGATGGATCTTTCTCGATCCATGTGTGAAAGTGCTGAAGGGTAAGATGAAGGAGCACACACCAGTCCTCATAGAGTAGTGGATAGAGTGAGCAGTTTCAAGTCCCTGGGTGTCAAGGTCTCTGAGGATTTAACCTGCTCCCAACATATTGATGTAGTTATAAAGAAGACAAGACAATGGCTATACTTCATTAGGAGTTTGAAGAGATTTGGCATGTCAACAAATACACTCAAAAACTTCTGTAGTTGTACTGTAGAGAGCATTCAGACAGGCTGCATCACTGTCTGGTATGGAGGGGTTACTGCACAGAACCGAAAGAAGCTGCAGAAGGCTGTAAATATAGTCGGCTCCATCTTGGGTACTAGCCTACAAGATGCCGAGGATATCTTCGGGGAGCGGTGTCTCAGAAAGGCAACGTCCATTATTACAGACCTCCAGCACCCAGGACATGCCCTTTTCTCACTGTTACCATCAGGCAGGAGGTACAGAAGCCTGAAGGCACACACTCAGCGATTCAGGAACAGCTTCTTCCCCTCTGCCATCAGATTCTTAAATGGACATTGAATCTTTGGATATTACCTCACTTTTTTAATATATATAATTTCTGTTTTTGTATGATTTAAATCCATTCAATATACATATACCGTAATTTATTTATTTATTTATTTGTTTATTTTTATCTTTTTCTTCTATATTATGTACTGTTAATTTAACAGCAGCATTGAACTGCTGCTGTTAAATTAACAAATTTCATAACAGATGCCGGTGATAATAAACCTGATTCTGATGTCAGACACAACTTAGGTTTTAGGCCTCTTCTTGAAGGGCAGCATCTCCAACAATACAGAAATCCCACAGTGGTGCTCTGGTGGGGCAGTCTCAATTCTGTGTGCTAAAGTGTAACCTAAACTAGAAATTAGACCATAGGACCATAGGAGCAGAATCAAGCCATTCGGCCCATTGAGTCTGCTCCACCATTTTGTTTTGGCTGATCCATTTCCCTATCAAATCCACTCTCCTGCCTTCTCCCCGTAACCCTAAATACACACAATGACCTTGCCTCGACAGCTGCCTGTGGCAACAAATTCCACAAGCAATTCGAATTAGAAACACAAACTATTCTACAGATGCTGCAACACACACACAAAATGCTGGAGGAGCTCAACAGGTCAAGCAATAGCTATGGAAATGTATAAAGAGTCAATGTTTTGGGCAAAGACTCTTCATCACAACTCTGCACTTATGCTGACAGACATAGCTTCGGTTTGGGTTCTCTTCTTGATGGACAGCACCTCCAACAACACAGAGTTCCCACGGTGAAGGGGAAACATCAACTCTTCATTCCCCTCCACAGATGCTGCCTGACCTGCTGAGTTCCTCCAGCACTTTGCCTGTGTTGCTCAGAATCAGATTCGTTACCACTAACTTATACGACCTAAATCATAAACTGCTGATGCTGGAAATTGAGAGTAACACACACAACGTGTGTGTGTGTGAATTCATGATGAGGGGTCTTGGCCCCAAAACTTGACTGTTCATTCCTTTTCATAGATGCTCCTAGACCTACTGAGCTCCTCCAGTACTTTGTGTGTGTTATAGACAAATCCAGCAAATCCAGGGCAAAAATCAAAAAGGGCCACTTTTCAGCATAATTGTATAAGGGCTAAGAGTGTTGTAAAAGCAAGCCTGAAGGCCTTGTGTGTCAATGCAAGGAGCATTCATAACAAGGTGGATGAATTGAATGTGCAGATAATTATTAATGAATATGATATAGTTGGGATCACAGAGACATGGCTCCAGGGTGACCAAGGATGGGAGCTCAACATTCAGGGATATTCAATATTCAGGAGGGATAGACATGAAAGAAAAGGAGGTGGGGTGGCATTGCTGGTTAGAGAGGAGATTAACGCAATAGAAAGGAAGGACATAAGCCGGGAGGATGTGGAATCGATATGGGTGGAGCTGCTTAACACTAAGGGGCAGAAAACGCTGGTGGGAGATGTGTACAGGCCACCTAACAGTAGTAGTGAGGTTGAGGATGGCATTAAACAGGAAATTAGAAATGTGTGCAGTAAAGGAACAGTAGTTATAAAGGGTGACTTCAATCTACATATAGATTGGGTGAACCAAATTGGTAAGGGTGCTGAGGAAAAGGATTTCTTGGAATGTATGCGGGATAGTTTTCTGAACCAACATGTCGAGGAACCAACTAGAGAGCAGGCCATTCTAGACTGGGTATTAAGTAATGAGGAAGGGTTAATTAGCAATCTTGTCATGCAAGGCCCCTTGGGTAAGAGTGACCATAATATGATGGAATTCTTCATTAAGATGGAGAGTGATATAGTTAATTCAGTAACAAAGGTTCTGAACTTAAAGAAGGGTAACTTTAAAGGTATGAGACGTGAATTAGCTAAGATAGACGGGCAAATGATACTTAAAGGGTTGACGGTGGATATGCAATAGCAAGCATTTAAAGATCGCATGGATGAACTACAACAATTGTTCATCCCAGTTTGGTCAAAGAATAAACCAGGGAAGGTAGTGCACCCGTGACTGACAAGGGAAATTAGGGATAGTATCAATTCCAAAGAAGAAACATACAAATTAGCCAGAAAAAACGGCACACCTGAGGATTGGGAGAAATTCAGAGTCCAGCAGAGGAGGACAAAGGGCTTAATTAGGAAAGGGAAAAAAGATTATGAGAGAAAAATGGCAGGGAACATAAAAACTGACTGTAAAAGCTTTTATAGATATGTGAAATGAAAAAGATTGGTTAGGACAAATGTAGGTCCCTTACAGTCAGAAACAGGTGAATTGATCATGGGGAACAAGGACATGGCAGACCAGTTGAATAATTACTTTGGTTCTGTCTTTACTAAGGAGGACATAAATAATCTTCCGGAAAGATTATTCCGGACAGGGGACTAACGGTCTAGTGAGATGGAGGAACTGAGGGAAATGCATGTTAGTAGGGAAGTGGTGTTAGGTAAATTGAAGGGATTAAAGGCAGATAAATCCCCAGGGCCAGATGGTCTGCATCCCAGAGTGCTTAAGGAAGTAGCCCAAGAAATAGTGGATGCATTAGTGATAATTTTTCAAAACTCTTTAGATTCTGGATTAGTTCCTGAGGATTGGAGGGTGGCTAATGTAACCCTGCTTTTTGAAAAAGGAGGGAGAGAGAAACCGGGGAGTTATAGACCGGTAAACCTGACATCGGTGGTGGGGAAAATGCTAGAGTCAGTTATCAAAGATGCGATAACAGCATATTTGGAAAGCGGTGAAATCATTGGACAAAGTCAGCATGGGTTTGTGAAAGGAAAATCATGTCTGACGAATCTCATAGAATTTTTTGAGGATGTAATTAGTAGAGTGGATAGGGGAGAACCAGTGGATGTGGTATATTTGGATTTTCAAAAGGCTTTTGACAAGGTCCCACATAGGAGATTAGTGTGCAAACTTAAAGCACACGGTATTGGGGGTAAGGTATTGACGTGGATACAGAATTAGTTGGCAGACAGGAAGCAAAGAGTGGGAATAAACGGGACCTTTTCAGAATGGCAGGCAGTGACTAGTGGGGTACCACAAGGCTCAGTGCTGGGAGCCCAGATGTTTACAATATATATTTCAAAGTTGCTGGTGAACGCAGCAGGCCAGGCAGCATCTGTAGGAAGAGGTGCAGTCGACGTTTCAGGCCGATCCTGACGAAGGGTCTCGGCCTGAAACGTCGACTGCACCTCTTCCTACAGATGCTGCCTGGCCTGCTGCGTTCACCAGCAACTTTGATGTGTGTTGCTTGAATTTCCAGCATCTGCAGAATTCCTGTTGTTTACAATATATATTAATGACTTAGACGAGGGAATTAAATGCAGTATCTCCAAGTTTGCGGATGACACGAAGCTGTGCAGCAGTGTTAGCTGTGAGGAGGATGCTAAGAGGATGCAGGGTGACTTGGATAGGTTAGGTGAGTGGGCAGATGCAAGTTAGTGTGGATAAATGTGAGGTTATCCACTTTGGTGGCAAGAACAGGAAAACAGATTATTATCTGAATGTTGGCCGATTAGGAAAAGGGGAGGTGCAACGAGACCTGGGTGTCATTATACACCAGTCATTGAAAGTGGGCATGCAGGTACAGCAGGCGGTGAAAAAGGTGAATGGTATACTGGCATTCCTAGCAAGAGGATTCGAGTACAGGAGCAGGGAGGTACTACTGCAGTTGTACAAGGCCTTAGTGAGACCACACCTGGAGTATTGTGTGCAGTTTTGGTCTCCTAATCTGAGGAAAGACATTCTTGCCATAGGGGGAGTACAAAGAAGGTTCACCAGATTGATTCCTGGGATGGCAGGACTTTCATATGATGAAAGACTGGATCGACTAGGCTTATACTCTCTGGAATTTAGAAGATTAAGGGGGGATCTGATTGAATTGTATAGAATTCTAAAAGGCTAGATGCAGGAAGATTGTTCCCGATGTTGGAGAAGTCCAGAATGGGGGGGGTCACAGTTTGAGGATAAAGGGGAAGCCTTTTAGGACCGAGATGAGGAAAAACCTCTTCACACAGAGAGTGGTGACTCTGTGGAATTCTCTGCCACAGGAAACAGTTGAGGCCAGTTCATTGGCTATATTTAAGAGGGAGTTAGATATGGCCCTTGTGGCTAAAGGGATCGGGGCTATGGAGAGAAGGCAGGTACAGGGAGTTGGATGATCAGCCGTGATCATACTGAATGGCGGTGCAGGCTCAAAGGGCCGTATGGCCTACTCCTGCACCTATTTTCTATGTTTCTACGTTTCTGTACATTATGAAATTTGTCTTGCAACAGCAGTACAATATTCAATAGGTTTCTAAGGTACATTTAATGTCAGGGAAATGTATACAATATACATCCTGAAATTCTTTTTCTTCACAAACATCCATGAAAACAGAGGAGTGCCTCAAAGAATGAATGACAGTTAAATGTTAGAACCCCAAAGCCCCCCCCCAGCTCCCCTCCCACGCACAAGCAGCAGTAAGGCAATGACCCCCCCCACCAAAAACTCATCAGCACCCCTCCACTGAGCACTCAAAGGTGCAGCAAGGCATCAATAAAGACACAGACTTGCAGTACCCTAAAGACTACTCGTTCACCCAGTAATTCAACATACCACAGGCTCTCTCTCATCTCATAAGGGAAAAAGAGGTGTCCCCGTTTCACAGCGAGAGGGGAGACACAACAAACAACCCATTGATTTATGATGTTAAAGATCTGTTGCGTCGCTTTTTCCGAGTTCTGCACCCAGAGCGTCGGCCCCAGAAGGGCGCAGCTCTCCGAACACACGATCCCCGGCAGCTGACCCGCTGATCCTGATGTTCCGTGTTCTTCCACGATGCTTCAGTCAGGCACCAGCCTAGAATCAGCACGTCTCTAGAGCCATGAAAATCTGGTACCCTGAAGGTGTGCCAGTCTTCCAGGCTGCGTCCTTGGGATATCAAATAGCGGCTGATCGTGAGGCCCCGAGAGCAGGTTCCATTCCCACGAAGAACCAAAGTCAGAGTGTAACTCCTGGCCAGGGTCTTCAAAAGAAGCTTGAAAAGTAGAAAAAAGAGATATCAAAGATAGAAATAGAGCTGTTTCCTTGGAGCACTGTCTGTCTTCACCCTCTCCCTCATTACCCAGTACACAGTCTGAGGAGGAGCCTATGCAAGTGGGGTGTATACACGTATCTCAGGAGAAATGAGATGGTGCAGCAGAACTGGTTCCTGCCTCTGCTGTGATGACCCAGGACACTTCTTGTGCACCATATCCCAAGAGAGGATACTGCCAGTGGGAAGGGGAATTCTGATGGGCCGATTCTCCCTGCAAGCACCTTCCATTATCATGTAGTTCTCCCAGCTTCCCTGTTGTGGCACTTCAGGCATACATTGAGTCTGCGACAGCCGGGAGCCTTGTGGATATCTCTCTGGCTCAGAGGTAGAGAGTCTGACTCATCAATTGAGAGAGAATATTGATGGCAAGGCTCTGGATGGTCAGCCTCTGGACACTGGCAAGCTCCGCCTTCCCACAGAACCACTCCAATTTGTGACGGAATGCAACCATAGAGATCAGCTCTCTTTCTCTCTGATTGATTTGCCTGAACTGCCACTGGTGATTTGCCTTCCCCGACCATCACAACACAACCCACGGATCGATTGGTCCCTAAAGGCACTCCAAGATCCGGGACTGGCATGCCTGTCTCCCTGTCAGAATCCAGCTTAAGCTCCTGTAAATGAACCACCTCCTGTGCCAACTGCTTATGTGGTGTTCTGGCTGAATATGCTGATGTTGAGGTTTTCGGTAAGAAGATGTCCACCTCCCTGTCTCCACACCAGCCATACAGCTGCGCCATTAATCTCTTACCTGCCGTAGTCCTACTCAGTGCTGGCTGTTTTAACCTCTCTCATCCTGAAACGTTGGCTACGGAAGAATACAGCAAGGAGGCATTGTCCCGAGGGTTTACCTGTCCATCTAACTTACCAGCAGGGGCAGCTTCTTTCTTGTGAGTACGAAGGATAGCATGCTCCATCCCTGCAATGATTATCGGCCCCTCAATGCCATCACAGTGAAGAACCGCCATCTTTTTTCCCTGCTTGCCTCTGCATTTGAACATCTCCAAGGAGCAACCATATTCTCCAAGACAGATCTGCACAATGCTTACAACTTGGCTCGTATCTGAGAAGGGAACAACTGGAAGATGGCCTTCAACACCTCCACTGGACACCACTATGCATATCTCATGATTTCCTTTTGTCTGGTTTTCAGGCCCTGTTCAACGATGCGCTCGAGGACTTGTTGAATCAGTTTGTTTTCTTGTATTTGGATGGCATTCTCATCTATTCCTGTTCTCACTAGAAGCATGTTCAGTATGCCTGGAGAGTTCTCAGACAACTCCTTGAGAACAACCTTTATGCCTAGCCAGAGAAGAGGAGGTGTCGTTTTCAGGCTACATCTTCACCCCGTCCAGTGTTCAAGTGAACCCGTGCAAAGTTGAAGCAGTCGCTCAATGGCCCAAACCATCTACAGTCAACCTTGTGGGAGCTTCACGGGATTGCAAATTTCTTTCACTGCTTTATCAGAAACTTCAGTTCCATCATGGACTCCAGGAAGACCTCTGCAGGATTCCTATGGTCAAGTAAGGCAGACCAAGTACTCTCAGAACTTTAGTGATGTTTCACCTCCGCCCCACCGCAGGCCTCTCAAGGTCTGAGTCGATGTTCCCCCCCCCCTCCCCGTGTTGCAACATCCACACCCTTCCTGGACATTCATCATTGAGGTTCATGCATCAGATATCAGCATTGGGGCTACACTCTCCCAGCCTCTTCCATGGATAATCAGCAGCACCCTGTGCCTTACTTTCCCTTTGCTTGATACCTGTCGTCAATTCAGAGCCCATCCTTCCTCGCTCGTTCATTGCTGCTCTGGTGATATGGGGAATAGAGACATGGGTACGTGCTGCCCAACAGTCGGATCCAGGCCAGATAGGGAACCTCCCAACTGGCTGTTAGTCCCTGCTACTGTGCACCCCAGGGTGCTGGAATGAGGTCACGCTTCCTGTCTGGGGGTTCAACTGACCCTAAAATTTATAAAGAGACTATTTTGGTGGCCAGGGTATCTATGATTTCATCACTGCCTGTCTTGCTTGTGCCCTGAGAAAGACGTCACGTCAGTGCCCTATAGTTCTGCCCTGCCCACTGCCTGTGCCTGAACACCCCGGCCCCTACTCTGAGTGGATCCTATCGCTGGTCTGCCCCCATCAGGTGGAAACACTACCATTCTGGTGGTTGCGGAGCAGTTCTCCAAGACTGTCCATTTCATTGCTCTCTGCAAGCTCCTGTTGGCTCATGAGGCTGTCGCCCTCATGGTTCAGCACGTGGTCAGGCTGCATGGCTTCCCTCTCGACATAGTGCCTGATCAAGGAACACGGTTCAACATAATATTCTCCGTAACTTCTGCCACCTCCAACGGGATCCCACCACTAAGCACATCTTTCCACCCCCCCCCCCGCTTTCCGCAGGGATCACTCCTCTACGCGACTCCCTTGTCCATTCGTCCCCCTCATCCCTCCCCACTGATCTCCCTCCTGGCACTTATCCTTATAAGCAGAACGAGTGCTACACATGCCCTTACACTTCCACCCTTACCACCATTCAGAGCCCCAGACAGTCCTTCCAGGTGAGGCAACACTTCACCTGTGAGTCGACTGGGGTGATATACTGCGTCCGGTGCTCCCGATGTGGCCTTCTATATATTGGCGAGACCTGACGCAGACTGGGAGACCGCTTTGCTGAACATCTACGCTCTGTCCGCCAGAGAAAGCAGGATCTCCCAGTGGCCACACATTTTAATTCCACATCCCATTCCCATTCTGACATGTCTAGCCACGGCCTCCTCTACTGTAAAGATGAAGCCACACTCAGGTTGGAGGAACAACACCTTATATTCCGTCTGGGTAGCCTCAAACCTGATGGCATGAACGTCGACTTCTCTAACTTCCGCTAATGCCCCACCTCCCCCTCATACCCCATCTGTTATTTATTTTTATACACACATTCTTTCTCTCACTCTCCTTTTTCTCCTTCTGTCCCTCTCACTATACCACTTGCCCATCCTCTGGGTTTTCCCCCCCGTCCCTCTTTTCCTTCTCCCTGGGCCTCCTGTCCCGTGATCCTCTCATATCCCCTTTGCCAATCAACTGTCCAGCTCTTGGCTCCATCCCTCCCCCTCCTGTCTTCTCCTATCATTTTGGATCTCCCCTTCCCCCTCCCACTTTCAAATCTCTTACTAGCTCTTCCTTCAGTTAGTCCTGACCAAGGGTCTTGGCCTGAAACGTCGACTGTAGCTCTTCCTAGGGATGCTGCCTGGCCTGCTGCGTTCACCAACAACTTTGATGTATGTTACACGGTTCACATCCCTCTTTTGGAAGGCCTTCGGTTCTCTGTTGGTTGCTTCAACCAGCCTCTCATCTGGTTTCCACCCCCAATCCGGTGGCTAGAATGACCGAGTGATTCAGGAGAAGATAACCCCGTGCTGCCTTGTTACTTCCGACCCCACAACATGGACCTCCCAACTGGTCTGTGCAGAGAGTGCAAACAATAACCTCCAGTTGTCCTCCACTGTCCAGTTCCCCTTTGAATTCCAGCCATCACTCTTGCCTGACCAGGAGATTGATGTGCGAGTTCCTCCTGCTGAACAGTTGGTCTAACACTACACGTGCACGTGGAGACAGGCCAGGGCTTCTCTAATGCGCACCCAGGAACAATGTGCCTGGCTGGCTGATTGGCTCCACCGACAAGCGAGGCATCTCAAGCCAAACATCTGACTGGAGTCTAGAGATCTTCATTTGAAAATTGAGACCCACAAGTTGGCTCTGCACTATGTGGGGCCATTCATAGTGGAGAAGGCTATCACCAAGGTCTTATATGGACCATGCTACCATCATCAATTAAGATTCACCCAGTGTTCCACATTTCCCTACTCAAGCCAATATCTTGCTCCAGTTATCCCAGCTTACTCCTCCTTTCCACTTGGTGGACGAGCCCCTCATCTACTCTGTGCAGCATCTCCTGGCATCTCACCAGGTGCGGGGTAGGGTCCGGTATCTCGAGGATTGAGAGAGGTACTGCCCTGAGGAACATTCTTGGGTTACAGCCTATGATGTTCTGGACAAGTCCCTCTCACCCAGGACTTCCAGCAGGCACAGGTATCTGGCGCCTTGGGAGCTGTGTCTAGGGAGAGGTCGCTGTCACAACCATGCATTCTGCTGTGAGGTCTAGGCTCCTCACAAACAGGCTGCCAAATGGGTCCATCAATCATCCTTGTAAGTATGCACACTGCAGCCAATTAGTGTTTCATTGTGATGGTTTTAAACTCATGTCCTCTCGTTTCAGTCTTCACCAAAAGCACTGCAGCGACAATGCTCCCTGCTTATATTTGTCTTTGTTCTGGGAAGGACTACCATTTAGATAAGGCAACAGATCAGGACAGCAAATGGCACCTAATGTAGAGTGAAATTGGGAATAACCTCAGTCATCTGATTTAATGCACTCTGATGAGGGAAAGAATGGTCCTGTTTGGAACCAGATACATGGAAAGAGCAGTGGGAAGCAAGATGCAAACACTTAGAGAGCTTCCATTTTGAGAGGGAGAAATATTTCCTAGTGACGTTGCCATGGAATGAAATTGTAACACTGTTTTAAAAATAGGTCAGTGGCTTCACTGGAATGAGAGAATCTAATGGAAGCAACAGTGAATAGTGAATTTTAATAGCAGTTTTCACATCTTTCAAATGTCCAAAAACGTGGCAGAGCTAATACTTTTGAAACGAGTTCACTTTTAATATGGAGAATGCTGGCAGCAGACATCAATATAATGAATAAATCTTCTCCGAGGATTGTCACTTTGTCCTGGTGGAGAGACTTGGGAGCCTCGGAGATCCTGAGTGATGCTGTCTGGAGTTCTAGACAGGTAGGCTCCAGGTAGGGTCACCCATGGCAGTAAGGTCAAAAGGGAGGTTCCAGACAATGCAAATCAACCAAGACCTCAGCAGTGGAGCTGGCGGAAGATGACGACACATCACAATGACGGTGAAGGGGGAGGAAGGCTGTAATGGTGAAAGGTCCCCACTTGTCGTCCATTCCAGGCCGCTGGACCCTGACCCTGATTTGTCAAAGATTATGGGGTGGTTCGCCATGCATCAGCCTCCCCACATTAAACAAAATCATTCACAGGCATTCTCCTTCATGAGGAGAAGGGAAACTCTGATTTTAAACCTCTACTGCCTTGTGGCCATACACAACCATGGGAAAGGCTTCGGGAGTAAACCCTGAGGAAGAAATCTGGAGCCGGGGTCCCTAAGGCAGTTTGATGTTGTTTACAACTTCACTCTGGCAACCTCTGCAATGACACTGGTGCCAAGCTGTATCGGCACTTGGCCCTTCCCTTGGACTACATCAGTGACGTGGAGAGGGGGAGCCCACTGCATAGGCAACAGTTGGTTATTCAAATCTTCCTGCCTAGGGCTTGCAACCTGGAGAGGACACAGTCCACCAGAAGCACAAACCCAAGATCCCCCGGGATCGACGACCACCTACAATACCCCTTAGGAGAACATCATTCTCAGCTCAAGTGATCACACTACTACTAATCAATAGATACTCAATATTGAGCAAGTGTGGGATACCAAGTTATCCATAAACACAGGGTTTCTCCAGCTAATTGTTTAGATCCCAGGACTTTAAGATGCTCAGGAGATTGTGCTTTTGATATTCCAGAATTCCCTAGGTTGTAGAATTGTTTGTGGATTGGAAGGTAAAAATTGTAATGGTCAGCACATTGCTTCACAGTGCCAGAGACTCAGTTTCAATTCACGCCACTGTCTGTAAGGAGCTTGCATAACCGCAAAGGTTTCCTCCCACAGTGCAAAGATGCACTGGTTGGTTGGGTAATTGGACATTGTAAACTCACCTGTGATTGTATAGGCATCCGTTAGTCTCGTGAGACCATGGATTTGTGCCTTGGAAGCTTTCCAGGGCGCAGGCCTGGGCAAGGTTGTGTGGAAGACCAGCAGTTGCCCATGCTGCAAGTCTCCTCTCTCCATGCCACCGATGTTGTCTAAGGGAAGGGCATTCGGACCCATACAGCTTGGCACCGGTGTTGTCGCAGAGCAATGTGTGATTAAGTGCCTTGTTCAAGGACAGAACACACTGCCTCAGCCAAGGTTCGAACTAGTGACCTTCAAATCACTAGACGAGCGCCTTAACCACTTGGCCACGCGCCAACGCTCATCTGTGATTGGGCTAGGGTTAAAGTGTGGTTTGCTGGGCGGCTTGGCTGGAAAGGCCGGAAGGGCTTATTCCATGCTGTATCTCAATAACTAACTAACTAAATAAATAAATAAAACATTGACCAGTAAGTAGGTTAACTATTTATTTACAAGAAAAAAACAGACATTAAACATTCCGTAAACCCAACAAACTAAACTTGGTTACAAATACTCATCTAACCTGAGCACCCAAAATGGCTGAACAGAACAGACTAAACATACACACCGTGGCAGATACTTACCTAAAGTGTGCGCATGGGCCCTCTTTACTGCAGCACACCTCCACTGTCTACAATTTCTGTGCCCCCCCGCCACCGTCTACCTTGTCCACAGTGACAGAAGAGTGAAAAAAGAGTGCGTAGTTACTGTGCTTTGAGATCATACTCTACCAGCTCTGTGATGTCATCAACTGAACGGTAGCTCATGGGAGGGGCTGCAATGCTCCTTACACAGACTGATCCCTACTTCCCATTGGGGGAGTGGCTTTCCAGGTAGGTTAAAAATTTACTGAAACACCAGTCTCATGGAGATTTGAGGTTGTAAATATCAACAAGCAAATTAACAAATTTAGCACACTTGGACCTTCAGTAGGCAGTTGGAAGCTTCTAGGTTACGATGCTGGATTTGGGTGCCTGAGATTGAAAGTTTGACTGGAAAGTTAGGGCAGAAGGTAATTATGAATGAAAAGCCCATTTTCAGAATGACTGTCTGTAGTGGGGTAACCAGATCAAGGGCCACATCCAATTCAAAAGTTCAAAGGTTCTTTCGTTATCAAAGCACACAATTCTGAAACTCTTCAATTCTCCGGGTAGCTATGAAACCATTAAAGAAAAGAAAGCAGCGCAATCATCAATCCCCAAATCCCACCTCCCTGCAAAAAAAACCAAACCAAAATGGAACAGGGCACGTCAACCCCCAACTCCCTCCTCCTGCATAAAAATAAACAAACAAAACAGGTCAGACACATCGACCCCCCCCCCCAAATCCCCCCATCACAGAACAAAGCGAACAAAATAAATCAGGCACATCAACCCCCGAATCCCCCCTCCCACACAAAAGAAAAAAATGAGAAGATCAGGCAGAAAAACAGAATATAGAAACTATAATACTGAAAAAAAGAGTCTGTACTCCAAGTCCACATCCAAAACACAGTAAAAACCTGGGCAACACTCTCCGGGTGCAGTGGCAGGCTCTCACCTCTATGGCACAGAGCAACCAATCTAAAGGCAAGTGGCTGGCCTCAATCTCTCTCTCCCTTTAATCGGAGCACAATGGAAGTCACGGTCAGCGAAATGGGGCCAAACATTGTCTTCGCTCCATCCTGCAGCCTGCCGCCATGAGGTTCACGCAGGCTGCCTCTGCTTCCTGGAATCCCCTCGGAGACAGCAGAAGGCTGCAACACCCAAATGATCTCCAAACCTCCGCACTAGCCTTGATGTTTCAATCGGCCTCACCCCTTTAATCAGTGAACAACGGAAGCTATAATCAGCAAAATGGGGTCAAACATTGGCTCGTGCACCATCCAGCAGCCTTCTCACAACGAGGTTCACTCGCACTGCCTCGGCTTCCCGGAATCCCCTCGGAGACTGCAGAGCGCTGAAGCACCCAAACAATCTCCAAACACTGAAATACAGTCTCCAGCAGTTCCACAATCACATTCCAGACAAGAAACAATTGTAAAAGACGTAAAAGAAGTGAAAAAAAAAGGTTTTATGATCTATCCAGAAGATGTTGACCAAAGGAATGTTGTACACAGGCGCCATCCTGACTGGAATTCTATCAATGCTTGAGATGAGATGACAGAACATTTATCGTCTGGTCTGTAGACAGTGAAAGAGGTGGAAATTTAGCTGTAATAAGTGAAGGACAAATAAGTTATTATATAGGCAGATGAAGTATAATGTGATGAAACGCATATCCATCTTTAATAAAGACTTCATTTCCTTCACAGGAAATGCCCTCCCCACTGTTGAGCATATTTACAAGGAGCACATGTTGCAAGAAAGCAGCATCCATCATCAAAGACCCCCATTATCCAGGCTGCTGGCTTCATGAAGGAGCTACGGGAGCCTTAGGTACCACACCACCAGGTTCAGGAACAGTTATTAACTTCAACCATCATCTCCTGAACCTGCTCTCACCCTCTCCCTGTTTCTTAATTTCTATCTATCTATGTATCTATCTATATATCAATCAGTTAATCTACCTACCGATCAATCTATCTATCCCACCCTCACCCTGATTCTTTATTTCTATCCATCCATCAATCAATCGTTCATCAAACTATCTATCTATTAATCAATCTATCTATTTATCCCATGGTGACGGGATTTTCAAGTATCCATCTGAGACAGCTGGATGGGGCTTCACTTGACTCTCTCTTCCAAAACAAGATACTCCGACGAAGCAGAATGCTCGTGACACTGGAGGAGCAGCCTAGTTTAGGTTGCTCATGATGTTGACATTGCACTTGAACCAGGAATCATCGGGCCTTGAGCAGCAATTAGCATGAAACTATTGCAATGCCAGTGACCTAGGTTCAATTCCCACCACTGTCTGCAAGGAGCTTGCATTGTCTCCCCATGACTGTGTGGGTTTCCTCTACGTGCTCTGGTTTCCTCCCATGTTCCAAAGATGTACAGACCATAAGATCATAATGCATAGTAGCAGAAGTCGGCTACTTGGCCCATCGAGTTGCTCCACCATTCACTCATGGTTGATCTTTTTCTTCCCTCCTCAATCCCATTTCCCAGACTTCTCCCCATTACCTTTGATTCCATATCCAATCAGGAACCTATCAATCTCTGCCTTAAATACACCCAACGACCTGGCCTTCACAGCTGCCTGTGGTATCAAATTCCACAATTTCACCAGCCTCTGGCTAAAGAAATTTCTCACCATCTCTGTTTTAAATGGAGACCCCCCCTATCCTGAGGCCATGACCTCTTGTCCTAGGCTCCCCCACCATGGAAAACATCCTTTCCCCATCTACTCTATCCAGGCCTTCTAAGGTTTCAATGGGATCGTCCCTCATCCTTCTAAATTCCAGCGAATACCAACCCAGAGCTATCAAGCGTTCCTCATGATATTCCTTTCATTGCCAGAATCATTCTTGTGAACCTCCTCTGGACCCTCTCCAATGCCAGCGCATCTTTCCTAAGACGAGGAGCCCAAAGCTGTTCACAATACTCAAGGTGAGGCCTCAACAGTGCCTTATAAAGCCTCAGCATCACATCCTTGCTCTTGTATCCTAGACCTCTTGAAATGAATGCTAACATTGGCTTCCTCAACTTGCAATTCAACCTTCAGGGTGTTCTGCACAAGGACTCTCAAGTCCCTCTGCATCTCAGATTTTTGGATTTTCTCCCTGTTTAGAAATGGTCTGCACATTTATTTCTACTACCAAAGTGAATGACCATGCATTTTTTGACATTGCATTTCATTTGTCACTTTCTGGCCCATTCTCCTAATCTGTCTAAGTCCTTCTGCAGTCTACCTATTTCCTCAACACTACCTGCCCCTCCACTAATCTTTGTGTCATTGGCAAACTTGGCAACAAAGCCAACTGCTCCATCATCTAAGTCATTGATATACAGCATAAAAAGAAGCGGCCCCAACACCGGCCCCTGTGGAACACCACTAGTCACTGGCAGCCAACCAGAAAAGGATTCTTTTATTCCCACTCGCTGCCTCCTACCAATCAGCCAGTGCTCTAACCATGCTAGTAACTTTCCTGAAATACCATCGGCTCTTAACTTGGTAAGCAGCCTCATGTGTGGCACCTTGACAAAGGTCTCTGAAAGTCCATACATACAACATCTACTACATCCCCTTTATCTATCCTACAAAGAATTCCAACAGGTTCGTAAGGAAAGATCTTCCCTTGAGGAAACCATGCTGACTTTGTCCTATCTTGTCCTGTGTCACCAAGTACTCCATCACCTCATCCTTAAATGGTTTGGAGTTAGTAAATTGTGGCTATGCTATGGTTGTGCTGGAAGCAAGGCGACACTTGCAGGTGGCCGCCAATCCATTCTCAACACTTGGCTGTTGATGCAAATGACATATTTCACTGTACGTTTCAATGCGATGTGACAAGTAAAGCTAATCCTTTATCTTTAAAAATCTTTCAAATGAAAAAGCCACCAACTGAGACAGAGCTGATTGAAAGTAAAGAAAAATTCTATTCTTTTTAAAGACATGAGATGAGCTAATGTTACAATTCAGGGAAATTGTATTATCTTTCTACAGAAATCAAAGTTAACAAGTAGGTGCAGGAAAACACCTATATCCTTTTCTGCAAGAGGAGTTGAATATAGATGTAATTTTGTCTGATTGTAATTACAAAGTGTCTGCATGAGCTCGTTTCTATGGTGTATGTGACTGCACTTACTTTGTGCACATCAGATAAAGTGTTAAACCAAAAAGCGGAGTGCTTTATTTGTTACCTGTTAAAAATGATAAATTGGAGATACTGTGCTTTGATACCATTGACGAATTACTCTAAGGAGTCAGCAGAAGCAAATGGAATAATGACTGCAGGCGAGAGGCAAACCCAATAGCAAGCAGCTTGAATATGACATATTAAAGGTAAAGGCCATTTATCAGCCAAGGACAGTCCTAAAAATAGGGCAACATGGTGTTCCTTGTGCAGAACATTCTCTGACAAAGAAAAATATCACAACCAACCGCATGATAAATGTTAGTCGTGCAGAGAAGTATCTGAAATTCAGGTCAAGCTACTAAACTGCTTTTGAATAGTGACAGATATTGAGTAAAAATGAATGTCGTTCACTTGCCTTTAGTGCGGAGAAGACACTTTTGAACAGACGGTGCAGATGGTGTGTGTGATTTCCACAGAGAAACCCATGTCTGCTACCTGAATCAGCAATCACTATGTCCCATGTCATTTGTGCAGTTACCTTCTCTCTCTTCTGCAGCTCCAGTGCAGCCAGTATACTGTCCTGCCGAAGGGTCTCGGCTCGAAACGTTGGCTGTACTCTTTTCCAGTGATGCTGCCTGGGCTGCTGTGTTCCTCCAGCATTTTTTGTGCGTTACTTGGATTTCCAGCATCTGCAAATTTTCTCTTGTTAGTATATTCAGGATGTTGGAAAACATTTTTGCTTACACTTTTGACAATCTCAGGATGTTCTAAGTGCGTTATAGCCTTTTGAATTTTAGTCACACTTTGTAAATTGAGAAAAGCAATTTCACAAACAACCTAAAGTGAATGCAGGCTGTTGTTTGTTGAGTACAACTCAGTGTTCAAAGCAAGCATCCCTTCAGTACCAATCAACAAGCTTCCAAACCTCTCTCCGCAACTGGATATTTGACTTCCTCACCGGGAGACCACAGTCAGTGCAGATCAGAAATAATATCTCCCAGTTGACAATCAATACTGGCGCACCTCAAGGATGTGTGCATAGCCCACTGCCCTACTCTCTCTGCACCCATGTCTGTGTGGCTAGGCACAGCTCGAACATCATCAATAAGTTTGCCGATGATTCAACTATTGTTGGCAGAATTTTGGATGGTGACGAGGAGTCACACAGGAGCGAGATAGATCAGCTGGATGGGTGGTGGTGTTGTGGCAACTCAACATCACTAAGACCAAGGAATTGATTGTAGACCTCAGGAAGGGGAAGTCAAGGGAACACACACACACACACACACTTGTCCCCGTTGAGGGATTAACAGTGGAAAGGGTGAGCAGTTTCAAGTTCCAGGGTGTCAACATCTCCGATGATCTATCCTGGGCTGAACATATTGGTGCAATCGCAAAGAAGGCACGACAGCAACTGTATTTCATTGGGAGTTTGAGGAGACTTGGTATGACTTTTGAAAATTTCTACAGGTGTACCGTGGAGAGCTTTCTAACTGGCTGCATCACCGGCTGGGATGGAGGGGCCACTACACAGGATTGGAAAAAGCTGCAGAAAGTTGCAAACTCAGCCACCTCTATCATGGGTACCAGCCTCCCCAACATCGAGGGCATCTTCAAAAGATGGCATCCATCGTTCAGGCCCCCCATCATGCAGGGGATGGTCTCTTACATTGTTTCCATCATGGAGGAGGTACAGGACCTGAAGACACACACCTCACATTTCAGAAGCAGCTTCTTCCCCCTGCCATCAGATTTCTGAACCATGTACACTACCTCACTATTTTTAATTTTTTTTCTTTTTGCACTACTTAATTTAATTTTTAGATACACTTCTTGTAATTTATAGTTTTTATTGCACTGTACCACTGCCACAAAACAAGTTTCATGACATATGCAAGAGATTCTGATTCTGATTCTGCAATATACTTTCTATAAAACCAAAAGTCCTGCAGGCCTGAAGGAGGAAGTGTTAACTGATTCTGCTGTTTGATAAAAAAAAGCAAAGCCTCATAGAAGTTTCAGCACAGGAGGGAGGCTACTTGATCTTGTACCAGCTCTGTGCAAGAACAATCCACATAGTCTCAGTGCCTTGCCTTCTCCTGCAGCCCATCAAAATCTCTCTTCTGGACCCAGCTCCACTTTGAATATAGTACCACAACCAAATCTGCCTCCACTATTACCTCTTGAAGTACATTCCAATGCCCTATCGATCAAGCAAACTAAACAAAAACTTGCCACTTTTATTTTTTCTCAATCAATCATCATCATTCTATTCTTTCTGTGTTTTAATTATTTAAGCACTTTGATTCTCCCATTCTGTAATTGTTCTGGTGAAATTTTTGGGCTCCTTAAGACTTTCACAGTTCTCCCTCTATGAAGTGCAGAGTCTGTGGCCAAACCAGTATCGCCTTTCCTAAAATAAACCAGAAATGGACCCAGAAAAAGTGCAATCGTCGGGGTGCCGCGACATAAGAGAGGTGGAACTCCCAGATATATTTCCAGCTGTAATTTCACAACAGAATGGCTTAGCGCCCATTCGCTGTAGCATTCTGGGTCTCAAATGACATACAAGGATCAGAAAGTCAGCCATCTGCCGTCAGGCTTTGATCTTAGCAATTTTCAACTGCTTCCATTCCATAACAAACATGCACACAAACTGAAAACAACATATTGTATTACAGAAATTATGGAGTCAACAGAGGGTTTAAGTTGCGGTGAGAATTCAGACAGGATAAGCAGGTGCATCTTTCCATTGCTGAGCACTCCAATCAGAGAATCAATTCACTTGCCCTAAACTTGCACCAACTAACCATACCATGGCCTGAAGCCAACACCTTACAGAGCTGTCAGAACATTGTAAAATTCATCATATGATTTTCATTCCCTTTATTGTCGAACAATGCTATCTCTTAATAGGCAAGGAATATTTGCCTGGTAGCTTTTTATTGCATTTGATGTTTCTATCTTCTAGTTTTAAATCTCTAGTAAATGCTCCTTGGCCATGGCTGTGTCTGGAATGGATTATCACTGTAGTTATTTGGAGATTGCAATGACAGGGCACTGAGTGGCAGTTCACCAAGTTCTAGTCAACATATCTTTAACTAATTGTATTGATGCAATGCAGTAGACTTACAAAGCACAGGAACAGGCCCTTCGGCCCATCATATAGGTACAGACTGTTGTACATCCCTGTTAGTCTCCTGTTTATCCCCATTTGTCCTGGCAATCCAGGCATTTGTGTAAATGCTTTTTCAACGTAGTGAGAGCAGAAGAAAGGCCAACTTTATTTTTCACACGTACATTGAAACATACAGTAAATGTGTTCTTTGTGCCAATGGCGGATGCACTACGAGGCTACATGGGGGCAGCCTGCAAGTGTTACCGTGCTTCCGGTGCCAATATAGAACACCCACAACCTACTCACCCCAACTGGTGCATCTTTGGAATGTGGGAGGAAACTGGAGCACCCGGAGGAAACCCACAGGGTCATGGGGAGAGCATACAGGCTCCTTATAGACAGCGATGGGAGCTGAATCCCGATCTTACAGCTGGGCGCTGTGAAGCGTTACACTGACCGCTACGCTACTGTGGCATCATGCTTTTACCAATCGTTCAGGCAGAACATTCACAACTCCAACTACCATGCATGGGATATGGACTCAAAAAGGTATCAGAAAAAAGTAATAGAAGTTGCTACCCTACTTGGGGGGAAGTCAATGAAGCAAAAACAGAACATTGGGTGGCTAATCATAAATCAAGACGGTCTACCTGGGGAGGCAACAGTGGTTGTGCCTCTGGCACAGAGTCTGGCCCTGTGGATCAGAAGGGTAGGGAAAGGAAGAGGGTGGCAGTGGTGATAGGGACGGTATTGTGCCAATATTGCTGTCTGGAGCTGGAAATGAATTGAATAGGTGAGGATCCCTTTTAATTGGATAGAGCAATTACACAAGACAGAGGTGGAAATTATTTGGGGAGGCACTGCTGGTGGTGATCAAAGCGCAAAGTTAGAAAGAGAGATGGAAAGACCAATGGCTCAGGGCGATGATCTTTCAACACAACTAGGAAACGTGTTTTATTTTCAAGTTTCAGAGTGGAGTATCGGAGGAAGGGGAGCGTTATGTTGAGATCAAAGGGTATGTTTGTGATGGGGTGGAGACCCAGGGGGGACTGAATGGTGGTGCTCTCTGAGGGAAGGAGAACAAAGACATGTTAAATGCCCCTGAACTGTTTGGGGGGATAGAAATAGGAGAGAGGGAGAGAGAGATGAAAGAGAGAGCTGTGAGAGAGATGAAAGTTAAATAAAAGAGAAAACAAGAGAGAGAGAAAATAATTCTGAAATTAAAAATATTGTGGTTGCTTAAAATATGACAATTTGATGATTTGTCTTCTCCTATGCATTGGATGTTCATGCATAGTTTTTCAGAAATACTTTATTTGCTTGTAAAAGCCTGCAAGAATGAATCTCAAGGTATTATATGGAAACATATTCAAACTTCAGTAATATATTTCTCAAGGTACTGTATAGAAACAAATGTGTACTTTAATAATAAATTTTACTTTGACTTTTGACTTTGAAAACTGAAAATTGTGGGAACACTCAGCAGATCAGACAGCAGCGTAAAGAGATATTTCACCCTTTCATTATCTTTGTCATATAACCATATAAACATACAGCAATTACAGCATGGAAATAGGCCACGTAGTCCCTTGTAGTCCATGCCAAACTCCTACTCTCACCTAGTTCCATCCACCTGCACTCGGCCCATAACCCTCCATTCCCTTCCTGTCCATATAGCTGTCCAATTTAACTTTAAACGACAACATCGAACCTGCCTCAACCACTTCTGCTGGAAGCTCGTTCCACACAGCCACAACTCTCTGAGTAAAGAAGTTCCCCCTCATGTTACCCTTAAACTTTTGCCCTTTAACTCTCAACTCATGTCCTCTTGTTTGAATCTTCCCCACTCTCAATGGAAAAAGCCTATCCAAGTCAACTCTATCAATCCCCCTCATAATTTTAAACACCTCTATCAAGTCCCCCCTCAACCTCCTATGCTCCAAAGAATAAAGACCTAACTTGTTCAACCTCTGTCCTATTACTTACATTCTCTTCATTCCTTCCACCCTTCCTTCCTCCTTCTCTGTAGTTTAAAACATTTCTAACTTTTTAATGCAGTTCTGATGAAGTGCTAAACACCCAAGACTTTATTTCCCTCTACAGATGCTGAGCACTTTCAGCTTTTTCTATTTTTGTTATTGTTGGAAGTGAATTTGGTCATTGGTCTTGAGTGCTATGAAAGAGATAAAAAAAAATGATTAAGAAGAACGCAAAATACACATTTTTGTTTGAAGCAAAGGTCCATGTCCATGCAAAATCAATGCACTGGGCATTGAGCTCCGTCTGGTGGTCACATTTAAATATTACAAGTAAAATCAGAATCCGATTTCAAAGTTGCTGGTGAACGCAGCAGGCCAGGCAGCATCTCTAGGAAGAAGTACAGTCGATGTTTCGGGCCGAGACCCTTCGTCAGGACTAACTGAAGGAAGAGCTAGTAAGGGATTTGAAAGTTGGAGGGGGAGGGGGAGATCCAAAATGATAGGAGAAGACAGGAGGGGGAGGGATGGAGCCAAGAGCTGGACAATTGATTGGCAAAAGGGATATGAGAGGATCATGGAGGCCCCGGGAGAAGGAAAAGGGAGGGAGGGGGGGAAAAACCCAGAGGATGGACAAGGGTTATAGTCAGAGGGACAGAGGGAGAAAAAGGAGAGAGAGAGAGAAAGAATGTGTGTATATAAATAAATAACAGATGGGGTATGAGGGGGAGGTGGGGCATTAGCGGAAGTTAGAGAAGTCGATGTTCATGCCATCAGGTTGGAGGCTACCCAGACGGAATATAAGGTGTTGCTCCTCCAACCTGAGTGTGGCCTCATCTTTACAGTAGAGGAGGCCGTGGATAGACATATCAGAAGAGGAATGGGATGCGGAATTAAAATGTGTGGCCACTGGGAGATCCTGCTTTCTCTGGCGGACAGAGCGTAGGTGTTCAGCAAAACGATCTCCCAGTCTGCGTCGGGTCTCGCCAATGTATAGAAGGCCACATCGGGAGCACCGGACGCAGTATATCATCCCAGCCGACTCACAGGTGAAGAGTCGCCTCACCTGGAAGGACTGTCTGGGGCCCTGAATGATGGTAAGGGAGGATGTGTAACGGCATGTGTAGCACTTGTTCTGCTTACAAGGTTAAGTGCCTGGAGGGAGGTCAGTGGGGAGGAATGGGAGGGACGAATGGACAAGGGAGTCGTGTAAGGAGCGATCCCTGCAGAAAGCGGGGCGGGGGGGAGGGAAAGACGTGCTTAGTGGTGGGATCCCGTTGGAGGTGGGGGAATAATATGGAGAATAATATGTTGGACGCGTCCGGTGCTCCGGATGTGGCCTTCTATATATTGGCGAGACCTGACGCAGACTGGGAGATCGTTTTGCTGAACACCTACGCTCTGTCCGCCAGAGAAAGCAGGATCTCCCGGTGGCCACACATTTTAATTCCACATCCCATTCCCATTCTGACATGTCTATCCATGGCCTCCTCTACTGTAAAGATGAAGCCACACTCAGGTTGGAGGAACAACACCTTATATTCCGTCTGGGTAGCCTCCAACCTGATGGCATGAACATTGACTTCTCAAACTTCCGCTAATGCCCCACCTCCCCCTCGTACCCCATCCATTATTTATTTATATACACACATTCTTTCTCTCTCTCTCCTTTTTCTCCCTCTGTCCCTCTGACTATACCCCTTGCCCATCCTCTGGGCTTTCCTCCCCCTCTCCCTTTTCCTTCTCCCTGGGCCTCCTGTCCCATGATCCTCTCATATCCCTTTTGCCTATCACCTGTCCAGCTCTTGACTCCATCCCTCCCCCTCCTGTCTTCTCCTATCATTTTGGATCTCCCCCTCCCCCTTCTGCTTTCAAATCTCTCACTAGCTCTTCCTTCAGTTAGTCCTGACGAAGGGTCTCGGCCCGAAACGTCGACTGTACCTCTTTCTAGAGATGCTGCCTGTCCTGCTGCGTTCACCAGCAACTTTGATGTGTGTTGCTTGAATTTCCAGCATCTGCAGAATTCCTCGTGTTCAGAATCCGATTTATTATCATTGATGTTGCGAAATTTGTTGTTTTGCGGCAGCAGTACAGTACACAAAATATGCTATAAATTACAATAAGGAATATAAATTAAATATTTCTTTTTTTTTAACTCATTGATAATTATGTATGGTTGCTCCTCCTAAACACAAGAGGTTCTGTAGGTGCTGGAAATGCAGAGTAACACACATAGAATTCTGGAGGAACTCAGTGAACTGGGGCTTTTCTGTGTGGGGAAAAGGAAGTTGAGAGTTGACTTGACAGAGATGTTTCAGATGATAAGAGAGTGGTGAATCTGTGGAATTCTCTGCCACAGGAAACAGTTGAGGCCAGTTCATTGGCTATATTTAAGAGGGAGTTAGATATGGCCCTTGTGGCTAAAGGGATCAGGGGGTATGGAGGGAAGGCTGGTACAGGGTTCTGAGTTGGATGATCAGCCATGATCATACTGAATGGCGGTGCAGGCTCGAAGGGCCGAATGGCCTACTCCTGCACCTATTTCTATGTTTCTATGTTTCTATAAAGGGGAAAGATTGAGTGGAATTTTCAGGTGATTGGAGGAAAGTATGGGGGGGATATCAGAAGTAAGATTTTTTACACAAAGAGTGGTGAGTGTTTGGAATGTGCTGCTAGGGATGGTGGTAGAGTCAGACACATTAGGCACATTTAAGACATTCTTAGATGACTGAAAAATGGAGGGCCACGTGGGAGGGAAGGGTTAGATTGATTTTAGAGTAGGTTCAAAGGTCAGCACAACATCGTGGGTGAAGGGTCTGTACTGTGCTGTACTGTTCTATGTTCTAGGCTAAATCTTGTAAGAAGATGTTGTCTCAAATAAAAACTACTAAATGGTACACCTTGGACTGTGGCAATTTGGAGTTCAATTCCGACAACACAGGTTAGGAGTTTGCATGCCCTCCCTGTGAACGCATGGGTTTCTGGGTGATCTGGTATCCTCCCACAGTCCAAAGATATACCAGTTGGTAGGTTTAGAAATTATTTTTCTTTTTAAACCTCAACCATAGCTTTAAGGACAAAGAAAAGATTGGCTTTATTTGTCATATGGACATCGAAATGTGCAGTGAAATGCATTGCTTACATCAAATCAAATCAGTGAGGATTGTTCTAGGCAGCCTACAAGTGTCGCCATGCGTATCAGTCTAGAAACAAATGGGTGGCGCGATGGCGTTGTGGTTAGTGCATTTCTCTACAGCGCTAGCTGTAAGATCAGGGGTTTTATTCTCGCCGTTGTCTGTAAGGAATTTGTATGTTTGATTTGAGATATGTGGGTTTCCTTTGGGTGCTACAATTTCCTCCCACATCTCAAAGATACACAGTTACTGTGAGTGAGTTGTGGGCATGCTATGTTGGTAAACTATTTGCCTGCTTTCATAATTCTATTATCTTCATTTCACTTTCTTACAAGAAAGTGTTACAAGAAAACATGAGACCAAGAAAGTGTTTTCACTCTCTTAGTTTTTATTGGGGCTTAAATTCAAAATTTTTTCCAATATATCAGTGGAATATGAAATCGGAAAGGTAGTAAGAACAGTATTTAAAAAGTTTCTGATCTGTAAATATCTAAGAAAATGTGATCTAGGTAAATTATATTTATTAGATAATTATTCAAAAGACATAAAACAATTATCTGAAAATAAATCAGAAAAACGTACTATATCCTTTGTTTTCCAAACCGAATATGCTTGATCCAAAAAAGAAGGTTGAAAAAGAAAGTTAGATATAATAGGGCTAGTTAAAATAAATTGATTCAGTCCAAAAAATTTTCAAAACTGAAACCATATTCAAAGAGTATATTTAACTATTGGGTTATTCATTTGTTTGTCCAGTTTAGAAAAGTCAAAAGGAAGTGGGGTCCCTAAAATCCTGGAACAGAATTACATTCAAGATTGACCCATTGTGGACTTGGAACTGTGTCCCAATTCCATGTCCAAAATTTTAAATAACGAATATTAATCGCCCAATAGTAGAATCTAAAGTTTGGCAATGCTAAGCCATCCTCCTTTTTGGGCTTCTGTAAGTTTAAATTTTGAATTTAAACCTTTTTCAGAAAGGTACAATA
Source organism: Mobula birostris (assembly GCF_030028105.1). Lineage (NCBI taxonomy): Eukaryota > Metazoa > Chordata > Chondrichthyes > Myliobatiformes > Myliobatidae > Mobula > Mobula birostris. Next base: position 61,660,613 of record NC_092378.1, on the reverse strand, counting down.
GCAATTATTTATAATATGATAAGGAAAATAAATCCAGATGTTTCCAATACAATTAAGAGTGACTGGGAAAGGGAACTTAAGGTTACCTTACCTACTGAGAAATGGCAAAACATTTTTCAATTTGTTAACTCTTCCTCTACTTATGCTAAACATGCGTTGATACAGTTTAAAGTTGTACATAGGGCTTATAGATTCAAGATTCAAGATTCAAAAAACTTTATTGTCATTCCAACCATACATCAGCTCTGCAGGGCAGAATGAGACAACGTTCCTCAGGGGCAGTGCAATCATAAATTAACAAATGCAACACTTAGTAATAAACATAACAATAAATAGCAAACAACAGCCACATGTCAGTTAAATCAGTTATAAGTGTCCAGTGCAAGTTAAAAGTGTCCAAAGCAGAGTCAGGTGGAGCAGCTATATATCTAAGGATAAATTAGCTCATTATTACTCTCATATAAACCCTATATGTGATAGATGTCATTCTGCGATAGCTTCATTAACTCATATGTTTTGGTCTTGCCCTTTATTGAAGAAATATTGGGACGATATTTTTCATATTATTTCCACTGTCTTGAACATTGATTTACAACCTCACCCTATTACTGCCATTTTTGGTTTACCAATGATTGAAAAACATCATTTAATCTCTTCAGTTTGTTGGATGATTGCTTTTGTTACTTTAATGGCTAGAGATCTATACTATTGAATTGGAAAGAGATTAATCCTCCTGCAACATTTCATTGGTTTTCTCAAACTATATCTTGTTTAAATCTAGAAAAAATTAGAAGAGTTATTTTTGACATCTATTAAATTTGATGAGACCTGGAGACCATTTATTCAATACTTCCACACGATGTAATTTGACCCTTGCCAATCTATTTTGTGATTTCAATATATGGGGAGAGGAGCAGAAGTGGCGGCGTTATTGGTTCTATCTGAGGTATCATAATAGCCCTTTCTTTTCTTTTTTTCCCTTAGTTTTCTTTAGTTTGGGTAGATTAGTTCTTTTAGCGGATTTTTTTTCCTTTTTCTGTTTTTTTATGATATTTTATATTTTATGTATACTCCTTATATATTTTGTTGTTAATCTGTGTGATTTTGGGATGTTTCTAACTATGTGTTACCTGACTGTAAACTTCAATAATTATTATCAATTAATATAATCCCAATTACTATGTACTTACTTTTTGTGATGTGTTTGTTGTTGAAACCAATAAAAAGATTGAAAAAGAAGTTTTTACTGGGGCAAGCCTTGACATGGCTACCAAACCAATTACCTCATTACTGCCATCATCACTTGAACCACTAGAGGTCTCTGTTGAGTTAGTATCACTTTGCAGTTCTTTAGAGTTCCTCAGGTGTCGCTGTTTCTGGCGACTAGTCAGTGTTGGCTGTTTTTTTAACATGAGTGACATCACTGTCAACGTTGTCCACTGGGTTGGCTTCCGGTCCACTGGAAGTTTGCTTCATTTCACTTTGCAACTCTGAATAGAGCTCCTGACTATGGACATACTTTTTTTTTAATATAATTTTTATTGAGTTTTCAAAAAGGATACATGAAAAGATAAAATCTACCCTTCCCCCTCCCCTTAACCCTCATTGCCCCCCCCATATATATAGTCCTACCTAAAAAGAAAGAAAGAGAGAAAAAAGAAAAGAACAGCCTGGGTGTTAGAAGGTTTCCACATGCTCCATTGGATTCAAAATAAATTTGGTATAATTATTCGTTACTTTCCCCAAGGGACCAAGGTCTTTATCGGAGCACTTAAATATGCCATCCTATCTTTTGTAAATAAGGGCGCCAAATATTCAAAAATGTTACATATTTATCTCTTAAATTATAAGTAATTTTTTCGAGTGGAATAGAACTAGCCATTTCATTATTCCAACGATCCATACTTAAATACGAATCAGATTTCCAAGTAACTGCTATAGTCTTCTTAGCTACTGCCAATGCAATTTTTATAAATTCTTTCTGATATTTATTCAATTTAAGTTTTGGTTTTATCCCTTCAATATCACCTAATAGAAATAATACAGGGTTATGTGGAAGTTGAGTTCCAGTAATTTGTTCCAATAAGACTCTTAAATTTATCCAAAAGGGTTGAATTTTAAAACAAGACCAAGTAGAATGTAAAAAAGTACCAATTTCTTGATTACACCGAAAGCATTTATCAGATAGATTTGAATTTAATCTATTTATTTTTTGTGGTGTAATATATAATTGGTGTAAAAACTATATTGTACTAATCTAAGTCAAACATTTATTGTATTTGTCATACTGTCAAGACAGAGTCTTGACCAATTTGTTTCATCAATATTAATATTCAAATCTGTTTCCCATTTTTGCTTTGACTTATGGGTTCCTTGTTTAATTGTCTGTTCTTGAATCAAATTATACATACAAGAAATAAATTTTTTAATTTTCCCTTTTTGAATTAAAATTTCAATTTCATTAGGTTTTGGCAAAAACATTGTTTGACCCAGCTTACCTTTTAAGTAAGCCCTTAATTGAAAGTAACAAAAGAAAGTATTATTAGATATTTTATATTTATCCTTTAATTGTTCAAATGACATCAATATACCTCGTTCAAAACAATCTCCTATAAATTTAATCCCTTTTTGGTACCAATTATATAAAAGTTGATTGTCCATTGTAAAAGGAATAAGTCTGTTTTGAAACAAAGGTCTCCTTGCTAATAGAGATTTCTGTGTTTCATTATCATCATTTATCTTATTCCATAAATCAATCAAACGTGTTAATATAGGAGATTCTTTCTTTTCCCGTATCCATTTAGATTCCCATTTATATATAAAATCTTCAGGTCTATTTTCTCCTATCTTATCTAGTTCTATTTAAATCCATGCTGGTTTTTGATCATCGAAGAAAGATGCAATAAATCTAAGTTGATTTGCTTTATAATAGTTTTTAAAGTTTGGAAGTTGTAACCCTCCTAACCTAAATTTACATGTCAATTTTTCCAATGATATTCTTGACATTTTACCTTTCCAAAGAAATTTTCTCACACATTTATTTAACTCTTGAAAAAATTTCTGTGGCAATTGTATTGGTAATGTTTGAAACAAATACTGTAATCTAGGAAATATATTCATTTTTACAACATTGACTCTACCTACTAATGTTATTGGTAGTATCATCCATTTGTCAAAATCCTCTTGAATTTTTTTCAACAGTGGTAAATAATTAAATTTATATAAATTCTTTACATCATTATCAAGTCTTATACCTAAATACTTTATACCATTTACCGGCCATCTAAATTGGGTTACTAATCGACATTGACTATAGTCTCCTTTAGTAAGAGGTAAAATTTCACTTTTATCCCAATTTATTTTGTAACCTGTTACCTTCCCATATTCATCCAATCTAGAAGATAGTTTATGTAACGAATGTTGTGGGTTTGTTAAATAGATCAAAACATCATCGGCAAAAAGATTAATTTTATATTCCTCCTGATTAACTCTAAAACCCATAATATCTGGATCAATTCTGATTAGTTCTGCTAATGGCTCTATCGCCAGTACAAATAAAGCAAGTGATAATGGACAACCTTGTCTAGTTGACCTTTTTAACTGGAATGGTGTTGAAATTTGAGAATTTGTCACTACTTTAGCGTTAGGGTTAGAATTTAAAGTTTTAATCCAATTTATAAAAAATGTTCCTAACCCATATTTTTCTAATACTTTAAATAAAAAATCCCATTCTAATCTATCAAATGCTTTTTCTGCATCCAAAGCTACTACTATACTCTCCTCATCCCTTTTTTGTGCCAAATGAATTATACTGAGTAGCCGGGTTACATTATCTGCCAATTGTCTATTTTTAATAAATCCTCTTTGATCCATATGTATTAATTTTGGTAAATATTTAGATAATCTATTCGATAAAATTTTTGCTATTATTTTATAATCCGTATTCAATAAAGAAATAGGCCTGTATGATGTTGGTTTCATAGGGTCTCTGTCTTTTTTTGGCAATACTATTACAATCGCTGTTGAAAAAGATTCTGGAAGTGTATGTATTTTTTCTGCTTGACGTATTAGTTCCATAAAAAGAGGAAATAATAAATCTTTAAATTTTTTATAAAATTCAGGTGGAAAACCATCTTCTCCTGGAGATTTATTACTTTGGAGTGATCCTAAAGCTTCTTCAACTTCTTTTAATGTAAAAGGCATATCTAATCCCTTCTGTTCTTCCAAATTCAATTTTGGAAGAGAAATTTGTGATAAAAACCTTTCTATCTCATTAACATCATTTTGGGATTCTGATTGATATAATTCAGAATAGAAATTTTTAAAAGTTTCATTTATTTCTAGAGGTTTATAAGATATTTTATTTGCCCTTGTTCTAATTGTATTTATTGTTTTGGAAGCTTGTTCTGTTTTCAACTGCCAGGCAAGAATTTTATGTGCTCTCTCACCTAACTCATAATACCTTTGTTTAGTTCTTATAATTGCTTTTTCCGTTCTATATGTCTGAAGCGTATTATATTGTAACTTCTTATTAACAAGTTGTCTTCGTTTTTCTTCTGACATATATCTTTGAGATTCTTTTTCTATTTTTGTAATCTCTTTTTCCAATTGATCTAGTTCTGCCATATATTCTTTCTTAATTTTAGACTTATAACTTATTATCTGGCCCCTAAGATATGCTTTCATCACATCCCATAATATAAATATATCATCCACTGAATGAAAATTTGTATCCAAAAAAAATTGAATCTGCTTTTTCATAAAATCACAGAAATCTTGACGTTTTAATAATGTTGAATTAAATCTCCATCTATAAGCCACTTCTTCCTTGTCAGACATTATTATTGTCATTAATAAAGGGGAATGATCTGATAATATTCTTGCTTTATATTCCATATTTTTCACTCTGTGTTGAATATGCATTGATAATAGAAACAAATCTATCCTTGAGTAAGTTTTATGTCTATGGGAATAGAACGAATAGTCTCTTTCTTTAGGATTGATTCTTCTCCATATATCAATCAAATTTAAATCCTTCATCAATGATAAAGTTAAATTTACTACCTTCGATTTTATAACAGCCTTGGTTGATCTATCTAAGACTGGGTCTAAGCAAAAATTAAAGTCTCCTCCAATTAATATTTTTTCATGAGCATCCACCAAATTCAGAAAAGCTTCTTGTATGAATTTTGCATCATTTTCGTTTGGTGCATAAATATTCATAAAAGTCCATAATTCAGAAAAAAGTTGACAATGTATAATCACATATCTCCCCGCAGAATCAGTTATTACATTTTGTATTCTAATTGGTAATGTTTTATTGATCAAAATTGCTACTCTCCTCGCTTTTGAATTAAATGAAGCCGCAACAACACTTCCCACCCAATCTCTCTTTAGTTTCTGATGTTCTGTTTCTGTTAGGTGTGTTTCCTGTAAAAAAGCTAAATCTATTTTCATTTTTTTAATATGTGTTAAGATTCTTTTTCTTTTCACTGGTCCATTAAGCCCATTAACATTAAAACCCAAAAAATTCAATAAATTAGTCATTATTCTTAACAAAGTTACTCCAATCTAAAACATTACTTATCTTCTCAACTCTCATAGTTCCTTGGGGAATCTCTTTAAACTTCACCATGTTGCTATGTGTTTCCCTCCCAACCTTCCAGGCAAAAAGAAAAGAAAAGATAGAAAGAATACAAAAAAAGAAAAAACAAAATACCCCCCCACTAATGTTGTGAATGAAAAGATACACAACACTACCTCCCTCCGTCTTACGGGTCGTGGCAAAAGCCACGCTTGCACACATGATTAGCGTAGCAATCGATCAGTGCTTCTTCCAGCTCCCCCGCAACAAAAAAAATTATATATATATAGGCAAAATTAATGTTACTATTCCCAACTAATATTCCTCCAGTTTTAACCTTTCTTACCCCCCTCGTATAATTAATGATATATTTATACATTCATCCAGCTTCAAAAATCTAACAAGTCCATTCTTTAACCCAATCTTCATCTTCAATCTATCTCGCTCTCCTGGGTTTGTTCTTGTATCTGGTGAATATTCAGAGAATCTCACACAAACTGCTCTGCTTTCTGGTAGTCATCAAAAAATCTTTTTTCTCCACCAGGCAAAAAAATCTTCAAGGTTGCAGGATTACGCAATGTAAATTAATAACCATGATCCCATAGGGTTTTTTTCACTGGATTAAATTTCTTCCTTCTCTTCAAAAGTTCATAACTTATATCAGGGTAGAAAAAAACTTTGTTCCCTTTAATTATCAATGGCCTTTTTCTATCCTTGGCAGCTCGAGCAGCTGCCTGTAGAATCCTTTCCTTGTCTTGAAATCTTAAGAATTTTATTAAAATCGATCATGGATATTGGTCATCTTTTGGTTTTGGTCTTAGAGCTCTATGTACCCACTCAATTTCAATTGGTCGAACCTCCTCTTCCATTTGCAAAACATCCAGGATCTATTTTTGAAAAAATTCTATTGGTTTTTCTCCCTCCATACCTTCTTTAAGACCAACAATTTTAATATTATTACGTCTACTGAAATTTTCCAACATGTCCACTTTCTCCAAGAGTCGATTTCTTTCCGAGTTCCAGACAAGCAAATCATTTTCTGTTTTTTCCACTCTATCATTCATATGCCCCATTGCTCTTTTCATCTTTTGAAGCTTCTTATCCATTTTGTCCTGTCTTTCCATAACTTTATTATAGCACATCTTCGTATCTCTAAGCTCTTCTCTTACTTTTCTTAGTTCAGCCGTTAATTGCAATATAACCTCTCTTATGTCTCTATCATCTCCTTTACTTCCAATCGCTTCCAATTCTTCCTCCTCTTCTTCATCTGTGTTCTCTGCAGAGTCCGATTCTGACTCTGAGTCATTTTCAATTGCAGTGGCTGTCGGTTCTTGTAGTTTGCGTTATGTCGATTTGCGTATGCTCTCTTCTTTGCGCATGCACATTTCCGGTGCCTTCTTCGAAGAACCCGTTACCACTGCCATTGCTCCCTGTTCTGCCGAAGGAGATCCAACCTGAGTCCAAGGCTCCATCGTTGCAGTAGGCCCTTTTTCCTTCCCCTCTCGCGGCTGCTTCGCAACAGCAGACTTCTCTTGTTGCGGTTTAGGAGGCATATTGTAAAGTAGTCTTACAAAGTTTATAAATAGTTTTCAGAAAATATTTATTAACTTTGTTTTGTTTAAACGGTACTTTACTGATTTGTTGCGGGAGAGCTGGATTTACACGTCTCAATCCCATGTCATCACGTGACGCCCCCCCCCCCGACTATGGACATACTTTGCACGCCATTCTTTCACCCTTTGCGTTAATGCAGAGAGCTACTTTTCAGATTTTTCATTGTCTTTTTCATACTGCTCTTTTAGCATGCTGTATGTTTTTTTTCCCTATCTTCCAGTTGGTTAGTTAAACCATTTACTTGCTGACACAGTCCTCAGGGTTGATTCTCTAAATCAGCACGTTAGTGTTTTAAAACATCTATTTAGTTTTGCAACTCAGTATGTTCGTCTTTTCTCAGCTCCAGTAAGGTCTCTAGAGTCCAAGCTGTTTTCTTAGCTCCCGGCCACATCTATCTGATCTTATTATATATCATTCCAAAGTATAAGTCAGTCCTTATAGACTTAGCATCAATACCACATTTGCCTGTATTTCTCTACCAATGGAATCAAGTTTATATCCATCACTGAAAGAAACACTTCAGTTAACTGTTTCCCCCAGCTGGGAATGTGAGGGACTTGCGGGTCTCTTTCAAAACTTTGGCCATTGTATTGCATTTGACCTTAAGGAGTACTTGTCACTTCTAGCCATTGCAGTTATGAAAAAACTCACAACTTTGTTGTGACTATACTATCAGGTTATTATCACGAAACAGACATTCGTTGGATCCTTTAAAACTTATATTAGCCTCTTATATTCCACTCTGGGTTTGTCCAATAATTTATACCGACCCCCCCCCCCCCAGGGTGTGAAACATCAAAAATTTTAATCTGATCCGCAACAAATAAAATACAGCCTCAGCTCACTTTTAAATTCCCTTTGAATAATATACAGAAGATATTTATTCTTGGACAACAAAGGAATGGAGGAAGTTGCCTTAGCTCCTCGATGCATACTTAAAACTTCAGTTCTTTGTCCAGTTTTTCTTCAAGTAATTGCCCCGTGTTGGGCGCTGAATTGTTGGACCTCTCTTATTTTCTGATCCTTACATTCTTAACTCCAGAAATTAAGAATGGTGAGCAGTCTTAATTTTTAACAATCATTTATGTTAAAATACAAACAAACATACAAATACTCAGAAAACTAAATAAAAAGCTGAGGAACAAGGCAAAGATGAATGAACAGCAAAGGAGGCGAAGATAAAAGAAGAGATGAAGAGAATAAGATGGCGCTTCTGAAAAATCCATCACTTTTATACTTGAGATAATATAAAATTCCTTAGCTAAGAATAAACAAATCAATAGTTGCACAATTACATCATGTGGGTAATTTGCTAACACTTACCCATATGTGCTAGCCAATGAAAAATGAGAAAGGTGATAAACCGTTAGTTTAACTGCTATACCGTTTTCTGCCAGTGAGTGGGGATGAACCACTACATACCGTGAAAAATACGAGTTTGTTAAAAAGTGCAAATGATTAAACTACAACTTTAGTAAAAGTACAAATGATTAAAGGGCAACTTCTGTCTTACATAAATTCATCTGATATCTTATAAAAAGTATTAAAAAATACAGTGATTCCCAACAAGGGAAACAGCTAACATTTCAGATTGTGGACTGGAGTAGTGTTTAGTCTGTACTGTTCCTGATTTGTCTTTTCCATGAACTTTCCGTGAAGATGAAAAAATAACTCGAGAACAAATATCCATTTTACACTCTTCCACTTCCCCACAAAATAAACACAGGACCACTGATTTGCTTTAAAAATAAAATTTATATGTTAACTATGGTATCCTTCCAACCAGTAATTCACCACAGTTCTGGATAAACATGGAATCCACATTCAAAATTAAATACCGGAACAGTAAATTTTAATTCACAGGAATGGTAATCGGTCTCTTCCAGTCATAATTCAAATGCATTCCACGTACATGCCAATTTCAATGCATGTCCAAAACACTCATCCAGTCCATTGGAAAGCTAAAATCATTCGAGCTTGACCATACAAATTAAAGATCACAAAAAAAACTAAGTTCATTATTTGTTTATTGAAAGTATTATTTTTCATCATGCTAGTGGGTTATTTCTGGACTTGAAATTCTAATAATGTACGTCAAATTAAAGAGGTTGAAAAATACCGGGTGGATGCAAGGACACCTGGATCTGACACTAAAGCATGACCTGCTGATTAACCTCGCAACCAACAGAATGGGTCGCTTCTCTATGTCGAGCTTTGCTATTGGAAGAGAGACTGGGCACATTTAAAATGTTGGGCACATTCCAAGGTTTGGCCTTTCACACAGAATTCTGAGTAAATTTTAAACAACATTCATTTATTTAAAAATTCTCTCAACCAATGTGAAGTGATGACAATTGCATCAATTCTGCATAATTCAGGATTTTTTGATGTAATTTCGAGTACACAAGTGTAAAGAGAAACAAGATAATTGTTACTCTGGATCCAATGCAGCACAAAAAACTCAATGAAACAAAGAACGCAATAATAATAAAAACACAATAATTGTAAAGCGACACACACAAAATGCTGCAGGAAGTCAGCAGGTCAGGAAGCATCTATGGAAATGAATAAACAGTTGATGCTTTTGGCCGAGACCCTTCATCAGGACTGGAAAAGAAGGGGGAAGATACCAGAACTAAAAGGTGGGGGAGGAGAAGGAGGATAGGTGGAAGGTGATAGGTGAAGCCAGGTTGGTGAGAAAGGTAAAGGGCTAGAGAGGAAGGATTCTGATAGGTGAGGAGAGTGGACCATAGGAGAAAGGGAAGGAGGAGGGGCACTGGGGGAGGTGATAAGCAGGTGAGAAGAGGTAAGAGGCCAGAGTGGGAATAGAAGAAGGTGGAGGGGGAGGGTTTTTTTACTGGAAAGAGAAATGGATATTCATGCCACACATGTAAAAGTTGCTGGTGAACGCAGCAGGCCAGGCAGCATCTCTAGGAAGAGGTACAGTCGACGTTTCGGGCCGAGACCCTTCGTCAGGACTAACTGAAGGAAGAGCTAGTAAGAGATTTGAAAGTGGGAGGGGAAGGGGGAGATCCAAAATGATAAGAGAAGACAGGAGGGGGAGGGATGGAGCCAAGAGCTGGACAGGTGATTGGCAAAGGGGATACGAGAGGATCATGGGCCAGGTGTAGCACTTTGGCTGCTTGCAGGGATAGTGCTGGGAGGAGATTAGTGGGGAGGGATGAATGGACAAGGGGGTCACAGAGGGAGCGATCCCCGTGGAAAGCAGAGAAAGGGGGGAGGTAGGAATCCTTTGGAGATGGTGGAAGTTGTGAGGAATGATGCGTTGGATGTGGAGGCATCCTTCTGCCTTGCCATTTTCAGTGGTACTTTTCTCTCTCTTTTTGCACAACTGATTCAATTTATTTATTAATATATTCGATTTATTTATTAATATTCGTTGGCGCGTGGTCAAGTGGTTAAGGCGTCGGTCTAGTGATCTGAAGGTCGTTAGTTTGAGCCTTGGCTGAGGCAGCGTGTTGTGTCCTTGGCAAGGCACTTAATCACACATTGCTCTGCGACGACACTGGTGCCAAGCTGTATGGGTCCTAGTGCCCTTCCCTTGGACAACATTGGTGGCGTGGAGAGGGGAGACTTACAGCATGGGCAACTGCTGGTCTTCCATACAACCTTGCCCAGGCCTGCGCCCTGGAAACCTTCCAAGGTGCAAATCCATGTTCTCACGAGACTAACAGATGCCTATGATTAATATATTCAATTTATGTATTAATATATTCAATTTATTTATTAACATACACTTCTTATTGTGATTTATCATTTCTACTTTATATTTCGATGCACTGCTGTGGCAAAACAACAGCAAATTTCACGACATACGCCAGTGATATCAAACTGGATTCGGATTCTGATTCTGATTTTGGGATGCTCGATTCTGATTTATCAGAAGGGGATGGGAAAGAGATGATTAGTTTAGAAGTGATGGAGAGTGTTTTACTCAGAGAGTGTCTGATGCCTGGTATGGTGGTAGAGGCAAATACATCAGAGGCTTTTAAGAGATGTTTAGATAGGCACATGGATGTGAGGAAGATGGAGGGATATGGACATTGTGCAGGTAGGAGGGATTAATTTTTTGGGGGGGGGCCGTTGATTTTCTTTTCAGCTGGTCCGGCACAGCATTGTGGGTTGAAGGGCCTGTTTGTGCTGAACTGTTTTATGTTCGATGTTCTGTGAGTCTGATAGCAGTGGGAATGTCTGGATTTCCGGCCTTTTAAAGGATAAGAGGAAGAGCAGGGTTGACCATAAGGACAAGAGATTGTGCAGATGCTGGGGTCCCAGGGCCAAACCAAATGCTGGAGAGAATCAGCACCTATGGAGAGGAACAAGCAGACAAGTATTCGGACAGAAATTCTTCATCGAGACAGGGCAGGTGCATTGAAAACTAAAGGGCACATGTTAATGGTGGGGACAGGAGGTTTAGGGGGAGGTCTGAGCAACATAGGCACACTGAGGTGTGTGTTACACCAGGAACAATCTGCCTAACTGGAAGTTGGAGGCAGGTGGGCAAAGCCAAAGCAC